>NW_027017965.1:0-313907 GCF_032854445.1 Liolophura sinensis
GAGCGAGATCTCCGCCGGGTCTTGTACAAAAAGTACCGGCGCGGTGTCTTAGCCGCCGAGGCTCTTGATTCGGCCATGCTGACGGCCGGTTTGGGACTAGGGGATGCAGGCGTGGGACTACCCACAACAATAATTGCAGCCCCTGCTGTCTTGGCTATGGAAGCTGCGGCCATAGCTTGCGGTGTCTTAAATGCCGCCGGAAAATTCGTTAGCCGCCGACTTCACGCAAAGGCCAAGAAACATAACGATATACGGCTGCTGGCTGAGGCCAAACTTAACAGCATCCGTGCGCAGGTATCTACGGCATTATTTGATGGTGTTATTTGGGACGTAGAGTACAGGCAAGTCGTTCAGGAGCTCAATAACTACTCTGATCTGAAGCAGGAGATACGCGCTAAGTCTCGTAAGACATTAAACGCCGTAGAGATCGATGAAAGCACGAAAAAACAGCTTATAGATCGCGGCCGAAAACTAGCTCGGCAAGAGCTGAAAAACGCTCTTTCCGAATGATGTTCTGGGGGTTAGGGTTGTTGCCTCATTAGCTCGGGCAGCAGCCGGTTTTCATAATACTGCCGGATGGGCTTGGGGTGCTCCACCGAATCGCACACGTCGTTGATGAAGAGCTTCAGCACGAGCAGCCGGCCCGCGTGGACGCGACCGTCTTCAAATATGCTGTGGGTGACTTCTTTTTAGCCTCGCAAGTCTTGTACCGTGCCGACTAACTTCGCCCAAATAGGCCGGCTGGTCGTTTCCAGCGCGTGAGATCCCATGATTATTCATTGTATTCGCGGTATACCTAATAAGAATAGCCATCAGACCCTCCGCTGGGAGGCCTCTATTTGCCAAGGGGAGGTTGTGCCAGAACCCTCCTTCCCTATGTTTATATCTTTTCGCGAGAAAGGGGCTGGGGTCCTCCATTTGCCAAATGGAGGGTGGCCCAGAACCTATACTCTGTATACTACTAAAGTGATTCATAATTTTAATCTTAAACATGGAGTCTCTATAATGATACCACTCCTGATAAGAAATATGTGCAGGCCTGCATGACTAACCCAGAAATATTCTGAAACGCTCCTAAAGCCGGACAGCATAACAATAGTATACAGCCACAACTTACTATATAAAACTACAATGGATTTTGGACTATAAAATTATTTTCAATATTGGGGTTTACACTTTCTGGGTAAAATCTGTGCTACACCTAGAAAATACTGTTATAATACCACTTTCAAAATAACACAATATCTCGATCTTCTAGTCAATATCTCTACAAGATTTTTTTTATTTATATACTATCCAAAAAAACAAACGCATAGGTGTTTTGTTTCATTTTAAAATGAAATAAATACATTTTGTCTTCATTTCATGAGCAAAATGTGTTTTAATATTGTTAATAGTCACAGTTAGCACACATTTTATTCCTCAAAACATTTCTTGGTTGAAAATGTTGAGTTTGGAGGCCGTTTTTGGAAGAAGTAAAAAATACAGCACCACACTGCATCACGTGCAGTCTTACACGCCGAACTTACGCATGGAAAGCATGCAGTGTGTGACTATAAAACCGCAACTTCGGGCCGGAAATCGGCGTCTTTCAAGTGGTGTTTTCAAGCTGATTCAACATGCCACGTCTTGACACTGTCACAAGAAATATTGCCATTGGAAGACTTCAAGCTGGAGAGTCCCAATCGTCCATTTCTAGGCGTCTACACGTCAGCCAGAGCACGATTTCACGGCTTGCTGCCCGCTACAACAATACTGGGACAACAAATGACCGTCGGCGTTCAGGTCGACCACGTGTCACTACAGCAGCCCAAGATCGCTACATAAGGGTCCTCCATTTGCGTGACCGTTGTGCTACAGCTGAAAGCACAGCAGCCAGCATACCGGGACTGAGGAGGATATCAGGTCAGACAGTGCGGAACAGGCTGAGGGAACATGGACTGAGAGCCAGGAGGCCCTATGTTGGGATCGTGCTGCGTCCTCACCATCGCGCCAATCGCCTCCGATGGTGTAACAACGTGACTGCATGGAATCTACGCAACTGGCGACGCATTTGGTTCAGTGATGAGTCCAGATTCCTATTGCAGAGACGTGATGGTAGAAACCGGGTTTACAGACGTGCTCACAAACGTTATGCCCCTAACTGCGTACGCCAAGTGGACAGATTTGGTGGAGGGAGTGTGATGTACGTAGCAATATCGTATACTGGTCGTCCACGCTCAGGGAAATCTTACGGCCGTACGCTACCGAGACACCATCCTGCAGCCACACCTCTTACCTGTCATTGACGTTCAGCGGGAGTTGTTCCAGCAGGACAACGCCAGACCGCACACGGCACGTGTCACAAGGGACTTCCTCGCCGAAAACAATGTAAATGTGCTACCCTGGCCGTCCCGTTCCCCGGATCTTAACCCAATTGAGCATCTGTGGGATGAACTTGATCGACGTCTACCCCAACGTCAACCTCAATCCCAAACGCTTCAAGAGCATGTTGCATGTTTGCAGGAGGAGTGGCAGAACATTCCCCAGGCCTCTATCCAGCGTCCCATCCAGTCCATGACAAGGCGTGTCAGAACTGTTATTCGTGCCCGTGGTGGTCACAACAGATACTGACATTCCACTCAAGTGGGAGACTCATTGTGAATGTCTTACCTCAAGTTGATGGCCTTGTTGTCTAGATATGGACCCTTCCTTAATCTGTGTAAAAAAATATTTGCAGAATAGCAATTCTTATTTAGTTATGCATAATTGAAAAGACTGCATCACCTCCGCAAAAAACCTGGTTATGCGTTTCTTTTTTTGGATAGTATATCATAATGACCATGGCAGATATGGAGATATCTCATCACATCTGTATATATGTATCCATAAAATATTCAATCCACATAATACTACAATTCAGGTTGTAGTTCAGAGAGAAAGGGATACCTGTTTAATTTACACACTATCGAGATAGGGACTATCAGGTTGCCATGATAACCACAGACATGATAAATCTGAAATGCCATGTTGTCATCCCTGTACCTATGCATCAAGACCAAGCACAGCCCGGGGGAAACCCACAACCATCCTAGTAGACCTTCCCACATACAGCCAGAGACTGCAGGGTTTGCACCCTGCTGAATCAATCAAATCGTATGACTTTCAATGAATTTTGGTTCATTTTCTTTGACCAACTGAAAATCAAACTTATACAGATATATAACAAATCTGTCCTCCCACCCTGGAACCAGTCACTTGTACGACCTTAGGCATCATTAGGCTTTAGGCTTGGAGACTCTCAAAGCCAACATGAGCTTGGTTTCAACACCTATCTTCAATCACGGAATTTTAAAAACCTCTATCTGCTCAGTTTTCTCCCAATGCTGGCCGCTGTGGTATAAGTGAAATATTCGTAAAACACTAATCAAATAAATAAAAAAAACTTAAATATAGCAAAAGTGCATTGGCCACCTTCTCCATACAAATAAGTAAAATTCCCCCATTCTACTTTTTCAATGAGCCAAATATCTTGTTGGCAGCATTTGCTTTTGTCCCAGGCTTGGAAATCAAAACTATTGTTAAAACTGATAGAAGTAAAATCAGACCAGATTTATTATTTTGGGCTGAAAAGAAAAAAAATCAATCTTCGTATGTATGTATGGATGCCTGGGGTTTAACATCATACTCAACAATTTTTCACTTATATGACGAGTCATTAGATGTGTGTACATATACTGTGTCTTCCTGTGGCAGGGCGAATCCATGCTGCCAAAATGCTGCCGCCACTGAAGTACCCAGCCAAGGACACCAGACGTGACACCCAATCCAGTCACATTATACTGACACCAGGCCAACCAGTCATGTTTCCGTGCTCTAGCTGAGCAGCAAGCGAGGCAGTAGCAAGTTCCAAATCTTTGGTGTGACCTGACTGCAGGGTTTGATCCTTACGTCTCCCGACTTTGTGATATACGTACATATTTGGCCCAGACTGGAAATGCGTGTAAATTATATGGTAGAAGTAAAACTGCAAGAACAGTGTTTTCACAATGAACATTCAAGGAGGAAATGAGGGTTTTTTTATTGGACAAGTGTAAAACATGACGTGACTTTCAATGTGCCTTGAATTGGTGGATATTGTAGACAAAGACCCTTTTTCTCTCTCACGAAAACTTAAAATCTGAAAACAATAAAATTCCACAGGGTTTGTATAGCTCTTTCATTAAAGGTATAGGATTTATAACTGTGTTCTTTTTCCTAAAGCAAGACATGCTTAATGATCTAATGCAGCTGACATTATCTGTGTTCCTGCCACTAAACCAGCCATTAAACTCTGGTGGCTTGATGTCAAAAAGCCAACAGGACCCATCCATCCCCATTTAAGCCCTGAGGGAGTTCATTCACAGAATGTCATTGCTATGCATCTCCCCTCTGTTCAGTCTCTTTCTATATACCCACCTCTTTCGAAGAGGGGGGGGTGGGGGAAAAATAATCATACAGAGTGAATCCAAAATGGAATTTCTCCTTGTATCATAGCGCTTTTCATGTAAGCAAAACCGGAGGCATTTTGTTTAGATATACCCTTTAGTTAACATTAACCTTAACACTGATTTCAACATTCAAGGGGATTTGAGCTTTGAAAGTTTTGTAAAGTGCAGTAATTAACATGCACATAGGACATCCCCCTAATGTCATTGTGCCTCACTTGTGTGCAAAACCTGAGCTCACTACATTCTGTGAGAAATCATACCTTTATCTTGATTCTATGAAACATAAAGTCGTGAATTTTGTAATTAAGATGTACAGAGCATAAACATTTTTGATTTTTAATGTAGGGCACAGGGCATATTTTAGTAAATAGAAAAATACATGTAACTACAGAAAATCACCTATAGATGTAATGTATACATTGTTTGCACTTTTTGGATTCAAACGGTCTTTTTTACTCCTGCTCAACCCATAAATATCATCAGTATGCTATCAGTTTTGTCAGAAAAAGTCATCTCACTTAACAAGTGAAACTGAACGAAACATTTATAGAAATCTATACATAATTACAAAATACAACATAAAATTTGCCTTGGTTCATATAAAATATTCAGATTCACATTGATCGGGAAAATCCAGTTTTGGTTTTTTGAATTTCGGTGTGCAAAATTTTGTATGAATCCTTGTGTTACTGGACACCGACACACGTGGTGTGACAATAGCTACGTCTGTACTTTGTGCAGGCATCCTAACAATGCCTGTTTTTTGTACACTTGGCCAAGCCAGAAGTACCTTCATGCAGCTTTTTTTGGTACATTTATCTTCTGCTTACTTACCACCATTAATATCTGTATTCCTTGTTTTACACCACATTTAAAATTTTCTTCACCTATACGATACCGATCAGTTTTATGGGTAGGGGGAATGCGACAACCTGGGGCAATCTACAAACTCCTTGCAAATTCCTCCTTAATAAATTAATTCCGAAATAAAAGCCGTGCCATGTCAATAAACGAGTGTCAAAATCTGCGTATTTGAAGCTCAACACTATACAGCACTTTCAAAGCTTTGTTACGCAGAGCCCAACATGGACCAGCACAAAGTCATAAGGCCAGTTCTAAAATGTTGTGAACAATTTAAAATGACAACACGGTACATACCCGGAGCAACACCTGGCACTCTTCCACAGACTTTTTCGGTCTCTCAGAACCATCACCAAGATCGTGTCTAGACCATGCAGTCAGCCAGCCATTGACACCTTGTAGGCTGGTAATTAAGGAGTCTCCTTCAGACTTAATGCTGGGTAATTTTGTCAGCCATCCAGTGAATCGCTGGATGCATTTTAGATACCTCATTCTTGCTTGTAAAGACAGTCCTGATTCCTTGAGGGCATGAAAAAATTTTTGTATCTGGAATGTAGAAAATGTCAACGCTCATACTTGTGAAATGGGCTATGTACAATAATCCAGAAACTTTTCGTGACTTTTTGCCAAATCCACTCAAAACAATACCCATCAGAGATGGTATACTTCCCCCCTCCGACTGCAAACCTGAAAATCTGCTTCTCTCTGTGGGAGCTTTCATCCCCAACTTTTAAGTAAATTAAGTACTTCACAGTAATTAAGATATACATGGTACATATTCTTCACAGCTATCCATACATTGCATTACACCATATGGTATATGTAAATGTGTCAAATGTGGTAAATCTGCCTTTGGACATTATTCGAAAGCATGAACGTCCAGTTTTCTTAGACACAGGTCAACAATTTTCACCATACATACAATACATGTATAATCTGTTTCAGGGAAATTGGTTCAACACTTCAGCAGTTACATGGACAAAATCTGTGTAGATGAACATCCATTACCTGAATGGAAGTAATTATGATAATTATTACCCCACTGTTATCTTATGCACAAGTTTGGACGACAGGAAAAATGCATGCTAAGTATCATGGAAATAGGTTCAGAGATGCAAAACAAAATCATGTCTACAGACAGGCAGAAGGACATGCAGACAGGGTGATTCCAGTCACTTTCCCCCTTTAACTTTGTTGAGGGGGTATAAATATTTTTAAAAAAACATAATTTCTATTGCTGTAAAGAAAAAAAAGCTTAACCTTCAATCCAAGTATATGTACAATTACACGCCACACCTTACACCTTAAAAAAGCACAATGCTCAATTATTTTGAACCACAATCATATTCTTGGAGGTGAAATTATATACTATTACAGCTTTTACTCACAGTATCTGGATGAAGCGAGTGCAGATTAACACTGGTTGAATCAGCAAAATACAGGAGTCTACTAACATTCTCAGTCATCTGCTGGCACTCTTTCACATTCATATTCTTCGAAAGATATTCCATAAATTCTCCAAGATGTGAGTCCGTTACTGGATGCATTTGTTGGTATCCAATACTTTCCACTTTCTTTTGAACACAATCCGCGGACAGGAAATCATCTTCTGAAGATTCCATGCTGCATAAGAAAAAGCAGAAATTGCAATATCAACAGCAACACAGGGTTTTACATTTTCTTCAGTTACCATACGAATATGGTCAATCTACAGTGACGTGTGCTACACTGAGACCATTTTTCCTCACATTTATGAAATAAAATGTTAAAAACTTTACACAGTAAGAAGTGATAATCCTAGGGTATACAGCAAGAAAGTAGTTACTGTATTAAGGGACATCAACCAATCATAAGAGGCTTTTTTGCGTAGTATGATACGCGCTAGAGACAAAAATCACTGATAACGAGTCACCTTGACATCTTCACTGATCCCCGTGGTTTGTTGCAACAATGACCCTTGATTTCAGGGTTAAGATTAGTTGAGTGAATACTGTTTATGCGTCAATAAAAGTTTAGAGATACAGATATAGTATAAACCTTGTATCAAAGATGCTACGGGTCTTGGGACGGGTGCTATATGTTTGAAACTATGCCATCTAAATTTATTTCAAAAGTAAAGACAACCACACATTTAGATGCAATTAACTTGTTTCAATGAACCTAACTTATAATAATGTTCAATCTGAGAAATCATGCTGGTTAACTGAACTCTTGCATCATCAGACATGTAGTCTGCCCAAGTCTCAATTGATTGAATCTGTGTTATGGAAATGTTTGCTGTGCCATAATATATGCACCTCGAGTGTTTTCTCACGATTACTGTGTTCCAATACAGCCACCCTTAAAAAATTCTTCCTGTAAGACAAAAAGAGGGTCAGATGGTAGGAAATTTTTTTTCTCTGCCTAATGAGAGAGACAGCAATTACAAAAAGATTTGGAAAAACTTGTTGGAGGATTGATTGGGTTACCCTCAACAAACATTGTTTGTGATGGCCTAGCTGTCCCAATAATCAATTAATTGCTGAAGGTGATTACACATAAGTTGGTGAAGTTTTCAGTTCGACTTCTGCCGAAATCTCGTGAAATCCCACAGTTTAGCGAGTTGGCGGTAACACAACAGGAATACCAATCACTTAGCATGGATCTCTTGATTATTGTTTATATTCATGCTTACCAAGGCATTTCTGCAGCTGTGTGACACATGAAAGGAAAACGGATGGTTAATATTCCACTATCAATGCATAAATATAGCTGCTAAAGCAGCAATGCCAGGGTTCAAGCCGGTATTTCCAGCCTATGCAGTGTCACTTCCTGTTACCCGAATGGCATCCATGCATTGATATATAACCAACTTCCTCAGAAAGCGTAAATTCTTCGTAGCCATCAGTGTCTTAAGTACAATGTATAGCATCAATATGTAAATGTGCCAAATGTAGTAAATCAACCGAAACCTACGTCCAACATTCTAGTTTCCCAACCGTCAAGTGGAAAACGAACTGTACTGTTCGCTACCTTTTGAGAAGAAGAGTTCTACTGGAAATGTATGAACTGCACTTCGGCGGTTACCAACAGCAATTCTCCTCCTACCACAGAAGACTTCAGGACTAGTTCTTACACAAAATGGAGTCGCCCACAGCGGATGTTGGTGCAGACTTTATAATTTATCAACTTGAGGTACATATTAGAATTTTTTACGGCATGCACCTGCGAGGAAATGCATACTCTTTTCAATGGTACTTGATTGATATTTACATTTTCTTCTCCTTTAACAAGTGTGTATGGGTTATAAAAAAAAATATTTACTTGTCACATTAAGCAGGTTACCATAGACCAAAATAATGCTGCATCCTACACTGCTATCAAAACACAATGAAATGGTAAAACTGTCAGTGAGTGAGTTATTGAAATAAACCCAACACTGATTGATGCAAAATAAATCAATATACATTCCTCTGGAGGGAGAGCTGAAATAATTACTTTCTTCTAGAACATTGTGACACGTCGCAAATTCTGGGCAATCTATGTACATCTAAACTTGTAGTCCTATATGCAACAATCTCTGTATGCACAAACATTTGAAAAAATGTATACTGCATTAGTCTTCCCAGTTCTCCCTCTCCTTGAGCAGGAGTACCGTGCTGTCTCTGGAAAAATGTATCTGTAGCACTGATATATACTACAGGCACATGGATTTGTCATAATGGTAACCGTGGAAATCGCAACACCTCGTTACCTCTGTATGCACCAAATGTCAAAACAGCATACAAAGCAATTGGAACTGTAGCTTGAGCACACAGGCTTCACTATGCACTTTTGTAACTGGTCCATTCCATGTAACTTATTCACTTATGCTAATTTTTAAAACCTGTACCCTGCCATATAAATTATGTATTATCTAAAATATAGTTTCTAAAGTTCAACTAACTGATCCAGGAATATGGCACCCAATATGGGGAATGATAATGGAAGTGTTAATTTCACCAGATATTTGACACTAGTGCATATATTTTCACATATCTTTTGTTTTCACTCTCTTTGGTCAAGTGTTTTGAAATAAAAAACAAAAAATTTGAATGAATGTAAGTTCTTGGGGGATTAAAATTTCCAAAATTAGGTAGCCCTTCACCATATCCACATACCAAAATGTCTTATCTTGTGTTTCTTATGTTATCTTGCACAAAATATTATGTTATTTTTCTTATTTTTATTGCAGCCTTAACCTTCAATTCATGTATGAAAGCCCATTTGAAAGGGGTAAAAAAAAAAAAAAAAAAATTCACAAGTTTCCCCCTCTCGCAATATCTGACTTCACACAAGCTAAAACATTGTAAAAGGTAAAATGAATGGAATAATACTCACAAAAAGAAGGAAGAAAAAGCTTTCTGCAAATCTTCTGAGAAAACACAGCCCTGATCCTACCGTCTCAATATCATACACAGTACCATCCGAAGACCCAGTTGTGTCTCCTACATGATAGTAACCAACAGACCTCCCATTTTGCTGGCTCCATTTATTTAACTGATTGGCAAGAATATTTTACTTATACAACTGTGGCCAGCATTATGGTGGGAGGAATTAAAAGGAAAGCGGGCAGACCCCAAGGGAAGCCCACAGCCATCTGCAGGTTGGTCGAAGGTCTTACCATGTATCGCCATAAAGGACCTACTAAGCTGTAATAATGTGAATAAAATAAAAAAAATTAAAAAAAAAGGTTTTACATTTGTCTAATGGAATACCAAATTACCTGGGTTTGTTGGTAATAGTATGACCAAGATCTTCCAAGAGTTTAACAACCTCAGACATCCCTTTCTTATCAAGACTAAGCCGGTCTTGTACAAAACTGTAAGTGATCACAAGATGGTCACGAATGTGAAAGAACACACGCTCTCGGGCTTTAACCAAGGCAGCATCAATTTCTTCCTTCGGCTCTCCCCTCATACACTTTCTTTTTAAATGAGTCGCAATATTGCAAGTGACGATGTGGCATACTTCACAGGGATAATAGTTACGTTTTGCTGAAAAGAGAAAAGAAAACTCATTCAAATGCAAATATGCAACACTTCTTTGGAGATTAGACTAGGCGAGTTCCATAATTCTCCTGCGGGCAGTTCGGATTCTAAACACACACACCATAAAGGTTTCTATACAAAATCTGAAAGCGGGTATTCTCCTTCACCATCTGAACAGTCACCAGTCACATGGACAAACAACCTTGTGACTTCTTCCGGATTCGTAGTTCCGCTAAGTATTCTGCAAAGTGACGTCTTAATCTGGGAAAGATGCAAAGATAAATAATCCAGATATTTAACAAGTGGTATTTTAGTGATATATGCTGTCAGGCCGATCCAAACTTAAGAGCAATGGTTTGGTTGTAACAACTTTTGAATGATGACAAAGACATGAAAAATCTTCCTGGTGATGTTCCTATTAGACAACTGATAGCCAATTTTGCTGACATGCACCAAAACAGGAACAACCATCAACCAGCCAACCCTAGATATCCCCGAGGGTCTGAGGGAATTACCTCTCCTACAGCAGCTGCGACTTTACAAGATTGACTTTCAACTTCTGAAAATACGAAAAGTGGGACACAGCGTCTTGTGAAGCATGCAGTCTTGACATTGTGGGCGGTGGTCTTTGCATGCAAATCGTTTGGCAATCGTTGTACTATGGGTGGAAAATTGCAACCCTGTGAATGGTTGAGCTAATGTGGCGGTACAGTAGTCGAAAACTTCCTTGTGGGAGAGTCTGAGCACCAAATCGGTGGAGTGGTCTTTGACATGCACATCGTTACTCATCACTGAATATGATTGCCTGACATGATACCCAGCTGACAACAGTCACTGCCTAGGTGGGTGGTTTAAACATTTCGTCCCAGTACTAATGTATCTAAGTCCAAAAATTAGATAAACTAGAGGCAATAAATTTTCCTAGATTGGAGTTTGCTTTAAACAGATGTATTTGGTGGGCATAAAAAAATGGGCTGTTCTTTGATGCTGCATTGCTCCATTATCCTTTGTTCAAACCCTTTCAAACTTTAGGCATTCAAATGGCATGATTTTGTTAATATACTGATCAATATTCAAGGTCATAGCTTGAGTGGTCTGTACACAGAGTTAAAATAAAAACAGCCTTAAAAAAACACGTTCCGGTAGAACACGCGCTGCACCTGCGTGACAAGCTAGAAAAATTGTCTGGCTCTAGTGTCCAAGAGACCCTTCTGCCAGACAGGCACAAGTTTTGCTGAATCAAGATGGTTTTCTCTGAGGCGGACAAGGAATTGATCACCTTTTCAAGTAAAACAAAGCAGACCATCGCTGACTTGCCAGCCGTTTTGGATTTTAATGAAAACCCCCTAACAATGGCCTTTGATGTCCCATGTTTGATACCGCACTACACAAAGCATTAGAAAAAGGGGCTCAGGGTGACTGCCTCGAAAGGAATCCCATAATGCACACTTAATTTCAGTCAAAATCTCCAAATTCTGCGCACAACAAAGATGTAGTAAGGTTATATTTACGCGTCTAAGTGAGCATTTTAATCACATCTATAGGACTATTGTATTGGACAACATAGCATGTAAAGGACAGCAGTTTTTGTAGAGCTATCAAGAACATTTTCTATTTTTTCACTATTTTGCAGCATACACAGTGCGATAAAATCATGTTTTGTAGGTAGCATTAGCCTGTGCTGTTTATCTGGCGCTGACGGATTATGGGCCCCGGAGCTCTCTCTTTTTTTTTTTTAAATGATGATTGAAAGTTGCCCATTTGAAATACATGGGACTTTACCAAAAATCTGGCTTTGAGTTCCATAAACTTCCGCACCAGTAACGACCTACAGTCAAGTAAGATCAGGAAAATACTTAACTGAATGTACACGTGGCAATTTAGGGCCCCATAAGTGGTTTATCAACAAGTTTGATTTTTTTTTGAAACACTAAATTCATATATTTCTCGAAAAGCACTGCTAGTCGCTGCCCCCACTGATTTTAAAAATGTACCTACTGTGAATACACTCCTCTGCTGAACGTCTGCTTAGCTTCCTGCTAATGTTTGTCTCTATAACCCATAACCACTGCTTATGGAGACATCTGCATGGGCAGCATTCTATAGTGTAGCATTGTGGCAGTGGTTAATAAACTTTGGTGCACTGAAATGAAACGCCAGACGCAAATGTCGTCCTTGTTTAAACCTCGACAGTTATACATATTGTCGGTATGTTTTATGATTATTTAAAAATGGCTCTTTATAGTAAAATTCCAATTAACCACATGAAAGTTGAATTCTCTCTGTACGAGTAACTGTATCGTCTGACAGGCCTATATTTTAATCCAGATTTTATAAAGAGTTTCCAGGTGAAATGGCCCAAGGCTAAATTACTTTCTCCAAGTTACCATCAGGGAGACAAATAAGATGGGGCAAAAACTGCCATAATTTTGTCGAAAATGAAAACGAAACAGTTGGAAATTTGAACATGATTTGTGTATTGTGGTGAAACAATGCAACACATTTCAATTCACTGCATTAAAACACTGTGGAAAAACAATGTCCGGAAACTTATTTGTGTCCGTTACCAGAAGGAACTAATGAATCGATGAAAAAGTTATTAAATCAATGAAATCAGAACTGTTTGAAGATATGCATAAAAAAATGTTTGCTTCTTATGTTTAGACAAAAGTGAAGTGCCTCTTGCATTGACGATAGGCTTGTATATATGTATGCATGTAGTATCTTTATTTGGTTGGCAAGGAGGTTAAAATGTGACAAATCAAAAATGCATGCGTGCATTACTATTATTCAACTATCGATAGCATGATTTTGTTTATGATGTTATTTACTTTTCAACATGACATTCCCATGGAAGTTGGCAAAGTGGTTGGACATCCATTCTGTTGTTCTGTATTCATTCTTCTCCGCCTGAACAGGGGACCTATGTTGTCAGCAAGCGACGCAAGAGTAGGTGCATTCTGAGTGCCCTTTACCCCAGGTGTCAAAAGCTTCTGTAGCTCAAGAGCGCATGTGCAAAGACCTGCCACAATGCAGATAGGCTAACCCCCTGTTAAAAGAAAGCTAGAGTCCCGCTGTGTCATTATCGTACATTGAACACTTTAAAGAGCCCGAGTTGTTCCCCCTTCTATATATACCTCCATGATTGTCTATGTTAAACTCTGCCACTACATATACAAAGAAAAAAAAGATGTAAGACACAGTTATCCCAGAAAAATATGTAAAGTTTTGAAAGCCGAGTTCAGCATTGGGGACATGGCACTGACGGACAATTCACTCCGAGTAGCCATGCTGTAGAAGCCCTTATGAACTTGGCCATCACTAGCGCTGAAAATGTCATGTGATAATTAGCTGTTAACCTCTTTACTCTTAATGTGGTTTCTTTTAGTGGATGGACAGATATCAATGCAATAAATTGGATTTTGCTGTCTGATGCATTTTGGATCACACGTTTATGAGCAGGGAAAATCTGAATGAAAGGGTCAGTTATCGATTAGAAAGTCCTTCTATGTTTGGTAAATTCACTGAAGTCCGTACAGCCAGCTGGGTCAAATGCTTACACCCATGCAGGACTAGGGTGAGCAGGGCTGCCAAAACATTACACTTGTGTCCACGACCATCGGATTGATCAAGCGTCAAACTAAAAGAAACACTGGCCCTTTCAACACTGAACAGAGCTGATATTCTTCAGCTACGTATCACGCATTTTTGTTTGTATTTTCTCACTGCGATGTCACATTGCTTCATACTGATGGCACGGGAGAGCTCCTTGGTTTCGTGACGCCACTCTAGATGGCCATATCATGGCAAAATGGCATCACTAAACGAGTAGCTAGGTACTGACGATTGTTTGCTATTTACTTTGTTGATAAGCGATGTGGAATTTTTAAAATATTTTCAGAGCATTCCTAATTCTGCTTTAGTGGCTGACTTTATGTTCATTTTAAATATAGTTCAAGGTTACGCTTAAAGTTTCAATGATGATAATGATAAAGCAAAGCGCAAGATTATACCAGTGTTTACAAAAACAACAGAGGCGTACTCCTCACACTATCTTGAGAACGGACAGGTCTCTACCTCAGTAAAAATGGACGTGTATTCGACAAGGCAAATGGGAAAGGGACCACAGAGACAATTTTAAGTTTGTGTTTGATGAATCGAAGGGATAAGGCTGTGTTGGCAATCTGCCAGATATGTCAGAAACATTGTGAGAAGATCGTAAAAAAATCATACAAAGCTTCAAGGCAAAACTGATGCGGACGTTGAGACATTCAGGCAAAAAGCACACAGCACCTACTGAAGCGAAACCTGAAAGTTTGGCAACCCCATGTACGCAGTCAAATTATTTCAATAAATAAATTTCATTTAACTAAAAGCCACTCGAAAAAAGACTGACGATAAATGATTTTGGTACAGATCACATTTGTCCAGGTAAATAATAATGTTTTCTTGAGCTTTGGATTCTTGCAGCCTCTGACCTTGGGAATCCTACTGGATTTTTACAAGAAATTTCTACACCTACAATATGTGAAAGACCTGTTTGTCAGTATTAATTTGACAAACTGGAAGTGATATTATCAAAACCGGAAGTGATCATATCTCCTTTATAACATCTGACAGAAGCATATACAGTACTAGAGGCATGTACAGTACCAGAGGCATGGTAATAATACCACTGGGTATTCCTATGCATGGAGCTAATTCAGCTAACCAGATATGTGTCATGTGAGCTAGACATGCCCGCTCGAATTGCTGCTCTGCATCTATATTTCCTTCTTACACCCCTATAACTGTATAAAACTAACTTCCACAGCTGTCATACATCTAACCTGAGAGACAATGCATGGGAAAACTTTTTTGTACAAGTCTAAACTTTCAGTATGATCTATTTTTGCCGACATATTACGGAAAATATTTTAACATCTTCTCAAAAATGGCAAATTTACCTGAAATTTAATATGCTCATAGAACATCTATTTTATATTTTGATGTATGCCTATTTACATAACTGCCACGGACCAAAAATGTTTGAATTTTAACATATATTTTCAAGTGTAATTAGAGCTTCAGATAATAATTCTGTGTATAGTTTTGCGACAGTTTGTAAGCAAAAACAAAAGATGGGCAAGAAAGGTCAAAATAATTGTCAACATACTGACAAATACTATTGGCGATTTAAAAAAAAAAGACAAATTCAAAGAAATGAAAACTCCCATCCTTGGACTGAAAATGGCTATTTGTGCTGACAATATAGCAGCTCAAACTGCAACCCTACCTAACTAGCACATGTACACCCTCACAAGGTCTCTGTCCGGCCTATAAAGTTTCTGGTCATTCAACTATAACATCAAGCCTGGCAAGTTTACCCAATGTGGCAGAAACTGGAACTGGGATTTGGTGCACACTGAGGGCTGAATGCTCTCCCGAGCTATCTCTAATGGCAAATCAAACTGGCTAAACTTTACGGCTAGAAATAATTGTTGAATGTATCCGTGAAAGAGGACCTGGAAGAGAGACCTCAAAGAAGATACTAAGGTGGGTTCCTACTATTCACAACTTAAAGAGTGTTGCCTTACCATCCATTTTGTGTTGAGGATCTGGGCAATCCATCCCACTAACCAATGTCTCAGAAGGAACGCCACAGAAAGCCTTTCACCCTGCAAGCTTTCAATATGATTTCCTCAAAGGAACAGCTGCAACCTTAAAACAGATCACTGAAAATAAAGAGCAGATGTATTACCATTAAAAATTGGGTATCAATGCCCCCCCCTACCCTACTTTTACAATGCCCAGCTGAGAGTAACCTTTTCAGAAAACTACTCTGATCCTGCTCTGCCAGTATTACACATAGTAATCATGTCTTGTTTCTTGTTTCTAACCTTTGGAGTGCTCTTAAGTCAAGTTTTCACATTTTAACCTATAAGAACAATAGACAAGTGAATCACAAGTGTTTATGTTATACCCTTTTCCATGTCAGATGTACTCAGCACTTAATACTTAGAGGTGTAATGATACACCAAAATCATCGATATCTTGAACCACATATATGGGTGCCATATCAGACGCATCACATGGTGATGCATTAGGCAGGGGGAACAACTCTTGCCAAAAACATGTCTCGTCTCTTCTGGGTTTGTGCCAGCCTCCATCAGTACTTCTGACTAGGAATTGGTGCATGGATGGCCCAAATATCAATACAGAAGTGTCCACTCGAGGTGAATTGTGCTGAAGCAAACATGGTAACCTGACCATTATCAAGATTAACAATCCTGGGTCTCTGGAGAGAAGCTTTACTCAGTAGCCCATGACAGTGAAGTTACCCATGACAGCTTCAGCAACAATATTACATTGTTTATTACCTGTGTAGGTATAACTGCATTTTGAAAATGATGTCACCAGAGCACAAAAGGTCACAACAAGGTTTAAAGGGAGACAGAATCACGCTCTGCCTCATTGAGAAAGCCATGTAGTCATGCACTGTTTGCCACCAAGCTGTTAAGAACACGCTGTATCTATCGCAGCATATCCAAAGAACTTTGTTGTGTAAATGATACTGGCTGAAATTTTCACAACTGAGCACCAAAGCCATCATGCACTCCTGTTCCAGGTTCAAAAACAGAAGCAGAGCCAGCCTGATGGGGACAACCTTTTGATTCTTGGAAGACTAACCCGCTAACATACTGCATATTCAGTTTGCTTTTCAAACTGATTTGAGAGGTCTTTCGTTTAGGACGAGTAAAACCATGGGTATGGATCCTTGTTGGGTTCCCTGGATTCAATTTTGGCCAGAAGTGGCATCTAGTGTGGAACTTACTGTTGATATGCAAGGACTCCATCAATACTGGATGAGTGGTTTCAGCACTGACTTCACTGATGTAAATTCTAAGGACACAGTGAGAGCTAATTATCTCTCCTGTAGAGTCAGATTTGCTGACTCAAGCAGTTTAAAAGCTAAGCTCGCATTAGGCAAGTCCATTCTGTTTTTCTTACGAGTGTAGCAGTGTTTAAATTCAAGAACAAAGCCATTTTTATTGCAGGGTAGCCGAAGTATTTGAGTTCATAAAACCGCACAATGTTGAAGTATGGCTATACATTCAAATACTGTCCTGTCCTACCAATATCATTAGACAGTGCAGAGATTTTCCCATTAAATCAATTACAAAGGCCAAAATTATTATACTGTCACAAATATGTTTATCGTATGCATAAAGATTGCAGAGCAGTGACTTTGACCTTGCACACTCTGAATCGCTGGGGTCATAGAATTTTTCCAGAGTGGATGTGAGGACGACAAAGCAAGGCCACACATGGCGGCAGTGGAAAACGTTGAGTCAGAGTTTTGATGCTTATCTTTGGGCTTCTTTCCTAACAAGGTAAGCCAATGACCAAACAATATGTGGGTTTTACTCAGAATACTTGTAGGAACATTCAGAGCATAGGTCTGATTGAGCGCTCCAAGCGCTTCAGTGAGATCTTGCCCTCTGCCAAGTATAACGATGTTATAGGGCTAGACTACAAGGCTGGCTCGACAATTGTGCTAAGCTGCAAGCTGATTCATCCCTTTGCCCCAGTCGACTTTGACGCTTGGTCACTCTGCCCTGACACTTCCGGAGCTAACTAAATCTCCTACCAGAGGTGAATAAGTACTCTTTGACCCAAAAATACAGTTTTAAGCATGCTTCTTGAATTCAGCACAGAAATTGTCACAAACTAGATTTACAACAACAATTTATACTTATAAGTTCGTCCTGTTAAACCATGGATGAATTTCCAACCGAAGTAAAATATACCGCGATCATTCACTCCAAAATGCATACTGCATAGAAATGAGACAAACGAAGCTGTAAAACAAAAACATTCCAAAGTTGGATGAAAAGTATAAGCCCCAACCAAGGATCCTGACGACCTGGTCATTGCCAGCTTATGCAGTGCTTAACTGCTGAACAGCCTCCATCTACAGCACTTCCTTTCAGGGTTTGTTCAGGTCACATTTCCAAGAAAATCAAGGAGTGCTTGGAGAGGCCACCTAGCATATTCCTAACATCATACGCATCGCTCACTACACTAACTTTACATCACTGCCATCACTAGCATATTTTGTAAAGTAATCTTGAACAACGCTTATGTCACTGAGGTCACAGTGAAGAGGTAAGAAATGTCAGAAATTACAAAAATCTCTCAACTTTGGTTTCTATTAATAGTTCTGAGAATGTTCATCTGACACAGTTTTATTTATAAATATATGTCCGCGCCAGAACAGCAGTGGTGAGGGCAAACGAGCCCACGTATGTTACACAGGCTTGAAAGGTCAAGCTTGTCTAGTGGTGGAAGTGATGTAAAGCGAGCATAGTGAGTCAGTGTTTGGGGTTTACTGTGGTACTTAACAATTTTTCAGGCCTATGACGATGAATGAATCCTTAGTGTGTATGTAATGTGCCTCCTTGTTGCAGGGCGGATTTCCAACGCTCTTTTATCGAGTGCTGCTTCTGTGTGATGTGGGTCCTGTCACAGGAATTACTTGATCAGCATTCATCAATAAAATTTAGGTTTTGGTTAGAATCATATCGTACACACTCTAGAAAAGAGAAGGCATGCGTATAAAGTGTTGAGACAGAGGTTGAGGCTGATTGTTTGTGTTTTCTGACATCATTTCTGCCTCATCACCGTGACCCCTGCGACCTCAGCATTGTTCATGAATTCTGTACAAAATTTTCTAGTGATGGCAGTGATGTTAAGCGAGCACAGTGAGTAATGCATCCGCTGGAAGGAGTATGATGGCCACCTAGGTGACAGTCCGAATTTTCTGACTAGAACTTGAAGTAGATATTGTGATAGGCCTGATGGCATGCTGCAGTTATAGCCAGAGGTCGCTCCATTTGAAAAAACTAAGAATTTCCAAACAACAATGCTGATGCTAAATTACCCACCTGTAGCTCTTGTTTTAGCTACATTCAATCATGTATACTCCTTCTTTCCTAGTCAACAGTCTTTTTTCTCCCTTGTTTGTTCCGTCAACAATATTTTGACCAACAAAGTCTCCCAAACCTCTTCTCTGTTCACCCTTTCATCCTCACCGGGACGGCTGCTAGCCAAGGATCTCGGCTGTGATCTTTTAACATGGGGTTAGGCGTAGATCACAGCCAAGGCGTTACCCAGGCTAAAATAGTGGCGTTAGCGCGGAAAAGCTCAGCACAACAAAATTTGGTGCAAAAGGTACCAATACATACATTAACCGGCCAGAACTCCAATAAAGTACGTTCACCAAGACGTTCTCTGTTCCTCTGCCAATAACAAATTTTTTCCACATTCTGTAGCCTTTACGAAAAGTAAATCCAAGATAATTCATAGTGTCAACATCGTGACCTAATAAACCGGGTTGTTGCTCTCTGCGCATGCGTGGCTGACTTTTCACGTCATCACTATGTTTTGATCAACTGAAAGAAAGATATGTGACTGCAGAGACACAAATTCGCAATCAACTGAAGGGTATGGAGCAGAATGACGAACCCCACAGTTTGTGCGAAATCTCACATTAAGTTTGCAGTGAAAAAGGGGGGTTATCCTTGGCATCCGTTCCACTGAATTTCACAGGAAGGTCAACCGCTGCAGCCCATGCACACCTCGTGGACCCAGATTTTAAAATATGACAGCGTGTGAGCCTGTTATCAACTTCGACTAAAATTCACAGGAGAATGGTGATGTAAAGGCAAATAGCAATTGTGGCAAAATGTGTATAAATATTTCAGCTTTCAGAATTGCCGTGCTTTAAGCGTACGCAGGGCGAATGAGGCAGCTCTTTGCAAGCATTATACCCCAATCGAGCCCACATAGCTCTCCAGCTAAGGGTGGCCAGCGGTCCCCTCATATCAGTATATGTAAGCCAATGTGTACGCAATAATTGGTTACGTCACATGCATTATAAGCGCTGCCCCAGCAATATCCAGACAAAAATGAGCAATGCTGACAAAAAAAAACGCTGATGGGCAGAGACAGACTACAGATGGTTTGTAATGGGAGCCATCTTTGAGGTAAGTTTGTGTATATTGCCCACTGCATGCCCTTACCAGCCAAGGGCCTCTGTCCAGCTTAAGACACTTTAAACAATAGACACCCAGTGGGCAATACACAAACTTACCTCAAAGATGGCTGCCACTGCAAACCATCTATTGAAACGAAACAAATCCACACCTATAAACCGGCCCCGATAGCACAGTCCGCTTTGGAAGCGGTAGATCCAGGGTCAATCCTGGGCTGAGTCAGACCTAAGGCTTTAAAAGAGGAAGTTGTAGCTTCCTCACTTGGCGTTCAGCATGAAGGGAATAGTGCAACGAGTGGTTGACCCGTATCAGTATAATGGTTCGGGCGAAGTGGCTTACTTGCCTTCGATAAGTCGTCTCAGTGAAGCAGCACTAGATAAAAGAGAGGTGGAAATCAGTCCTGCAACTTGAAGGCATGTTACATGTACATGCGCTCTAAGGACTCCTTTGCCACTATGTGACTTGAAAAAACTGTTACGTACGATATGTAACCTCAAACACTCACCTAACACCAACTCCAAGAAAGTCAAAGTGGGATGGCTAGTGTTTTTGGAATGCATGTGACATAAGCAGTTGGTACACACTGGCGGCCATTCCACTAAGAGTAAAAGCGTCAATTGAAAAAGGGGTGTGGGAGACTTTGTTCATCAAAATATTGTTGACAGGGGAGAAACAAGACTGAAGACGAGGAAAGAAGGACTAAACAACCTCGAATGTACCAAAACCAAGAGGATAAGCTGGGTAATTTAGTGTCAGCAACGTTTTCTGGAAACTTTTGTCAACATGAGAGAATTCTGACTAGAATTGCAGCATGTCGTCAGGCCTATCACAACATCTGCTGCCAGTTATAGCCAGAAAATCGTGACTACAATGATATTTGCGATCTTGCCATTGTGTGCAATGTCCGGTAAACTGTCACTTACTTCATTTCTCTGTTGTGGTGTGCTGGACAAGGTACAGATAGTGCATCGAAACAAGATTTCTGAAACCAGTGTGAAACACTGTTATTCATGCTTTTACTTTATTTCTATTCAAAGTTTGAAATTTATACTTGACATCCTCAATAGAAATACCCAGCGTCTAGGGAGAGGTTGTATCGCTTGCTAGTTTGGGGCCATCCTTGATCAAACAAATTTTGCCAAACCGAACATCAGAGCAATCTCAGACTACATAAGTTCTATATTGTACTTTTTTAGCGTACAAAACAAAGCGGCCATTTTGAAATTTGGTTTTCTCTTCAACCTGCGTTGGCCTCCAGGAACATACCGTTACAGAAAATCATGAACTGCCAGTTCTCATGTTAAAAGCCACTGAAATGTTTAACCCTGAAAATTTTAAGTTACCCTTGTCAGATATTGATCACTTAATAGCGGTCGTTTCCACGGCGAACTCGGGCCGTTATGTGTTAGTGTGCGTCCCGTTTGACAGAGGCCGTTTTGACGGGACCAGTATCTACATGTACAGTGATCTGAAAAATCCATAACAACGAAAAACGAGATAATTAGCTTAAGTACTGACGCTCTGAAAAATTGAATTAAATCTACATCCAATGAAAAAAAATGCACAAACCTGAGTTAGGAGGAAATCTTTATAATAGCTACAATGAACCAAATATCATCAGCTTTGTGAACAAGTGCCACAACCACTGCCAAGCACAAAGCCCGTCAATATATATTAACCCCAACCGAATATTCAACCCCACCCAAGCTCTCTCACGCCGTCTAATCCAATCAAAATTGTCGGTGCAAGAAGGCAAAACACGGAACCATGCGAAAAGTAGACCGACGCATGCGCTGTATGAAGTACGAAATTCATCGCCTCCCCAGACTACTGAATATGCATATGATGATGTCACCACTTTCTGGGTATTTTGCTCGCCTCCACGTTATACAATCATTTTAAAACAGAAGTGTACCCGCTGCCCACGCTGAGATTTCATCTCTAATATACCTGGGCGCAATACTTTTTGTACAACCACGATGTCGAAGCCGAGGCTCGTGCACTACATCGCCTGATGCGCGATGACCACTCTCGGGTAGAGGTAAGATTCCAAACCTTTTCTCGAGGTAGGCGTGTCTTAAGCAATGGTCATGAATGTTAACGAGTACGCTGGACAAGCGACGTCACTGGTTTTGTCCATGGCGGGTAAAGAAGAATTTAGACAGATGGAGCGAAGTATTTCAGCCGCCGACAGCGACGTCAGTGACCAGATTTTGACTGACATTATCGTGCCTGTCGTCAGCACGCTGACTGAGGTTGACAATGCCATTTCACACCACGGCCAGTCTATCACAACGAAGTTCATCCTGTATAAAGTGGACAAATATTTCGAAAAACGCAGGTAAGTTATAGTTATTTTTTTACATATAGGCCTATATAGCTCTGATGACAGGGTTTGTTAAATTCACTGTTGATTAAGTTGTTTTTTGATGTATACATTTTATTATTTAATTCAGTTGTTTTGCACATCTACCTATTATACAGTTACACGTAAACTTTTGTATGAGGGAATTCTATTTTGCTGATTATCATATGTTTTGATCAGATGTAATGATTTATTACTAGGGTATTAAGTTTTTATATCAAATAACATGACCTTGCAATTGCAATGTTCATGTGACCTGAGTTAATTATAATGTTTTGATTAAATTAATTTAAAACTTATATAAAAACCGTAATGCATGTGAAGCAGTACCATTCTGCATTCTACTTAATTAAATTAACTATCTGGTTTGCTGAAAACAGTTTGGTATAGTAATTTAGCCGACTGTTTTGCTGTGGGTACATTGTACTAGACTTATGTACTTCAATATATACAATGTTATCTACATGTTTCATTGTCATAAAACATATATCAAAACGTAGCCTTTTTCAAAAATGTAATTTAAGTAGAAGGAGTTGAGAACAACTCTTGAATTTTCTACCATAGTTGGCTAATGGATGTATCTAGATGTGGAAAAAATTTCAAAAAGGTGTTCAACTGTCAACATGGGTATCAGTTAAGACAAAAACAAGGTAAAATGTCTGCTTTTTTGTCCTGGAGCAAAGTTCGGACACCAACTACATGAATAATAATACCTCAAAGTTGTCAGACTTTTTCCGCAAATTGTCATATACATCAATAATATTAATAACAAATATCTCCTAAATCTTTCACATGACCTATGGTTCATGGAAAATACAAAATATAGTATATGTGTTGAACAAAACACGATACTTAGGGGCATATATCTGAAAAAGTATTGAAGATATTTATTTTTTGATTCCATATTCTGAAAGCCAGGGTAGAAAATGCCCTGCAGGTAGATTTTCAGACTTTTAGGCCCATTGAATTAAAAGTTATTGTCATCCAAAAATGTCTCCAGAACAGATATCCTATTCTCAAGTGTTGAAAATGAACTTTGCAGGGTGTTTTTAGATGGTCATATCTCAATAACCACTGGGGAATTGGGGCTTTAACTTGGGAAACGTTCCTCATATATGTCAAGGAATTTTCAAGAATTTTTTTCAGCTAAATGCAAGAGGGTCACCACAACAACCGGCTGAAGTGACACGCAATGACCCTTATACTGCACCACAAAAAAAAAAATTTGGGCCAATTTGACGTGGAATCACCCATAATGTAAAGTGTACCTACATGTATAAGGTGGATGCATGTTTGTGTGAGGGAGTTTGCTGGAAGACCACCCATGTAGTGGATTAGAGAACCAAGTTTCTTATACTTAACACCAGTCTTAACCATTTATGTACAGGACATTAAAAAGACTGCTGGTCAAGACCTAACACAGGCTTGGTGTCAGTACATAGTTATATAATTAACAGGCCATAGCACTTTGATGTTCTTATCTTAATGTATGTAATCCATCTCACTGATCAAGAGCGACTGATAATTAACTCTGTTAATAGCCCAAATCATGTCATTTAGCGCTATTAATGTGTAAGCATCCTTCCCTTTGAAAGGGTGCCTTGGTCAGGAATTTTGTAATATTCTTGACCTCTCACACATTTTGATAGGAGATAATTGTCAGATGTTGGCAGTTTAACACGAGTTCCCCTGTTTACTCAACCTACGCCACTGGCACACTGTACATCATGCATGTGAAAAATTCTTGGTATGACCATAAAACACAATAAACTAGATAAATAAATAAATAACAGATATATAAATAAACAAATCATTTAATTTCTCAACAGATCTCAAAAATCATTATATATATTGGCAAGATTAACGAGATGTAACTGGTAGTTGTGTTGATTTTGATGGCTTTCCTTTCATGGTTGTGGGGGGAAAATCATGGAATGTCATTGTGCCACAAGCCACGAGAAACAGACAAAAACAAGACAAATGTAAAAGATAATGTGCATTGTGTGTTATATTTAAATTTAGATATAAATTACACAATAACTTTCAAACATCTTCTGTAGTTTATACTTTATAGGGTCACTTGTTGTAATGGACAATACAACCCTCCAGTAAACTTTTATTTTTGTGTTTCTTATTGATAGATTAACAGCCAGTAATAAGCTGTCAATATGCTCACATAGTCATCAGTCAGATCACTTTCAGATTTGTTCAAACACCAAAAGAAAAGTATGTAGTGTAAAAAAAATTTTCTGTTCAAAATTCTGTCCAACCTTTTTTCCACGTTTTCTAACCCTTTTTCAGGGCAGAGCCCACAGGTTGGTCACACACTCTGTATACTGTCTAACTTTTTCACCAGGTTATATATATATATATGTATGTATATACGTTCATACCTTTTCACCAGGTTGTCCAACCTTTTCTCCAGGTTGTCCGACTTTTTCTCCAGGATAAACATATTTAGTATATATGTCTATGGGGCAGGCCCATAGGACTGTCACACACTCTATATATTGTCCAACCTTTTCTCCAGGATAAACATATTTAGTGTATATGCCTATGGGGCAGGCCCATAGGACTGTAACACACTCTGTATATTGTCCAACTTTTTCACCAGATTGTCCAACTTTTTCTCCAGGTTGTTCAATCTCTTCTCCAGGTTGTCCAACCTTTACTCCAGGATAAACATATGTAGTATGTACATCTATATATATATATATATATATATATATATATATATATGTATATATATGTATATGTATGTATATACCTTCATACCTTTTCACCAGGTTGTCCAACCTTTTCTCCAGGATAAACATATTTAGTATATACGTCCATGGGGCAGACGTCATAGGACTATCACACACCTTTTCCCCAGGTTGCCAACCCTTTCCCTAGGTTGTCCAAACCTGTCTCCAGCATGCAGTGGGCATACAATATATAGGCTGGCAAAATTGGTACTTTAATGTTTTAGAAAACCTCTCAAACAAGTGATGACCATCAATATGTCACCAAACGAAGCAGAATACGACTGCAAAGCTAAAAAAAAATGAACTGCCCTGCACGAATTGTTATAAGAGAAATTATTGAATTTCAAAATTATCAGCTGAGTACATACGTGTAATTATACTTCAAGTTTTACATGTTCAACTGACATTGTTTTCATTGGTAACTAAAACAGAAATCAAGATTTAGATGTAACCAGGATTAAACATTGTATATTTAGTACATGTATGAAGTAATTTAAGCTCAGATTTATTTGTTTTAAGATATTTTATTTAACAATGAGAATTAATGTAATAAACCTGTTCTTAATTTACAATTTCACATCAGCAAGGAAGATCTTCAGACTCGAGGCAAATTAGACCATTTGTCTCAGCGTCTAAGACAGGAGATCAGCTCTGGTGATGCCAAATGGGAGAGGTCATCTTCCTGATGTGTCTGAACACAGGAATCATACTATACGTGAGGTATGTATCCTAAAAGAGCAAGCCAAAGCCCGCATGGACATACACATATGAATTCAGTTGTATTATAATTTATTATGCATGTATACTATATGATGAAACTTACTGACAAGGCAATAAATTCATGTACATAATTCTTTATCTTTATTGATTTTGAAATATTTTTGAGTATGGTGTAAAACATCAATAAAATCAATAAATAATTGATTTCGCCCATGTTTTGTAAAGCAATATTTAACACTAGTATGCACATGGTACAATAACTTGTAAATATTATGAAAAGTTATATAAAGGAAAAGGATATACAGAAACCAGTAAATACTTTTGGATCAGTGTTTTTGACAAGTTTGGTTGTAAATTAGTAGTATAGGGAAGGTGGCTTCTGGCACACCCTCCCCTTAGCAAATAGAGGCCCCCCAGCGGAGGGTCTGACGGCTATCGAAATTTCTTATTAGGTATACAGCGCATACAATGAATAATCATGGGGTCTCCCGTGCTGGAAACGACCAGCCGGCATATTTGGGTGAAGTTAGTCGGCACGGTGCAATACTTGCGAGGCTAAAAAGAAGTCACCCACAGCATGTTTGAAGACGGCCGCGTCCACGCGGGCCGGATGCTCGTGCTGAAGCTCTTTATCAACGACGTGTGCGCTTCGGTGGATCACCCCGAGCCCATCCGGCAGTATTATGAAAACCGGCTGCTGCCCGAGCTAATGAGGCAACAACCCTAACCCCCAGAACATCATCCGGAAAGACCGTTTTTCAGCTCTTGCCGAGCTGGTTTTCGGCCGCGATCTATAAGCTGTTTTTTCGTGCTTTCATCGATCTCTACGGCGTTGAATGCCTTACGAGACTTAGCGCGTATCTCCTGCTTCAGATCAGAGTAGTTCTGGAGCTCCTGAACGACTTGCCTGTACTCTTCGTCCGAAATAACACCATCAGATAATGCCGTAGATACCTGTGCATGGATGCTGTTAAGTTTAGCCTCAGCCAACAGCCGTATATCGTTATGTTTCTTGGCCTTTGCGTGAAGTCGGCGGCTAACGAATTTTCCGGTGACATTTAAGACACCGCAAGCTATGGCCGCAGCTTCCATGGCCAAGACAGCAGGGGCTGCAATTATTGTTGTGAGTAGTCCCACACCTGCAACCCCTAGTCCCAAACCGGCCGTGAGCATGGCCGAATCAAGGGCCTCGGCGGCTAAGACACCGCGCCGGTGCTTTTTGTACAAGGTCCAGCGGAGATCTCGCTCAGATTCAAGCTGCCTCTGTATTTCGCTGATATACTGCAGGCGATGGGCGTGCGCCACGCCCTCCGGGGGGTTTTCAAACCATGTTTGGGACCGACATCGCTCCCTGCAAAGACCCGTATATCCTCGAGAGAGCTCCGGATGACTGGATCGCCCTGGGCCTGTAATTTGATCATAAAGTCTGAGCTCCTTTCCATCGTGCTCTACAGGCCACTTTAGTCTCACCCCGGTAATCAAGGAGGAACGGCGCTGAGAGGCCACGCCAAGTATGATGTTGAAGATAAGTATAGATCCAGGGTTTACTCGTAGCATGGCCGTAGATATGTGCGTGCTAAGACGCACGGCCTCTACACCCGGCGCTGCAGATAGTGTGAAGTAACCTCTTCCACACAAAGCTATATGACAGTCGCTGGTTGGTACCCACGACACGAAAGTGGCTCCGGAATTGAAAACTTTTTTCACCAGGGTCCCGTCGGCCTGGACCGTCATCGGGGTCACCTTCACATCTACAAACCAATCGGGGTCGCGAGCTCTGGTAAGAACAAAGCGGTCTTCAAAGCGAATTAAAGAGAGTTTTTGTTCTTCAATCACCTCAGAAGGCGACCTGCGCTCTTGCTCTACAGAGGATGAGACATCTTGAAGAGAAGCAAATGTGGCAGGTTCTGCTTGCCCCCTCCGTAATCTTTTTGCGGATGTACTTGCCACTTTGAAACTCAAATTCGTAGATTTTACCTTCCTGACCTTGAAGTTCGAACTTCGACACATCTGCCAAGTCGCTTAAAGACAGGCACGCAGACCTGGGACCGGCTGCGTCCACCATACTCATTGTATTTCTAGGGTAGCACTGAGGTACCCTACATTCATATGCTTGCCGTTTTTGTCTAAAATAGTTACGGTCAAGTGCGTTATATTGTCGGCGCGCAAGGCTTTGTACTGTGGATTGGGAAATGAAAACGTCTTCCATCACTTAATCCCTAGATCAGTCACGGAGATGGCCTGAAGTAGTGTGGAACGGCCACTGTAATCTGAGGTTATTCTCACGTTTTCTGAGGTGTTCAGTTCATCTAAATGCATGAAGATTTCTTTGTGTGAGACCATATTAGATGGCCCATCACCTTCCACAGTCCCCTCTATAGGCTTTTTCCAGTTGTGGAACCCTAAGATGGGGGCAAGCTTTAGGAGCGTTATGTTGGTCTTTTTAGGGAGGATAAAGTCTAGGCGGCCCGTAGCTTCATTTACTTCCAGAGAAACCCCACGCGGGCAGAATCTAATCTTGTTCAGCATACAGACATTGTAGTTGCCCGTCGGCACTTCAAAACGTTTGCCATCAAGCAAGAAGCCCGCTCCGATGGGGATATTCACCCACTTCGAGTGGAATGTTACCTCGCGAAGGGCGATTTTAAGGCAGCTGTCGAGGTTGTTAAGGGCAAGAGGCAGCTCGTACTGTGACCCATTTTTAATGTCAGTCAATGAGATGAACTTCGAAGCAATCGTGGCAGGTTCTGCTTGCCCCCCCCCCCCCCCCCCGCAATACTTTTGCGGATGTACTTGCCACTTTGAAACTCGAAGGCGTAGATTTTACCTTCCTGGCCTTCGAGTTCGAAATCCGACACATCTGCCAAGTCGTTTAAAGACAGGCACGCAGACCTGGGACCGGCTGCGTCCACAATACTCATTGTATTTCTAGGGTAGCACTGAGGTACCCTACATTATTATACTTGCCGTTTTTATCTAAAAGTGCCACGGTCAAGTGCGTTATATAGTCGTCGCGCAAGGCTTTGTACTGTGGATTGGGAAATGAAACCGTCTTCCCGCAGTTTATCCCTTCACCAGTCAAGGCGACGGCCCGAAATAGTGTTGAACCGCCACCGAAATCTGAGGTTATTCTCACGTTTTCTGAGGTGCTCAGTTCATCCAAATGTACGAAGACTTCTTTGTGTGTGACCAAGTTAGGTAGCTGTTCACCCTCCATAGCCCCCCCTATAGGCGCAATCCCGTCGGAGAACCCTAAGATGGGGGCAAGCTCTTGAAGTATTATGAAGGTATTTTCTGGGAGGGTAAGGACTAAGTGGCCCGTGGCTTCATTCAATCCCAGAGAAATCCCATGCGGGCGGAATATATCCTTGTCCAGCGTACAGACATTGTAGTAGCCCGTCGGCACTTCAACACGTTTGCCCTCAAGCAAGAAGCCCACTCCAGTGGGAATATTCACCCAGGCTGGGTAGAATGTCATCTCGCGAAGGGCGGTTTTAAGGCGGCCGTCGAGGTTGTTAAGGGCATGAGGCAGCGTGTGCTGTGCCCCATTTAGAATGTCAGTCAATGTGATGAACATTTTAGCCACGATGAACAGCGAGGCTTACAGGTTCAATAGAGAGGCCACTTACAAGGCCGGGGCATTTCATAGTATCCAAACCCACGCAGAGCACAGATGTGTTGGCCAAGTACCGGCTGCCACAGGTAACCAGCAATGACCTTGTTCGGGCCTGGAACACCAATCCTATGCAATTCTGGCAGAACCAAGTGAACTTCGCCGTCTGGTGCGCAACCACGAGCTGCGGCGCCTCTGTAAAAGACCATCTTTTCGCCCCCGACAAACAAATAAGGGCCCTGCACACGTTCCATGTGTATTACCAAGTTAGGCGGATCTTGGAAGAGATCCAGGCCCCCCTGGCGCAAGACAGAGCGTGGGAGGCATTCAAAAACCCCGATGACGAGAGGGCCTATGAGAGGATTTGTATGGAATTTCGCGTAGATAAGCACACAGACTGGAGGCGCAGGGGGGTGAATCACGGCTTTGAAGTGGCATATAACTACATAACGAGAAAGGGCTACAGCCCCATTTGGGATGGGACCTTCGATGCGAGCAGGATGTCGTTCTCTAGAAAGCTTAGAGTGCTCCACGTCGACTACATCAAGCAGGACACCGAGGAGGCTTGGGCGTCGATCATTGCCGACAAATCCCAAGGATTCACGCAGCCGGGCGTAGAGCGCCTAAACGATTCCATCCGGACATACGTGTGGGCTATTCTAGACACCCAAGCGCAAACAAGGGCGCGTATTCTAGGCACCGGCACAGCCTTCGACGCGCAAAAACAGTTTGCCGCGAACGTTGAAGACGCTATTTCCTCTCCGATCGACCTTCCGTCTACTATCAAACGCTACCAGGACGTGCTACAGTATGCCTGGAGCGCTGTAGACTTTGTGTATGGCATAGGCCTATATATGGCCCCCAGTGACATGCTTCTGCAGATCGGCCATGTGGCGAACTACAACAACAAAATCGTAGATGTCCAGAAGCTAGGCGCCAATGAGGGTGTGAACGCTAAAGTGCCGCCCACTTTGCACAAGCGCGCACCTTCCCACGGGATCGTTAAGCCACAAGAAAGCGTCCCACCTTCCCACGTGATCGTTGAGCCACAAGAAAGCGTCCCACCACCCACTGCCGCAGAACCCCTAAAGGAAAAGAATCACGATGCGGAGAAGACAGCCATCGTCGTTGCTGGGGTTGGTATCGGCTTACTGCTGCTGTGGACTATGCGTTAAATACTTGCGAACAGCCACGAGCATTAGGCCACCTACTGCGACGACTAGAGCCCAGACATTATCGGCCAGCCACCCAGCCGCTTTCCCGAGAAGGTTCAGTAGCCAGGACACGATACTGCCAATAATACCCGGAATCGCAGCGGCAGCCTTCCCAGCCAGCTTGCCAAGGGCGCGCGCCAGGGACTGGAGATGCTTTTTCACCCACTCTTTAAGACCACGCCCGTTGGATGGAGGTGGTGTTGGCTGGATGCCCCCGCCAGACCCGCCAGTCAGTGCCAACTTTATCGCTAGCCCCAGTGTCGAGATCACCGTCCCAGTTGCCATGAGAATGGAGACCACGGCTATTCCCTGCTTCGCCCGTTAAAGAGGCTGCTTCTAGCCGGGCCACCCTCTCGTCCTCGAGATTACTTATCCGATCTTTGATCCGGCTCCGGGAGAATTCATCAGGAGCCTCCCCCAGCTTCCGATTTTCTTTTGCGATGTACTTATCGAGACTTGACAGCTTGGCGAGGTTATTCGCGTGTTCGCCTTCCGAGGTCTGCAGTGCCTTGTCAAGCCCCAGAAGTTCTCGCATGGGAAGAGGAGGGTCGTTTATTGTTTCCAGAGCCAGCCCGACCTCATTATCTGTCAAGCTTGTTTCCAGTAGTGTGTGGATAGCATCAGAGGTCTTTTTCACTGGTTGGTTTAAATCCTCCAGCGGTATGGTTTCTGACTCGGTGGCCGCGGCAGCGAGTTCTGAACTCGCTTTCCCCAGGGCTGCGACTACATCCGGATGCAACGATGTCGGTTCTCTTCTGTTCCAGTATGTAAAGCCCAGCCCCAGTCGAATAGCATTACCCCCTCCTTTTTTTGAGGCGACTGTTGTGAGGGCTTTCGGTCTACCTGTTAGTTTGTTGATGAGGTCCACCTCGGGGTACTCCTTGAGTCGCACTTTCCCTTCGCTAATCTCAAAATTCATGTAATGGCGTGTGAGACTTTGGGAGTGAGTTTATACATCTCCTCCAAGTTGTTGTAATAACCATTAACGGCTTGCGCTAATATCCTTCCTTCTGGGCATTTGAGGAACTCATCATCAAAGCTTTGTTGCTCGGGAACCACCCCGATCTGGACATCACCACCTGCACGGAGAGTGGTCTGCTCGTAGTAGGTTTTGTTGTCCTCTCTGACATCGTCTTGGGCATAGTCCTCTTCGACGTCGTCGTCGAACGTCCGGTAATCAAAGTCAAAGTCACTGTCAAAGTCTGCCATAATCCTCGGATTTAACATTGCAAGGTATACCTTCAACACACACAATGGATGCATACCGACACAGGCTAAACCCTTTCAGAACACTCCGTAAGCCTCGGGGGGTACAAGGTGTACGGCAGTCTTTGGTCGTCACCAACAACCCGAGTACAATCGATCAGAATCAACAACTCTTGGTCCGCTTCCCTAACCTCGGCCCAAATGACGTCATTGTGCCCGGTACCGTGACCTTGGCCTTCTCAATCACGATCAATTCAGAAGACTCGAACGCCACAGTGGTCGGGAATCTCGGACGCGCAGTAGTCAAGAAAACCACGATCAGAATCAGCGGGAATGAGGTAATGTCCATCCACGACTCTGATGTGTTTCATTGCTACGGCGACGTATGGCTTACCAAAAACGAACGGAGGAATGCGGCCTACCAAGGCATCGGCAGCGAAAACATGCTTAAACTTCGTGTCGGAGCGGAGGATGCAAGTAACGACGATGCTGGAGAAAAAGCCATCGCTCGCGCCTTTTGCAATCGGTTCCACATCCCGCTAGACTTTGAGCTTCTAGATAGCCACATGCCATTCTACCAGAGTGCCTTGGCCGACCGACTGGAGTACGAACTGACGTTCAACGATTCCAGCCGGATCATCAAGACAACAGACGATGACACGACTTACACCATCGACAACATCAGCCTGGAGTTCGATATGGTCACCGATGAGGAGCTCGCTAGACAGATCCGCACCCAGTTTCCCGGGGGCGTCTCCATACTGTATGATCGCGTTCTCCGCCACCGAAAGTTTGTGAAGGACAAGTCTGATACTCTCTGGAACATAAATCTGAACACGCCCGCGAGTAATGATGGGCATCCTCATGCTGTTCGAGGCTAAAGCAACCCCGTGGGAGAGGAGGTCGGAATCCTTCTACAACCCGAAGATCACCAAAGTAGAAGTCACAATAGAAGGGGTCCCCAGTCAACTGTACAGCCAGGGCATGCGGGCGTACCAGCAATGGGACGAGGTCCAGAGGTTCTTCGCCAGCTCACCCCTACGGAAGCGGGACCCTGAGGTGACCAGGGTCGTAAAAGACTTAGGCCTGGTAGACGTCTCCCTGGAAGAGTTCTTAACGCACAAGCACGCCTTCTGGTTTGACCTTCGGCCAAGCGACGATGACGAGCTGCATGGCGGAGGGAGGCGCGTTCTGAACGCCAGCGAGGGGATTACGATACAGGTGACAAAAGAGAAAGAAGCTCCCGGCGTGTTGAACGTATATCTGTATGTGATCATGGACGCCAAGCTGCACATCGAGAATGGTAGATTCGTTAGCGCGCTTTATTGATGACGCCCACTGCGCGATTATCTGTGGGCAGACGAACTGCGGCAAAACAGTCTTCGTGCTGGACCTGCTTGAGGGCCCTTTCCGCGGTTTCTTTCATCACATTGTGATCCTGTGCCCCACTCTTAAGCCTGACGAGGCGTACCGGCGGGAATGGATACTGTCTGACCCTGAGGTCTATTGACCCCGGCGAGCGGCTAAACGAATGCCTGAGAGCTTTCTACAGATTGTTCGAGGGGGAGCCCATCCTATACATCATCGATGATTGTAGCGCGTTGGAGGCGATGAAGAAGAAACAAAAAATGCTAATATCTACTACAGCCCTCGAGGGTACTGGAAGGGCCGAGCGGCCATCCAGAAACTTGCCACTGCAGCTAAAGTCTCCGAAGATGTGGTCCGGGCCTGGCTGAAAAAGCAGGCTATCTGGCAGGTATACCTGCCTCGCCCCCGAAAAATACCGAGGCCTATGTTCGATGTTTCCACACCGAATGACATCCACCAAGCCGATCTTTTATTTCTACCACATGATCGGCGAGGCCGGAAGCTGTATAAGTACGCGCTGATAGTTGTTGATGTCGCTTCTAGCTACAAGGAGGCGGAACCTCTGGCTACTAAAGATTCCAAAGAAGTCGCTGATGCTCTCTCTCGCATTTACAAGCGGAGACCCCTTCGATGGCCGAAGCTTCTCCAAGTTGACCCTGGGCGCGAGTTTATGGGTGCGGTGAGCCAACTGCTGGCCAAACACGATGTCACAGTCCGCCGAGGCCGCGTGGATATCCACCGAGACCAAGGCATAGTGGAGCTATGAATGGGTGGCTCGGCTGCCCTCTGTTGTGGCCGCTCTGAATAACGAGACAACGAGACTGATAGGTAAAAAGCCGAGGTACGCCATCAAGGCAAAATGGGTGCCACATAAGCCTTCCTCGACGGTTCCAGGTCGTCCCTTTGGACTTAATGAACGGAAGATCCCCGAGGGTGTTGGCGTTCGTTATCTCTATCAGCCTGGAGAGCTGGAGGGCGGCCGCCGTCGCACGACTGATCCTGTCTGGTCTCTAGAGATATATCGGCTTGGGCGCTCTGTCACAAAGCCTAATGAACCCGTGCTGTACTATCTAGACGATACGTCGGATGGCCCGCCACGGGGACTCGTTCGTGAAAAGTTGCTTATAGTGCCTCCCGATACTCAGCTTCCTCCAGATGGGGTTCTACAGTAGTTCCTCGATGTCCCATCCTGCCGTCAAGGAGGCGCATGGCCATAAGCCGAGGTGTGGACACCATCTTCGACGATCCAGCGCTTACTATCGAAGGGGGACAGTGAGACCTTATTCAGGTGCTGCCCATAGATATGGTGGCGCTCTGATCGCAGCACGTCCATACCGTGTCGGAAGATCTTTTTCTCGAAGAGGGCCTCTTTGTACTGCTTATGGCGGATGCGCTTTTACACAACTCCCTTTTTCACGCCCTTGGCCTTCTTAATGTTGGCTCCACCTACCTCCAGAATGAAGTACATCTTGGGGCGCAGACCAATGTATTCGGCGATCTGCCGCCCCGCGCACTCGTCCTACATTTTCCCCAAGACCTTCACATTTGCTACGCTGTGCAGGGGGTGGTCTTGTGGGTAATCTGAGGTGTCGTACAGGTTTGCATTCTCAGCTATATCCCTATAAACATCCTCAATGTCTGAATATCTGAATCTCGAGTAGCAGACTATCCGTGTCAGTGTAGAGGAGCTGGCAGCGCTCTCCGTACTGGGCCTTCATGTGGTTGTAGTAGAAGTCGTACATCAGGTGCTTGGAGAGATCTAGAATGCTCATGCCAACATAGATAGGTCGGTTTAGGACTAGACGGGTCTTGTGCATCTGAATCGCTGCGAGGTCAGCATCAAATATGTTTGCCCGTGCAAAGCTCGGGCTGGCTATAAAGCGTCGGATCTTGTCGTCTTCTCCAGAGCGTACCAGCTTGACGTCTACACGCTACCGAAGGTTCTCCATAGTTTTCCCGAAGGCCGAGTTGTTTATTAGCTTGTACAGGTCCTTCTCGAATTTACTCGCGGCCGTTTTTCGGAGCTCGGTGTTCATCCTGATATAGGGTTCCATCCAAGGGCTCTGGGCGAATCTCAGGGCCCGGTCAACCTTTGTCAGGCGCATTCCCAGAGATAGATACAGCTGTAGGTTCCGGTAGTGCAGGACGTACCGTTCCTTGTTGCGGAAATTGGGGACCAGTTTTTTGACCTCGGTAGGCGGTTTCTTGCCGAGAAGGCCGTGCTGATAGTCTGACATCCACTCCTTCTGGACCACCAGACGCTCTGGGGCTAATGGGTAGCCGTTATGTGCGTTATGTAGGTCGGCCGGATACTCTAGGTCGACCTGGAGGATGTAACCGGAAGGACTGTCGTGGGAGTGGGTGGCAATCGTTTCACCGAGACGCTGCGCGTCATTTACCCACTTGAAGCCGCCCGTTGGAACGAACTGACTCATAGCCCAGCCATATAGATTATTGGCGTCTAGGAATTGGATATAGCTGTTTGGACTTTTGGGGTTGTATCCCTCCACCTGCGGATTTGGCGTATCGCTTACTTACCATGGAGATAGCTCCTCGCAACCCCTTCTCAATGAAGAGATGTTGGTCGTAGTCGGTCAACAGCTCCAGCTCTACCCCGGTCTTCTTGAACAGCGCATCCCACGAGAGACCTGGGCTCGTAAAGTAGTGAGCAGGGTCCAATCCATACTGCCGTAAACAAGTCTTCCGGAAGGCCTCAAACACATCGGCTAATAAGAGCACGTCTGTGCGGCAGTAAAGGTCTGTGTAGTCCCCCAGATTGGTGCAGTCAAATACCTTCCATACCTGTTGAGCGTGGATGTAGTCCTCATTGCTGCCTCCGACTTTGAGCTTACTGTAGAAAGCCTCTTTGGGTGGGAGGCTGGACTCGTCGAAGCGCTCCCAGGAGTCCATATACTCATAGGGGTAGACACCCTTGCGCATGAGTAGCTTTCGTTTTTCTTCGGCGGGCTCACACCGGGCTGTGATGTGGAAAGCCTCAGGTTTGTTGGCCTCTACCAGATTGTCAAGGGAAGTCGGTAAGAATTGAACGCTGTCGATGAAGCGGAGATACCCGAGCGAGAAGGAGATGTACTTTTCCGTGTTGTTGGGGATGCAGGAGATGCGGCCCTTCGCCTTACTTATGGCTTGCATCAGAAGGTGCCCGTCGTAGCCCCGTAGGTTGTGGAAGACTACTGGTATGGCTGTCTTGGGACCCAGCAGCAACTTTAGGTTGCATGCGTTATGGGCCGCGCCTCAATACTTGCCGGTGATATGGCAGTGATCGTGCACAGAATCGGCGCCTAGAGGCTTCTCACACACGTGACAGGTTGCGGCGTTGTTGTGGGCCTGCCAATCTTGGGGAGTCATATTCATGGCTATAGGGTTGGCTAGAACATTTTTGATTTCCTGCTCCTCCTGTTGGAGAGCTCTGAGGAAGTGTTCCGTCGCGTTAGGGCCTCTGTATTCCACGGGGCGTTTTGTGCGGCCGTCGCAACGCACCACAACATAGCAGTAACTGCAGGGCTCGTGGTGCTGAGTCTTTTGAGTGCTGCTCTCTGTAGGTGACGGCGGCGGGCCTTCAACCTTTCTGGTCAGAGCCTCGAAGTCGGCATATATGATGAACGGAGCCGGTAGCTGTTTGTGGTGGTTCTGAAAGGTGAACTTGTTTTCCCCCTCCTGGGGCATTTCCACCCTCACCGCCGTCTGGCCAATCCCTCGGCATTCCGGGTTATGCGCCTCGAGCAGATCCTCCCTTGTGTAACCGTGCAGGCAGCGCTCGCAGAAGTGTTTGCGATTTCGTTTCTTACTTTCTTGGAACAGGAGACGATCGAGATCTTTTATCCACGTATTATGGAATTTGCCTGCCTTCTCAATCAGCAGCAGATTGATTCGGGGCGTGTCACCGGGCTTCTTGCTGAGGCGGTGCACGATCACGCCCTTGTCCCACCCAAAAACGTTGATGGCGAGGTCGTTCTTTTCCTCCACTTTAGGGATCTGAGAGATTGGCGTGGGGGTGTCGATCCCCCCAAAGTCACTCACAGCTGTAGGTATGTCGATGGTAGGACCCGCCTCTCAGTGGCTGATACCTTGCAATGTCAAGCCAGAGGGTTTGCACGCTATTGACAACCCACCCTGACCCTCGCTGTGTCCATTTTTCTAGCATCTCCTGGATGGTGGGGAAGGCCTTATCTAGAGCCCCGTCAATGTCACCAGCCTCTAAGAGGGCCTCCTGTTTGTTGTGGAGTACTGGGCTGGTATACTCTTCACTGCCATCGGCGTTGTCGTTTCGCAACTGAACCCTGAGGCCTAGTTGGAATTTAACCCCGTTGAGTGCCAGGATCTCTTCTTCTAGCTTCTGGCGAATAATGGCTCGAATTTCTTCTAAGAAGGCTACTGGGTACGCCCATCTGCCAGACCCAGAGGAGATTCCTTATAGCCCTGCCGGTGTTAATGAATTCTAGTTTCTTTTCACCTAGCAATTCATCCAACTCCTCGTTACTGAGGAGGTTCTTGACGTCTTGCTTCAACTCCTCGTTACTGAGGGGGTTCTTGACGTTTTGCTTTAACTCCTCATTATTTCGGGAGTTCTTGCTGTCTTGCAGCCGCTTCAACTCAGCCACAGCCGTTTTATACCTGTCGAGGATCCCCTGCAGTTCTTCCAAGGCAATGCGGGACCGTGGGTACTTGGGCCGCACACCTAGGAGCGTCTCAAACTCCTCCCGTAGTGCTCGCGCTTTTTTATGGTGGTTCATTGTACGCGTCGATATCATCATTATACTAATAACATCAACTCTCTAATTGTAAATTTCGATAGCCGCCAGCCGTTTGAACTCATCTAAGAAAGCTTTGAGCCTCCGCTGTCTTTCACTCATCTGGACCCTATTATATCCGCAGGCCATGCAAAGCCGAAATCGGTTTTTAACACCCCGACCACAGCTAATACAGGGCTTAGTGCCAAGACCCTTGCGCGGACGGTTTAGGTAAACACCACAGTACTCCCCCCATACAACTCTTAGCACAGAGCTCCGTGAAGCCGATGAGTAGCCACCGGCATTTATTGTAACCCTTTGGCATGTTGTTGTTGTATACACAATTGGTGTAGAAGCATATCTGAGCAATGGGTATGTCTAATAGAACCCCAGACGTGGCTGGGGGGCCTCTATTTGCTAAGGGGAGGGTGTGCCAGAACCCTCCTTCCCTATACTACTAAATTTCCATGCCTTCTGTTATAATAATGATGTCTTCACACAGAGCATACAGGAACATGTTCTGTGTTTATATTCACTACAGGCAGCCAGTGTCGTCATGGACACTGATTCCAGGATTTCTGCACAGATCCAAGTCCACGTTTCAGAGGGTGTTAGAAATGTTGATGAAATGTGATAACACATCAAGCACTATCTGAAAACAAATTTATTTTCTAAGCGCCCACAACCATCAGATACTAACAGGAGGTTTAATCCCAACAGGAAGGTGCTAAGTGCGCACATACATGTATTAAACATTGATATTCAAAAATCGATCCAGAAAATCTGGAAAAAAGGATAGAAGATTGAGCATGATCAAGGCCTGAAAATGTCTTTAAGTTTAGGGCTTTTGAAAAACACGAGGACAACTCTACTGATTTGTCAAATCAATTAATGGATGTGGAGGGCCCTGAATGTGCAGAAATCTTGACTGAGCATGATCCATGCCGTACTGGACTACTGTTTGTCCATCAAACAGCCTGGCAGAAAAGGCTGTTAACAATGTATGGGGCTGCATGTTTGCTTGATGCAACATACAAGACAACCAAATATGCCCTGCCCTTGTTTTTTCTGGTTGTGAAGACAGATATTGCGTACCATGTGGTGGCTTCCTTTGTCATACAAGATGAACGTACATATTCAATATCTTAAGCATTGGAGATATTGAAAGAATGGAACCCAAACTGGACACCCAAAATCTTCATGACACATTTTGACAAACAGGAAATTGGATCCTTGGAAAACACACTCCCAGGTATGACTCTAAAAGTGATGTATTGCTTAACATATGGAACCATTTTAGAAATGAACAAATAATATTTAACATGTTTATTGTTCAAAATTTAAAAAATGGTCCTTGCTACTAGTTTACAGCTAAATATATTCTTCCAGTGTTAGAACTTGTAAGTTACAGGATGAAGACATAATATTTCAGTTTTATTGCCATGCATCCTGTCAATATAAAGTGCATGGCCAGCAAATCAAAAATGCATTTCAATATGTAAATAAAATAGAGCTACTTCATGTAAGTCTTAATTTAAAAAAATATTGGCCCACTTCTATTTATTTATTTAAATATTGAATTTAAGTACTAATATTTTCCTAGATCATAGTGCTGGTATTATGGTTGTTGAATACAATTGAGATTTTTTGAAAACAGATTGAGGAAGGACACGTATATGGCTTCTCCAGCATGGCGCAATGACCTAGGAGCCTCTCACCAATGCGGTCGCTGTGAGTTCAAGTCCAGCTCTTGCTAGTTTCCTCTCCGGCCATAAGTGGGAAGGTCTGCGAGCAACCTGTGGATGGTCGTGAGGTTTCCCCGGGCTCTGCCCACTTTCCTCCCACCTTAATGCCTGCTGCCATCATATATGTAAAATCTTGTTGAATATGACGTAAAGCATCACTCAGATAAATAAATAAATATTATACATGTACATTAATCGTTCTTTTATCTTGTTTCAGGATCACAAGTGTGATTTTCATCGTGAACAAGCATGGGAAAGGTGGGTCTCCAAAGTAGATATTGTGTTCTCTCCAGGCGTGACGAAATATTGCTGAGGAGCATTAGCTCATGCTGCAACCAAAAAGCAGTATGCAGCTGCTTTGTCTTCATTGAAAGACAGTGCTATTTGGAAAGCTGATGTAAAACTGAGGAATTGGATGTCAAACTACTGGCTGTCTCAACATCAGGTGTAAATGTGTACTTATGATATACATATGCTTTGTGGGAAGTACATGTAGTCCATTTTTCTATTTAGTTTATGTAACATTGAAGTAAAATATTACCAGGCTGATTGCTTGTGTGGCATTGTTGTTTGTGGAGCTCACATTTTACTATTTACAAAAAACCTATTTTCACTTTGTCAGGATTATTTTCAAGGTGGTAAACTAAATAAGCACAAGTGCATATAGCAAGAGTCAACATTTTATTTGAGAATATTATTCAGTGAACACATTCTGTCACATTCTGGTTGTAATAAACATCAAAGAAATCTTTATCTTATTAACATGTACTTATTGCTCTTCTTATGTCTGACATATACATGAATAAACCAGTTATGAGATAAACATTTGAATCTCGTATTTCTGGCGGAAAAAACTGTTCCATAAGTGTGTGTATGGTACATGTATTCAAGGAGATGGGCTTGGGCATATCGGCCATATGAATGTCTTCTTGGGATTCACACCAACAACTGAATCGTGAGGCAGAACTGGGACTTCAAGAAGGAATATCTTCATAAATATACGAGTAAATCTTTGAGCGGAATGGTGACCATTCTGATTGAGAAATTTCTACCAACAGAATATTCCAAGTAGGTGTGCCTTACTGTTAATGTATTACACAAGTTAAAATAAAATCAGAATGCACTATACTAAGCACATTTAGGGCGATGGAACTAAAATTACGACGTAATATCTACAGTATGATATGGTATGTTATGTAAGATATGGTTAAACGCTGAATGTTACACCTTTACTGGGATATTAAAAAAGAAGGATGGAATATTTCACTATTAAGTGCATATTACCACCCTGTGGTTGATCACACATAACACTTCTAAAAGGAATGCTGTTCTTTGTAACAAATCTGCTTTCTGTTTCAAGTAGATTCACATGTGATATGTGTGGATCAAGCTTTTTCCAGAAGTGTCAACTGATAGTACATTGGAGCTGTTGTTCCACGGGTACATGCATAATATCTGCAAAAAGTATGGTTTTCAAATGAAATCTTATCACTAGTTGGAGAATTTTGAAAGTATTGAAAGGGTTAGCTTTCGGTAGGCCTAGTGGTACTCTGCACATATTCCATAAAGTTAATTGGGTTCATGTGGTGAATGTAAGGCAACAAGGTGATATATAAATGCATTCAAACCCAGTCTAGAGACTGTCTCCTTTTAATAAATTAGTAGAAACAGAAACCCAAAGGTCTCTTGTCCGAATCCCCATCTAACAGACCACTTAACATTAATGTGTATTTTTAATTATGTTGAATTTTAGGTGAGGGAAAAAACTTCGATGAGAAAGTTGAAGAAAATCAAACTCTCCAAGAGTTCCAGACCTGAACCTACATGTTATGCTGATAAAAGTGAACTAACTGTAGTTGATAAAGAAGGTAAGCTTATTAAAGTATTTATGATTTTCAACTTCAGATTACATTTATGTTACTTAACATTCATAAACAGCTTAGTACATTTGTAATGACGTTTTGTTTCAGACTTCATTCAAGATGTACATGTGCAAGTATCTCAATCACATGCTGTGGGTAAGAAAGGCTCCTCTGTATTCAAGAAGGTCAAAGGTACATGTAATAAACAGTTTTCTTTCAAGGCGACATGTTCAGTCTTATTTAAAACGGTTTAATTCCCATTAATGTAGAGATATCCTGGCAGATATGGAGGGTAGATTCAGAGTTATGGGTTTACATCAGCATTGATTCAGCTGTAGTGAGTAACTAAAATGATCACTGAACAAAAAATATATCATAATTCAGTAATATTCTTTCAAAGTTATCTAATCCAGTGTTTGGACCTATACTTCTGCAACAGTAATTTGTATACGTGTATGTATATTCCATTAGTTTTGTCAGTGGTTGTGCGCAAAGCTTGGTGTCTGATACCTTTTACTAGCTAGGTTGGTGTTAGTTCAAATCCAGCTTGTGCGAGTTGCGATACCTCAGGAGACAGAACTCATACAATATGTTCAAGTCAAGTCTGGTTCTACAGTACCAGCCATAAACGTAATGTTTCTGTTGGTTTCAAAACTGGGTAAGGAAGTTGCCACAAATAAATTGATCTGACAGAAATCACCCCTTATAAAAGATCTGTACTGTTGTACATTGTGATGATTGATGTTTCGCATGTTTTTATCCTATTTATAGCAGTGAATGTAGCAATGATATGTAAAGAAATGACTGTGACAGCTAGACTATTTTGCATTTTTGATTCACCTATCCATTTACTGTTAATATTTATGGTAATATAAATAGTGGATACGTTCAATGTATACCAGTATTCCAGTATTCGTCTTGTGTTGTGGACGTACATTACTTTTACTCTGATGGGATGAACATTTCAGTTGTTACAGGTACCATAAAACTGATCAATTACCCAAAGGACTCTGCAGAAAGTAATAAAGCCTTGCAACTTCTCATTTCCTCAGGGGATAATTCATCTGGTACGTCTTTAAGAGCTGTGTTTTTACAGATGAAGTACATGTATATTATAATTCGTTGCAATTTCATGTACATTTTATAAAGCTATATTATTGAGAAAATCATTCAGATGTAGAGGGTACATTCAGAGGTATCTGTTGAGAGATCAGCAGATATGAAATGGTAAACTGGAATCTATCTTGTAAATTATTGTATGTTGATACCCACAATGGATGGATGTAACGAAAAACTAGATATTATACCCCCAAAAATATTAACAATTAATAAACACAATATTTTTAGAAATTCTACATGGGATAGATGCAACCGGATGGACTGTGAATGATTGGTTTTTCAAGGATACACCTATCAGACGGGAGGACTATGAAAATGTGTTAGGAAAGAGTTCTCCAATGTGGCCTCTGAAGTTCTGCAAGACACGGTATAATTTGTTTTGTTTTTTGTTTTTTTATTGAAACTCGCAGTGTTTTATTCATAAAATACATATTTACTTCAAAATATGTATTTCTGTTTTATAGAGATATGTTTTAATGTTTTTAAGTTAAAGCCACAGTTCTCTGAAACTGATATAAACCTGTTATTGTTGTTCTTGAAAATATAATATTAATAATAAATAATTTAATTAAAAATAAAATTATGAAGATAAACAAAATATAGTCTAAAAGTTATAGTAGGTTTGAAAGTTTATAGTATCAAAGTTTAATGTAGCAATTCACAAGTGTTTTTCACAGGATGTTTTGGACAGGTCACAAACCTGAAATTCTACTCAGTGTTGCATTTTTAATACAAATAGTCGTATTTATCATCATATTTTATAGACGCACTCTTGTACATTGTGGTAACTTTATGATTTTTATTGATTTTGTAGATGGGTGGAAAATGTTACAGTGGTGGAACGCCTACAGACGATATTTCCAGACCTTGCCATGTATGTCCAAGCTTTTGGGGGATGGTAAATGCCCTTACCCAGACACTAAGTCATTCAGATCTGTTAAGGAAGCTATTAAAGATCCTCTCATGCCGGCAAAACTTTCATTTGTTTTGTCTCTTTCGAAAGAAGTGACCCCATTCCTAAGGCGCTACCAGACAGATAAACCAATGTTGCCGTTCGTGGCACCTGATCTGCATTCTCTTCTTAGAAGTTTAATGGAGAGGGTTATCAAAAACGATGTGCTGACAGCAGCATCCACAATAGTTATACCAGTGAACATTGATGTTACTGACAGGAGCAATCACTGTGCCTCTAAAAATATACAAATAGGGTTTAGAACTGGAAAGTTGGTGGAACACCTTGTAACAAAGAAAATTATCAGTGACAAAATAGTGTTGGAATTCAGAATGGAATGTAAACAGAGTTTGTTGAAAGTTATTAACATACTACAGGAAAAGTCTCCTGTAAACCACTCTCTTGTTCGTAATTGTACTTTCCTGGATCTGAAATACATGACCTCAAATGATACATATACCAGTAACCTAAATAAATTGAAACATGCCTTGAGAATTGTGGTTTAGGCTAGAGTACTTGATGAGGATCTATGTGATGACATCATACATGAATACCAACGATTCATTACGGATGTTGTTCCAAGCAGAATGCGGGACTTTCATGGGTTTGACTATGATACTTCCAGAGTAGATGTGCTGCTATTTGACACCATGGCAAACAAGACTGCATACAGTCATTTGTGGAAATTTGTTGCCTCTCTACTTCTGCTGTCTCACGGACAAGCGTCTGGAGCGAGGCTTTTCAATAAATCGACGGATTGAAGTTGAAAATCTTAGAGAACAATCTTACATGGGACAGAGGATAATCTGGGACCATTTGCAGGCAATTGGCGGTATTGATAACGTATCAATAACAAAGGAGCTGCTGTTGTCTGTTGGTGGGGCGAGGCAGAGATATTGTGAGTACCTAGAAGAGCAGAAGAAAACAAAAAAAGCTGAAAAGTTGACCGAGAAACGGAAACTGTTGATTGATGATATAGAGGAGATCAAATTGAAAAAGAAAAGACTGGAGATAGACGCAGCAGCCCTGGAAAAGTCTGCTGATGAGTTTGCAAAAAAAGCGGAGACATCTCGTAATTTGACATTTATAGCCAAGTGTTAACAGCCTTCGCCAGTCTGCCAAAAAGAAGAGATAGGAGGTGAAGGTGTCTGAGAAAGAATTGCAAGAGAAACTAGATCAAATTAAGAACAGTTAACGAATGACTGAGTGAAATATACTGGTATACTAAGTGTTCTAAAGAAGGAAAAGTGCTTAATTTTATATTAAAATTTATGTTATTTTAACAGGGATAGCTAGTTACTTCCCTGGTTTCACTTTAGTCAGACAATTTTCAAGATCCTCATGCTCGGAGCTCCATCATTGTTGGTGGTACACAGAAATCTGCTCACACACTGATTTTGTCAGTGGAAATCACTCTTCCATGTATGATGATCAGTGGTTCTCTAGAGGCACTCTGGCTTCCTCTACCAGGAAAACTTGCATGCTCTACCAATAGTCTATAGTATGGCGATTAATGCCAACCAATAAATCAATCCATCAAACATTGGCTGAAGAAATGCCAATTGTGACGTCTTCCCCTCCTTCATAAACAACATTCTTTGTGTAAGATTTTGGGTCACAAGGATTTGTGTACATTCATATTATTTGCTACTTAATTAGGAAAGCTGATCCGTATTGTGTCTATCAAGTTCATATTTTAAACACTAATGGACGGCGTCAAAACCCGCCTTGGTGGCCTGGTGTTTAGAGCCTTGCCAGAGGCTGGGGAGATCCAGTGTCAAACGACCTTCCTCGCTTGACACTCGGCATGAGAGGAATAGAGCAGGGAAAACACAGGTGACAGCTGGTCGGCTCGGTGACCACTTAATTAGTGACTGGCTGGGCTGTCATTCGGTGTCTTTGGCATGATGCTTCAGTGGAGGCAGCACTTTAGGAACATGGTCCTTCCCTTGCCACAAGGAGATAGTATACCGCTGTCATATGACCTAAATAATGTTAAGCACAGTGTTAATCACGAAGCAAGCAAACAAACAAAAGCATGAAAGTACCTGGAATTTCATAAAATCTACCTGGAAAAGTCATGAAATTTCACCAGCTTATGAGTGTACGAACCCTGAGCATGGTTTTTGATATGATTTCAATAGCTCTCAGGTGGGTCTTAATTGTAAAACTTAAATAATCAAATATGTTTTACCTCTTACCTTTTACTCCCTTATGAATGTACATGTTGAGAACCTGATTTTAGTCAGCTTTTCATTTTTATGTTGAGCTGCCTAATTACAGTTTTCCTGTTAATTTTTCTGTTTTGACATACTTGTTATCATCCTGACATAAATTAATCACAAGAAGCTCCTGCGAAATTTTCATGTTTATGTAATACATAAGTCAGCTATCCTTTCCATGCTTTCAGTTAGATGCCCAGAATGCTTATCTATGTCCACAGTTGCAGAAGCATTCACAGAGTCTTCCTATTCAACAGGTAATTTACTATGCCTTAGTAAAGCCGTTATGTACACACTAATTTTAACATTTGATAAATACCCATTGGGTTATGTCTAGATCACTTCCTGCTAGGCCTTCGAAAAAAGGCTTCCTCTTCGGCCGTACGTGGGAAGGTCTTGCCCCAATCATGTAAGTGAAATATTCTTGAGTACGGCGTAAAACTCCAGTCAAATAAATAAATAAATAAATAAACAAGGCACATTGTTCCTTGAGCTAACTATCCCATGTTTTGTATCATGAAGCATTGCCAGTGCAAATCATGGAACAACATTTATTGAGGGAAGTTTACTTTGCAAGGTTTGGATGAAAGAGAAAGTGTAGCATTTTCTTTGCTATAATTTACTTTATCTTTTGTAAAAATCTTACTCTTAAGACTATACAACCATAAGGAATGAAACTTAAAAAATAATTTCTAGGTCAGGCTGGAAGTTCAGAAGTTTGCCATGTTTTCATTGCCCGTGTTTATTCTGTTTTTACAAAAGAGAATTTCATGTATTAACATACAGACAAGGGTTGAAAGGGTAGTGGATATATACCTGTCTAAGAAATGCAACTTAAACAAATTTTTTGCAGGTACTGTCTGTTGAGGAGGCACTGTTGAACTACTTTTCCGTTGAGATAGTGCAGTATACTTGCTCAAGGCAGTGATTAACAGTATGATGCATCATATATGTTACATATTTATACAGTTTTGGCTGATGAATAGCACGCAGAGTGCAGTAAATATAAAAGGTATGAGACAAAGTTACTCAGTTGTCAGGTGGTGAAAGTGCACCCGGTGATTTAGTTAATCCACTACATGTTTCTAAAATTTGTGGCATAGATACATATATGTGCTGCACCTATTGTCCAAGAACGCAGTGCAAAATCCTCTATCAACTGTAACAAAATGAATTGTTCATTTTTATTTTCAGTTGTATGAAAACTGTGAATGGTGAGAAGAAAACATCTCTGCAGAATTTTGTACTGCGCCTTAAGAGATAAAATCATTCCCCACATCATCTTTGTTAGTGTCATTTTTTGTGCAGTCTTAATTAATCTAGGCCATAAAGTTTTATGTATTTTAATAGTCATCTTGTAAGTGACAATGCATATGAGCTCATTAGCCTAATTATAACCCTTTTCGTTCTTCTGCAAGTTAAACTTAAAGTCTATAATATAGGTTGTCCACACAAAGTTGTTGGAGTTGTGAAATTTAATTGCTGCCTTCTTGGTGAAATAACAGGTTTACAGATATAATATATTTACTGAGGAAGAATTCACGCCAGCTGGAATTTCCAGAGATCTTCACACTCCCAAAATATGAAATGGAGACTGAGAAAGTAAGATGTGTGTGTGTTTTATTTTTTTTTTTTTTTTTTTTTATTTGTTTATTTGATTGGTGTTTTACGCCATGCTCAAGAATATTTGACTTATATGACAGCGGTCAGCATTATGGTGGATGGAGAAAGCGGGCAGAGCCCGTTGGGAAACCCCTGACAATCCACAGGCTGCTGAAAGACCCAAGTATAGTTTGTGTTGTATGAAAGTCCACTTAAATTCTTCTAACTTTTGGAACAGACGTTACATTTCTTTCACTGCTTTTTGGAAAAGTAAAGATATGAGTATGTTATGCATTAGATGGTGTCACCATGTGAGAAAAAAAGAAACTAAATATTTTTGCTACAATTATATGTATATTGGCTGAAAAAGGTAGATCAGGTGTCCCAAAAATGAGAAGAAATAGGGCGTGTAACATTAAATAGATAGGTTTAGACCTGCTGTGCATTTAAAACCTTACATTTATTCTGTTTGTGGATCCCACAGTCCATTTTCAGTTTACTCATAAGCTTTTTCAGCATTCATGTCATGAAAATGAATAAATACAGATTAATGAAGAAAATTCACATAAAGCAAGATGTTGGGATAGAAATACATTACTGCCATCAGTGGCATTCATAGCGTGGGGATCGAAAAAAGAAAAATAATGTGAACCATGGTATTAAGAAGATTTTCAGTATTTTTCTTTTTTACACTGAATTGTATATATTTCATCTTTCTTTCCAGGTTGTTCAGGAGGACAAAGCTCAGTTACTGAGTGTAATTTTTCATAGGGGCACATCCTTATTGAAGGGCCATTACTGTGCCTGTGTACTCAGCAGAAGACAGTGGTTCATTGTTGATAATATGAAGGTAACTGTGGAAAACTGTCACCACAGTTTATAATTACGTAACAGTATTGAAAATACACATTCATTTGCATTGATTCCTTCAAGTCTTAATTGGGGTGGGTCATGGCTGCATTGTTAAGAGGCATGTCTTCAAAGTGTCTGGACACATGGGTCCTTGGTGCCAAGCCAATGATGGCGTTTTGATATTAGCTGTCCTACTTTTACTGGAAATCACTAGTCTTTCACCTCTGTGATGCACACTTTGATTGTGCTTAACGTATAAAACAAGATTGAAGTATGTCACATATAAAAGAGATGCCAGTAACTTGCCAGAAGTCAGTGATTCTCTCTGGGCACTCCGGCTTCCTCCATTTGTAAGGCATACATGGCATCATATAAGTGAAAGATTTTTAAGTATAGCCATATCACCAAACAATCGATGAATTAATCTGTCTTATTGAATTAATTGTGGCCCTAATATTTTAGATATAAGGAAAACAAGAGTTCTAGAATGTCCAGCTCTACCAAGATCATGATGTTCTGTAGGACGTTGCTTTATGGGGCTTTACTGATGAAAGTTTGAAATTCTGGGCGAGAGGACACAAGTTGTGAGGTAGTGATGAGGCTGCGAGTGACGTCCCCTTGGCGTTGCTAGGCACGCCTCCCAGCTGCCGGCATGGAAAGGTCCAGGTTTTGATGGTCAAGCTATGTCAAGATTTTTATGGCTTGTTTCTCACAGGCTGAGCCAGGTATGCACCAAAGCTTATTGGCCACGGAATGTTTGGGACTGAGCTACAGCGCTAGAATTTAACATTGTCGCTTATGGAAAATTAATGGGGGTCTGGGGCCTGTACTGACAAAGTCACCAAAATATGTAAGGTGTCACTACGCGCTCAGATTTTGCACCAGTCTGATAATTTTTGGTGGGTATGTCTGGGATGTGTTTTGCATTGATTGAGCCATTTTATAGCTTCTTGGGGCTATTTATTTTCTGGAAATATCCATTTTAATGAAAAATTAGTAAAATGCTGTTCATTGTAGGGTGACATGTGTATAGGCATTCTGAAATGAACAACATGCAGTGTTCTAGTATTCCTACTCTTGAAAACGGAAACATCCAGAGCAGAAATTGCTGCAAAAATTGAAAATTTCAGTTTAGTGAAAACGGAGCCTGTCGACTGTGGACTGGACTATTGACAAGGGATGGCCGATTTGGCCTTGCCTCCTACAATGACCCCATCACACATCTGTGGAAGAAAAAACACCTTAGTAGACCTGTTTATATGGGCAGGCAGGGAGTGTTATATTTAGCTCCCAAGCTTGATTGCTCACATGTGTGCCACAACACACACTGTGTAAATGTGGATCACATAAGCTTGGAACCACATGGTATTAACAATAACAGGCAGCGCTGCTGCAGCCTAGGGCGCTGTCTCGGCGGTGGGCAGTATGCAAGGTGCATGCTGCATTTAAGACTGCACAGGTTGGTTTCCCCTCATTAAAAATAATAAACAAACAGATGTGTCAGGTTTTGCTCAATTTCTGTATTTATTTATTTATTAATTTCTTTCATAAGCGACAACAGCAGTGACAAATTATATACAAACCTGGCAATTACAAATATCTAGTGTATGTGTGATCTGTTGGGGTGTTGTCCAGTTGTCCCTTGGCATAGTCAGTTTTCTCTTCTGGATTTGAAAGCCTGTACTGAATGTGCTCTTGGAGTTTTCTGGCTGTGTTGTGGAGTGATCTCCCCTTAACTGTCTGTTGCTTCATATAAACCTTGTGGTACTGGTTCACCCTTTCAATCTGTTGTACAGTTTTCTCGCTCCCAGGTGAAATACTGGCGCCAACAGCTCGGAGTTTGGCAGCAGTGGACTTGTGGACGCCGCCCTTCCCTCCATATTTCTGCTGTAGTTTACATTCTTGGGCAAGCAGACACTGAGTGACCTGTTGACAGCTTCGCACTTTTGAGTGCTGGTGTTCATCTGGAGGCTGGCGACGGCTGTCTCTCCCACCAGCTGCTGGTTTCTCCTCTAGAGCAAACCACACTGTTCCTGCAGCACTTGGAACAGTCCCCACCGTAACACCGGACCGTTGCATCCACAACACTGGGTAGGTAAGTTTTTATTTTCCTCATGTCACCGCCGTGCTCAGCAGTAAGTTGAGAAAATATCAAGCTACACCGGGCCTTAACATCCTGGCTCAACACCTTCTGCGCTTTCTTCCTTGCTTCCCTCGTTCGGCACTGTCCCTCGAACATGACATCGCTGAACTTGTTACCTGGAAGCCTGGTTACATTTCTTGAACTGGGATCTACCTAGGTGAGTGGGGTCTGCTACTGTCTTCCACTATCTTGGCTGACCTGGAGTCGCCGTCCGTGGTTACGTGCTTGGCTAAAACACCTTGTCTCGCCAATCTCGTTCCCCATATTATACTCTGACCAGAAGGCATGTGGGTTTGTGTTCGCCATGCACTCCTCGTGTCCTCCAGGGCACTTTACTTGGAAGACTTTCCCCCTCAGCCAGGACTTAGTTCAGCATTCTTTCTCAACAATTTATTCTTCAGTGCAGAGACAATTTATTGCTTGTCTGTTGATGTCTCCACAGCCAGGGAAATGGCCTGTGAAGCATTCTGGCCTGGTTTCTTGGGGCCTGTTATGGTAATGCTGTTGTAGCGAGCATCTGTGATCTATTGTATGCCTTTACCTCTTCCACCTTATTTGCCATATCCTCTCTGTTCAGCTTTACGATTGCAGATGCGACATGGTTTGCAGTGCGATGCATGTTCCTACGGGTGGCAGGCGGCACGTCCATCGCTGCAAATAGGAGTCTGGCTCAGGTGTTCCCCATCGGTGTGTCCTGGAGGCCTTCTTGAAGAGCTCGGTTCACCACCAGTAAGTAACATTTAGAAAATTATGGATATTATGGAAAATAGTTAAAGGAGGGATATGTGTCATGGCGTAGTACCGGACCAATGATGGGGATTCTAGGTCGGCCAAGGGAGTGGAAGACTGCATCCGAATGGTCAGGCCTTTGAGGAAGCTGAACGGCTAGCAGACCCCACTCACCTAGGTAGATCCCAGTTCAATATATGCATAAACCAGGCAAAGTTCACTGATGCCATGTTTGGGAGACAAGATCTAAAGAGGGAAACCAAGAAGAAAGCTCAAAAGGTATTGAACTAGGATGTGAAAGCCATGTGTACCTGTCTATTTTCTCAACTTGTGTGTGAGGACATAGGAAACCTTAAAAAACCCGGGTGGGGGTTGGGGAATTAAGCTAGTTTTCTTAACTTAATCTGGCTTCCTCTAAAGTGTTTTCTTTATTTTTGGCTATTTATTATACTAGAAAAGATCACATGTCCAGAGCTTTTCTTATTTACAACTGTTTTACTTCTTCTCTATCTGTACGCTCATAGTCAGCAGCAATACCTGCCGATATTTTTGTTCACTGTAACAAGCTGAAGTATGGTAAAGTAATGCCACTGATATCATGAGCATACCCTTTCTGATCCTTTGTATACACCTCCGTGTGTATGAGGGAGTGTGACCGATGCAAATCAGTTTAACACCATGCAGTCTCTGGCCTGGCTTATTTTTGATTGATTTATTTATTTATTTGATTGGTGTTTTACACCATACTCAAGAATATTTCACTTACACGACGGCGGCCAGCATTATGTTGGAAGGAAACCGGGCAGAGCCCGGGGGGGAAGCATGACCATCCGCAGGTTGGTGGAAGACTTTCCCACGAACGGCCGGAGAGGAAGCCAGCATGAACTGGACTTGAACTCACAGCGACCACATTGGTGAGAGGCTCCTGGGTCATTACGCTGCCCTAGCGTGCTAACCAACTGAGCCACAGGCTTATTTTTGAGCATACACGTCTGTGTGTGCACAGTACAAATATAAGTATACTGTACATCATACGGTGTAGACTTACAGGCATGCACCGATCAGGGATGAAGATAATATAATATATGCAAAGACTGTATACATCTATTTGGCGCCTTCGTTCATCAATGCAGTCGCTGTGAGTTCAAGATCAGCTCATGTGGATGGCCACATAGACAAGGAACAGTGATATTCTGGAGAAGTGGATGACGGCAAAGACAGGTTATAGTGACATTCTGCAGAAGTGGAGAGCCACACAGACAGGGAGGAATGACATTCTGGAGAAGTGGATGGCCGCACGGACAGAGAGTAGACAGGTCACACTGACAGAGAGGAGTGATATCTTGGAGAAGTGGATGGCCACACAGACAGGGAGGAGTGACATTCTGGAGAAGTGGATGGCCGCACGGACAGAGAGTAGACAGGTCACACTGACAGAGAGGAGTGATATCTTGGAGAAGTGGGTGGCCACATAGACAAAGAGTAGTGATATTCTGAAGAAATGGATGCGTCCACAAACAGGGAGGAGTGACATTCTGGAGAAGTGGATGGCCACACAAACAGGGAGTAGTGACATTTTGGAGAAGTGGATGGCCACACAGACAGATAATACTGATATTCTGTACAAGTGGATGGTCACACAGACAGAGAGTAGTGATATTCTGGAGAAGTGGATGGCCACACAGATAGGTTATAGTGACATTTTGGAGAAGTAGATGGCCACATAAACACGTTACAGTGCCATTCTAGAGAGATGGATGGCCACTCAGACACGGAGCAATGGTATTCTGGAGAAGTGGATGGCCACACAGACAGGTTATAGTGACATTTTGGAGAAGTAGATGGCCACACAGACAGGCTGTGGTGACATTTTGGAGAAGTGGATGGCCACACAGACAGGTTATAGTGACATTTTGGAGAAGTGGATGGCCACACAGACAGGTTATAGTGACATTTTGTAGAAGTGGATGGCCACACAGACAGGCTGTGGTGACATTTTGGAGAAGTGGATGGCCACGCACGCAGGTTATAGTGACATTTTGGAGAAGTGGATGACCACACAGACAGGTTATAGTGACATTTTAGAGAAGTAGATGGCCACACAGACAGGCTGTGGTGACATTTTGGAGAAGTGGATGGCCACGCAGGCAGGTTATAGTGACATTTTGGAGAAGTGGATGACCACACAGACAGGTTATAGTGATATTTTAGAGAAGTGGATGGCCACACAGACAGGCTGTGGTGACATTTTGGAGAAGTGGATGGCCATACAGACAGGTAATACTGACATTCTGGAGAAGTAGATGGCCACACAGACAGGCTGTGGTGACATTTTGGAGAAGTGGATGGCCACACAGATAGGTTATAGTGACATTTTGGAGAAGTAGATGGCCACATAAACACGTTACAGTGCCATTCTGGAGAAGTGGATGGCCACACAGATAGGAAGTAGTAATATTCTGGAGAAGTGGAGGGCCACACAAACAGGCTGTGATAAAATTGAATGGCCACACAGAGAAGTAACGGATGGGAATTTTTGTGGGACTGAAACCTAGGGAATGAATGATTATGGCTTAACGCCACACGAAATAGGCCATTAAGTGATGTGATATCCATTGCTTTGGGGTTATATTGATAATAGTTGTTCAGACACAAAACTTTCCAAGTCAAAGTCCTAGTAGCTCGTATTACAAGTATTTATTAAAAAGAACACATAGCTGGTGAACTTGGGCAACAAGATGATGCTTTGGTACTGTGACAACCAGTTAGTTTTCCTTTTTTAGAAACTGTCCAAAAACATTTAAAAAGTTACACTTAGGATAAGTGTGTATGTTTGTGAGTGAGTGAGAGTGAGTGCTTGGGGTTTAACGTCGTACTCAACAATTTTTCAGTCATATGACGACGAAGGAATCATTAGGGTGCATGCACGTGTAATGTGCCTCCTTGTTGCAGGACGGATTTCCACCGCTCTTTTATTTAGTGCTGCATCACTGAGACGACTTACCGAAGGCAAGTAAGTCGCCCCGCCCGAGCCATTATACTGATACGGGTCAACCAGTCGTTGCACTGTCCCCTTCATGCTGAACGCCAAGCGAGGAAGTTACAACTTCCTCTTTTTAAAGTCTTAGGTGTGACTCGACCAAGGATTGATCCTGGATCTACCGGTCTGTATGTTTGTGAGAAGTCAGTGTGTTATCAGAAAGTTTGAAATACATGTATTCGTACATCCAAATATTTGTTGAAAATGTTATGTATATGATGGATTGAAATAGATATTTGTAAGCTTTGGAAAATATCATACTGTGTACAGTTGAGGTTGGAATTAAGATAGACTATCAGTCTACCTTAATCCCAGGATAGGCATTTTCTCTTTGTTTTAAAAAAAATATGCACATATTTGCTGTTGTGGATATCATCGCAAGATTAAAATCTCTGTATGTGGGTGTGGGATGAATCATGGTATTAGTTTCTATAAGTCTGTTACTTTTGTTTACATATTCAACCCTTTCCCCCTGAAACCTCTTTGCTTGTGTACTGTAAGTCCAGTGTTAAATGGCCGAACATTTAAAAATTCAGCTTGAGTCGAATGTGGATTTCAGTCAAGGGGTTCGTTGTGCCTACTCACTGTCCATTAATTGTGAGATGTACCTGTAGTCTTAACTCTTCACTGCCTAAGAACAAGCACTAATTTCTCTGGGAGTTATAGTTTGCCAGTTTCAAAGCTCCACAGAATTTTACAGAATGAAACATTAAAATTTATCTGAGCTATAGAGCATGCAGTGTACCTCCAAGCTATACCTCTAGAAACTTTTATTACTAAATAAATTTTCTTCTCATAACGGATATAAATGCAAATAACTATCTTTACCAGTCTCTCTTCACAGACTCGCACGAGTCCTAGCTGTTAGTATCGCCAGTGCTAAAAATTGTAAATTTATTATGATCCTTTAACTCTTTGAGACCTACGCTCGACTGCAGTCGAGCCACGAAAAACTCGTTTCACGGCCGAGGCTCGACTCCAGTCGAGCGAGTATCACACCTGTCATATGACGCGTAATAGGGGGAATCCCGGGAATTAGGTTATTTTTAACATCAACGGCAGGAGTCACGTGATCTTGGGGAAGACCTTTTCTATTTACAGCATGTCGATAGGCAGCCATCGTGATAGCTAGTTTTACAGAGTTCGACGTGGAATTTTGTTTTTGTTTTCGTGGTCAGCTGATAATGGCGGCGAGGTTTACAAGTCAGGAGGTGCTGGGGGAACTTCAAGCCGATAGTGATTCAGGTGATGATGACTTTGACAACGAAAATGACACATTTAGTGAGGATAATTCTGACATCGAAATTCGTGATTTTGCCGAGGTACAACTACAACATGCACAAAACAGTGAACATGACATGTCCGATACCGATAGTGGCGGAAGTGACAATGAACCAAGTGCTCATTCTGTCACTGGCACGTCAGATAAGGACTCAAATAATGAACAAATCAACGCCGATAGAGCAGATTCTGACAGTGATACTAACTCAGACCCTTATTTCTATTTCTGTAGGAAAGGGAATATCTTGTTTTGGAAATTGTTTTTTTCACATATTCAGAGGGATAGGAGGTGACTTTACAGCCACCCCCCCCCCTCAGACACAATTGTTTTTTTTTTGTTTTTTTTTTTTGGGGGGGGGGGGGGGGGGGGGCACGTACAACCTAAAACAATAATGTTCTGAAACATTATTACCTTTCCAACAATTGTTTCATTCATGTGATGACTGAAAATAAATATCTTCCTTTACTTCTGTAAGAAAACAATCACAAAATTGTCAATCTGTGTATTTTTTTAGAAGGTGGGGGATTTGCCCCCCCTTACATTTGTGGGGGGGCACCTACACCTTCAAATTATGTATATTCTGAAAGCTTATTCAATTTCCTACAAATGATGCATTATGTGTTTTGACTTTACATGAATTCTTCTCACCCAAAATCGCTTTTGAAAAAAATGCTGTCGTTATCTAAAAATCATTATGACACCATATGTCATTATGACATATGGTGTCAAAGGAATGCAGTACCGAAAGGGTTAAGGGTCTCCTGATATCAACGAATCAGTCATAACCTTGATTTGTACTAAACATAGTCAACAATCAATTAAAGGTTAAAAATAATTTTCACTAGGCAGTGAATTTAATGTGCACATCGAACACATATAAAACACTAATATCACTAATTTAAATTCACCTCAGTGTACAAACTATTCTGGATTAAGTGGCATTTATCAAAGTATGCATAGGGCATTACACTGAACTGTTTGTATTAGATGCAAAATAAAAATGTTGGCTTTGTGGATCAACTTACCCCGTGCATGGGGTAAGCTGATCCATAGCGTGGGATAAGCGAAGCCGCCACATAAAGAAGCAAGTATCCTTTATGTATTATTAAATAAACCGTTTTATTTTAGCTTTGTTACTTTTACTAAACTGCAAGTATTTCGTTTTGGTTCTTTCACTGTCAGCCTAGACTGCCATTGTAATATGAAGTTTTCAGTGTTGTGAAAAAGACAAATAATAACAGAAAATCAGATTTCTAAACACAAGTTTCACGAAGATTGGATAATGCCCATGCAGTTGAACGTGCGTAGTTTATATTGTAGTTTTTTAAGCCACACAGGAATTTGAGCAAATTAGATCTTTCGGCAGATCCCCCAGTGTGGTTGGCTCAGGGAGATTTTGAACAATGTTATCATTTATGAAACAGGTTTCCTGTTGACAAAGAAAACCATGTTCATTTGCGCAGCTGCTTCCGAAAAAGTAAACATTCATAAGCACCTTTTCCCTTCTCATATCTTACGCTTACACTAATCACAATTAACCAAGAGTCATACCTATTCACTCTAAATTCATGGACTGACTAACTATCGGATATTTGTAGTCCTAGATAACTGATAACATGATGAATGTGTCACTGCATGCAAAAGTGACATTTTGGAGAAGTGGATGGCCACAAAAACAGGGAGCAGTGACATTTTGGAGAAGTGGATGGCCACACAGACAGGGAGTAGTGACATTCTGGAGAAGTGGATGACCACACAGACAGGTTATAGTGACATTTTGGAGAAGTGGATGGCCACACAGACAGGGAGTAGTGACATTCTGGAGAAGTGGATGGCCACACAGACAGGTTATAGTGACATTTTGGAGAAGTGGATGGCCACACAGACAGGGAGTAGTGACATTCTGGAGAAGTGGATGACCACACAGACAGGTTATAGTGACATTTTGGAGAAGTGGATGGCCACACAGACAGGGAGTAGTGACATTCTGGAGAAGTGGATGGCCGCGCAAAGAGGGATTAGTGACATTCTGACTGATAACATGATGAATGTGTCATTGCATGCAGAAGATAAAAATGAAGCTGTATGAACATATTACACAAATAACTCAGATATCAACATCAAAACATGTAAACAATAGTATATGGGGTAAGTTGGTCGATGTCTCATCTTACCAGGCCTAGCAGCACAACTACTTTTTTTTCTTGGGAGCTACAAAACTATTAATGCCTAAACTGATTTTACATCACAAACCAAATGACTGAAGTATAAGCAAATGCCGTGAATTACAATAATAAGAAAGAATTTGGTAACTTTTACGGACAGACCTTTGTTATGATTTATTATCAATAACAACGCATGGTGTAGGAGTGGTTGCTCCATTAGGACAATAACGACGTTCGAAACAACCTGCTTTTCAGCGGCCGTAGGAATGGCAGGAGTGGAACGAAAGATTCACCCGCTTTCGGCTGGCGACTAAACTTCACAAGGAAGATGGCGATGTTGAGGTTAGCTCTCTCATTTACGCGATGGGTTCGCAGTCACAAGCAATCTTGAAATCATTTGCCTTGAATGTGTTCGATGAACACTTTATCCCTAAGCGAAATGCGATTTTTGAGATCTGTCAGTTCGGTAAATGTATGCAGAGGGAGGGAGAAAGTGTAGAGACTTTCGTTAGAAACTTACACGTTCTCAGCGAACATTGTGACTTTGGTAACACAAAAAATGAGCAAATTCGTGACAGAATTGTTCTTGAAATTCTTGACAAGCTAGTATCCGAAGATTACAGATGAAAACTGATCTAACTTTAGAGACAGTTATGAAATGTCACTCTGAAGTAGTGAAAAAGCAGAAATTAGGTCAGATTCGCGCAGTGGATAGCGATGAAGTCACGCACGGCAGCGGGAAGACCGTTGTCTATGCAAAAGTAGAGTATCGGACGTACACGCGGAGCAAAGCCAAGGCAATATAAACCGATGCCGAAAAGGGAAGACGACGACCGGTGTACACGCTGTAGTCGCACTCACACCCGAAGTAAAAGTCCAGCCCAAATGCTGAGTGTAGGAAGCGCCACAGACGCGGGCATTACGAGCGTTGCTGCAGAACCAAAATTTTGTCGACGATGTAAAACATAACCTTCTCAGTCGTGCAACAGCGGTTGCAATGGGCCTGATACAGCTAGTAGATGAGATCAACGCTGACGTATTCGGTGACATTGGCTTGATGAAAGTTGATGAAGTGAAAATAACGTTGAAAGATGACGCCACGCTTAACGCGAACAAACCGCGCGACGGGTGCCCATCCCTTTAATGAAGGAAGTGCCGCATGGAGCAGGCAGGTGTTATAACCAAGGTAACAGAACCGACATACTGATGTGCTCCGATGGTTCCAGTTTTGAAACCGAACGGAAACGTTCGTATATGTGTTGACTTAAAACAACTCAACAAACTCAAAGCGCGAGCGTTACACGCTACCGACGCTTGACGATGTCCTCCATAAATTGAGGAATGCCAAATATTTCTCGCGGTTAGACGCAAGTTCGGGATTCTGTCAAATTCCGTTAGATAGTGAAAGTTCGAAACTGACTTGTTTCATGACGCCACTAGGGAGATATGCCTTCCGTAAACTTCCATTTGGTATAACAAATGCCCCAGAGATCTTTACCCGTGCAGTCTCAGAACTACTTGGAGATCTAGAAAGTACAGCTGTGTTCATGGACGATGTATTCGTTGGAGGCGACAAGCCAAAATCGCAAGACCTTCTTGATCGTGTACTGGATCGCGTGCGAGCATCAGGATTCTCACTGAATAAGGACAAATAAGTCCATTGCCAAACAGAATTGGATATTCTAGGACACAGGCTTATTGCTAATGGAATTAGTCCACATCCCGATAAAGTCAAGGCGATACAAGGCTTGAATCCGACAACTGATCTGTCGGAATTAAGACGATTTTTGGAAATGGTTAATTATCTTGGACAATATTTCCCAAATTTGTCGGAACTGCTTCAGCCCCTACATGAGTTGCTGCAATCTGACAAAGTTTGGATGTGGGAAGAACCACAGAACAAAGCCTTTGCCACGGCAAAACAGGCTTTAGTTTCTTTTCCAGTGTTAACGGTGTACGACGTGAAACTGCCAACAATGGTAAGTGCAGATGCATCTCGATATATACTTGGCGGTGTCCTATTGCATCTTAACGGATCGGAATGGAAACCGGCTGCGTACGCGTCAAGGACATTGGTGGAAACGGAAAAGCGTTACGCACAAATTGAAAAGAATAAGCGTTTCGTTCAGTATGGATGGCCTGATCACGCGAAAGACTTTCCGGAAAATATCAGAGACTATTTTTCCGTACCTGAGAGACTTAGTACAGTCAACGGATTTTTGACTTGTGGTATTCGAATTGTGATTCCGGAGTGTTTACGTCATGACATTCTTGATCGAATCTATGACGGACATCAGGGTATGACTAAATTCTCTCAGCGAACCAGCCAGTCGGTATGGTGGCCAGAAGTCAGCAAATAGATCCAGACAAAAGTACCTCAGTGTTCTTATTGCCAAGTTCACCAACCAAGTTTGCGAAAGGAACCATTAAAGTCAACTCGTTTGCCTTCACGTCCATGGCAACAGATCGCAGCGAACATTTAAGAACAGATATTATTTGATAGCGATTAATTACTTTTCACGTTATTTTGAAATATCGGAAGTGTCCCATCTTACTAACTGTAAGACAATCTTGAAATTGAAAGACATTTTTGCCAAATTTGGGAACAGCCCATCTTCTCATCACAGACATGGGAACAAATTTCGTTTCTGTCGAATCAAAAGAATTCCAAGCAACCTACAACTTCCATCACACAAAGGTGAGTCCACACCATCATCAAGTCGATATTGCTGTAATAAGCGACGTGAAACCAGCATCGGGAATCACCCCAGACATGATCCAGCCATTGCCAGATCCCTTTGACGACATTGTGGAAGGTACTCCAGCAATACGCTAGAATCGGCAGCGAGCGCGCTCAACTACTCGTTCTGGACGTGTGATTAATCCACCTAAACGTTACAGTTTCGAATGACTGGTGTTCTGGTGTCTCAAAGTTAATTGTCAGTGTAAGCTTGAGTTAAGTTAATTGTTCTAAAGTTAATCAGAAAGTGCAGGTATGTCCTTGTAATTGTGGAAATCCAAAGTGTGGACAGTGATCTGATTTATGAGACAACTGGTTAATTTCAAACTTTGATGAAGATTTCAGTTAACTCCATAAGAGGGAAGATGTCATATAATGGTGTTGTATACTGTAAGATGCAACCTTAGCGTTTGAAACAAACGATAGTCGTGACGACACATGTACACTTGCCGTGAATTAGAGTAATAAGAAAGAGTTCTTTCTTATGATTGATTTATCAGATCTTTTTATGATTTATCAGATCTTTTTTATGATTTATTATCACTAACAAGACAAATGTGAAATTAGTTCCAAGTTCCAACAGTATTTAAGTAGTATAGAGAATAGGGGTTCTGGCGCACCTTCCCCTTGGCAAATAGAGGCTCCCAGCCCCCATTCCCTTCCCTGCTTCTGGGGGTAGTATACACACTATAGGTTATGGACCACCCTCCCCTGGGGGCCCTCCCCAGAACAAATAGAGGGCCCCTCAGCCTCATTTCGTGAAAAGATATAAGCATATTAGCCCACCCTCGGCCGCACCTTCCCCTGGGACCCTCCCCAGAACAAATAGAGGCCCCCAGCCCCTTCTAGTGTCGCACTTAGACACATCGGTCTTTCGGTCTATTCCCCGCCGAAACAAGTACCACAACGACCAACCAGAACGACAAAACAGACATGGCGTCTAATAATGTCACCTTCGACTGCGCTGAGCTCATTGCCGCTTGAGAGGCCACCAAGGCCTCCGGCAAGCCGCTTTCGACGGTCTTCTCGATTGAAACCTCCGCCCGCCCAGCCCCCACGGTACGAAATACATGGGGCTCCACGTCGCCACCCCTGGCAAGAAGGGGCGGCTGATGATGCGAGTTCTTAAGGAGAAGCACGTCGGCCAAATACCCCCTCTCGACGACGTCGAAGCCTCCCGCATCAACGCGGAGCGCGGCGGCAAGTACGGGGGCGTGAAAAAGCGCGAACGCCACCCCATCCTCAATGTGCAGCTATACAAGGACCGCGTCGAGACAGACGACCAAGGCGGCTCCAAAGGAGCCCTGCCCGGTGGCGACCAGAAGTCCGAGTACTTCCGCGTCCGCCAGTTCGTCGATGAATTCTTCAACGCGACGATGAAGGAACGCCTAACCGACGGGACCATCATCCTCCGGGATGCTCACCGCAAGGACTACCCGCCCGGCATGGTCGTCGTGCCCAACACCACGATTGTCCCGCTCTTCCAGACCCACGTGTCGATGGAGGCAAAGACGGATCCCGGTACTGAGCTGGCGAATCCGATCTGCCGCACAAACATGAAGTTCGACAAGGACACGGGCCTCCCCAAAAAGGCCACATTCTTCGACTACACGAAGGCCCACCGCGACGCCCAGACTGGCAAGCGCACCTATGAGCCTCTAACCTTTGACGGCCACCCGGTGACGGCGCACAATGTCCACCTGATCCGCTCCCACTCGGTCTTCAGCGGCATCGTCAATATGAACGCTGTCTACGCCTCGAACATTGGCCTCTCCATTCCCTCAGAGATGGAGGTGGTCATCGTGGAGCCGCCCGCCAGCCACAGTATCACTGTCCACGACGTCTTCGAGGGAGACGAGCTCGGCGACGGCGACACCGCGGCCCCGCCCGCCAGCCGCCGTACCACCAAGGGGGGTCGCTAGCGCAAAAAAAAATCCGGAGCCTGCCGTTAGGGTGGTGATTAATTGGTAACAGGGGAGCTATAAACCAGGCCTTTTTGGACCATGGGTTCGAGCCCAACACTGGGCACCTCCCCAGAACATCATTTGAAAAGGGCGTTTTTCAGTTCTTGCCGAGCTAGTTTTCGGCCGCGATCTATAAGCTGTTTTTTCGTGCTTTCATCGATCTCTACGGCGTTGAATGCCCTACGAGACTTAGCGCGTATCTCCTGCTTCAGATCAGAGTAGTTCTGGAGCTCCTGAACGACTTGCTTGACCTCTACGTCCGAAATAACACCATCTGATAATGCCGTAGATACCTGCGCATGGATGCTGTTAATTTTGGCCTCAGCCAACAGCCGTATATCGTTATGTTTCTTGGCCTTGGCGTGAAGTCGGCGGCTAACGAATTTTCCGGCGATATTTAAGACACCGCAAGCTATGGCCGCAGCTTCCATGGCCAAGACAGCAGGAGCTACAATTATTGTTGTGAGTAGTCCCAATCCTGCAACCCCTAGTCCCAAACCGGCCGTGAGCATGGCCGAATCAAGGGCCTCAGCGGCTAAGACACCGCGCCGGTACTTTTTGTACAAGGCCCGGCGGAGATCTCGCTCAGATTCAAGCTGATTCTGTATTTCGCTGATATACTGCAGACGATGGGCGTGCGCCGCGCTCTCCGGCGGCGCAGTCGGGGGCCAAGGGGTTTTCAACCATAATCGTCGGCGTGGTCAGGGCCAAGGGATGGTCATCCGTAATCGTCGACGCCGCGCCCTCCGGCGGCAAGGGGTTTTCATCCGTGATCGCCGGGTACAGTCGTCCCATATTATCCGTCCTACGAATCAATAACGTTTTTTTTGAGATTGAAAACGCCCCCTGCAAAGACCCTCGAGAGAGCTCCGGATAACTGAGTCGCCCTGGGACGTTAAATTGATCATAAGTCTGAGCTCCTTTCCATCGTGCTCTGCAGCCCACTTTAGTTTCAACAAGGTAATCATGGAGGAACGACGCTGAGAGGCCGTGCCCAGTATAATGTTGAAGATAAGTACAGATCCAGGGTTTATTCGTAGTATGGCCATAGACACGGTTGCGCTTCAAGACGCACGGTCTCTACACCCGTCGCCGCAGTTAGTGTGAAGTAACCTCCTCCTTCCATAGCTATATGACAGGCGCTTGTTGGTACGTACGACACGAAAGAGGCTCCGGAGTTAAAAACTTTTTTCACATCGACCCCAGTGGCCTGGACCGACATCGGGGTCACCTTCATATGTATCAACCAATCAGGGTCGCGAGCTCTGGTAAGAACAAAGCGGTCTTCAAAGCAAATTAAAGAGAGTTTTTGTTCTTCAAGCACCCCAGACAGCGACCTGCGCTCTTGCTCTGCAGTGGATGAGACATCTTCAAGGGAAGCAAGCGTGGCAGGTTCTGCTTGCCCCCCCCCCCGTAATCTTTTTGCGGTTGTACTTGCCACTTTGAAACTGGAAAGCGTAGATTTTACCCTCCTGGCCTTGAAGTTCGAACTCCGACACATCTGCCAAGTCGCTTAAAGACAGGCAAGCAGACCTGGGGCCGGCTGCGTCCACCATATTTATTGTATTTCTAGGGTAGCACTTAGGTGCCCTACACTCCTATACTTGCCGTCTTTGTCTAAAAGCACCACGGTCAAGTGCGTTATATAGTCGGCGCGCAAGGCTTTGTACTGTGGGTTGGAAAATGAAACCGTCTTCCCGCAGTTAATCCCTTCACCAGTCACGGCGATGGCCTGAAGTAGTGTGGAACGGCCACTGTAATCTGAGGTTATTCTCACGTTTTCTGAGGTGTTCAGTTCATCTAAATGCATGAAGATCTCTTTGTGTGAGACCAAGTTAGGTAGATTTTCACCCTCCACAGTCACCCCCACTCGACACCCCCCCACCCCCCTATGGGCGTCATACCGTCGGAGAACCCTAAGATGGGGGCAAGCTCTTGGTGTATTATGCAGGCATTTCTAGGGAGGGTAAGGACTAAGCGGCCCGTGGCTTCATTCAATCCCAGAAAAACCCCATGCAGGCGGAATATGTCCTTGTCCAGCGTACAGACATTGTAGTAGCCCGTCGGCACTTCAACACGATTGCCCTCAAGCAAGAAGCTCACTCCGGTGGGGATATTCACCCAGGCCGGGAAGAATGTTATCTTGCGAAGGGCGGTTTTAAGGCGGACGTTGAGGTTGTTAAGGGCATGAGGCAGCGTGTGATGTGTCCCATTTATAATGTCAGTCAATTTGATGAACATCTTAGCCACGATGAAAAGCGAGGCTTACGGGTTCAATAGAGAGGCCACTTACAAGGCCGGGGCATTTCATAGTATCCAAACCCACGCAGAGCAGCTCACGCGATTTGACATCTACATCGATGAAAAGAAGGCCTTTCCAGTCCAGTTCACAGATGTGTTGGCCAAGTACCGGCTGCCAAAGATAACCGACAATGAAATTGTTCGGGCCTGGAACACCAATCCTATGCAATTCTAGCAGAACCAAGTGAACTTCGCGGTCTGGTGCGCAACCACGGGCTGTGGCGTCTCTGCAAAAGACCATCTTCTCGCCCCCGACCAACGAATAAGGGCCCTGTACACGTTCCATGTGTATTACCAAGTTAGGCGGATCTTGGAAGAGATCCAGGCCCCCCTGCCGCAAGGCAGAGCGTGGGCGACATTCAAAAACCCCAACGACGAGAGGGCCTATGAAAAAATTTGTAGGGAGTTCCACGTAGATGCACACACAGACTGGAGGCGCAGGGGGGTGAATCACGGCCTCGGAGTGGCATATTACTATCTCACGAGAACGGGCTACAGCCCCATTGGCGATGGGACCTTCGATCCGAGCAGGATGTCGTTCTCTAGAAAGCGTACAGCGCTCCACGTCGACTACATCGAGCAGGACGCCGAGGAGGCTTGGGCAGCGATCACTGTCCACAAATCCCAAGAATTCACGCAGCCGGGCGTAGAGCGCCTAAACGATTCCATCCGGACATACGTGTGGGCTGTTTTAGGCGCCCAAGCGCAAACAAGGGCGCGTATTCTAGGCACGGGCACAGTCTTCGACGCGCAAAAACAGTTTGCCGCGAACGTTGAAGACGCTATTTCCTCTCCGATCGACCTTCCGTCTGCTATCAAACGCTACCAGGACGTGCTACAGTATGCCGGGAGCGCTGTAGACTTTGTGTATGGCATAAGCCTGTATATGGCCCCCAGCAACATGCTTCTGCAGATCGGCCATGTGGCGAACTACAACAACAAAATCGTCCTGGCCACAGAGGACCAGAGTCTAGGCGCCAATGAGGGTGTGAACGCTAAAGTACCGCCCACTTTGCACAAGCGCGCACCTTCCCACGGGATCGTTAAGCCACAAGAAAGCGTCCCACCACCCACCGCGCACGTTCAGCATGTTGCTGCCGCCGGAGGCAAACAAGAACCCCTATTTCCAAACCAACAGAATCACGATGCGGAGAAGACAGCTATCGTCGTCGCTGGGGTTGGTATCGGCTTACTGCTGCTGTGAACTATGCGTTAAATACTTGCGGACATCCACAAGCATTAGGCCACCTACTTCAAAGACTAGAGCCCAGACATTATCGGCCAGCCACCCAGCCGCTTTCTTGAAAAGTTTCAGTAGCCAGGACACGATACTGCCAATAATACCCGGAATCGCAGCGGCAGCCTTCCCAGCCAGCTTTCCAAGGGCGCGCGCCAGGGACTGGAGATGCTTTTTCACCCATTCTTTAAGACCACGCCCTTCGGATGGAGGTGGCGTTGGCTGGATGCCCCCGCCGGACCCGCCAGTCAGCGTCAACTTTATCGCTAGCCCCAGTGTCGAGATCGGCATCCCAATTGCCGTGAGAATGGAGACCGCGGTTATTCCCTGCTCCCAGAAGACGGTGCGGACGCGCTCGGCCAGAGTGGTATCCTTGTGTAGGATGTGAGCGATCGTCTGCTTGATGCGGCGTATTTGCGTGCGCAGGGCTTTGGCCGTTAAAGAGGCTGCTTCGAGCCTGGCCACCCTCTCGTCCTCGAGATTCCATATCCGGTCTGCGATCCGGCGCCGGGAGAATTCATCAGTGGCCTCCTTCAACTTATGGTTTTCTTTTGCGATGTACTTATCGAGACTTGACAGCTTGGCGAGGTTATTCGCGTGTTCGCCTTCCGAGGTCTGCAGTGCCTTGTCAAGCCCCAGAAGTTCTCGCATGGGAAGAGGAGGGTCGTTTATCGTTGAAAGAGCCTGCTGGACCTAACTATCCGTCAAGCTTGTTTCCAATATGTGGACAGCATCAGTGGCCTTTTTCGCTGATTGGTTTAAATCTTTCAGCTCCATGGTATCTGCCTCCGCGGCCGCGGCACCGAGTTCTAAACTCGCTTTCCCGAGGGCTGCGACTGCTGCCGGAGGAAATGATGGCTGTTCTCTTCTTTTCCAGTCTATAAAAGCCCAGCCCGCCGGATTATCAAAGTCAAAGTCTGCCATAATCCTCGTATTAAACATTGCAAAGGTATACCTTCAATACACACAATGGATGCATACGGACGCAGGCTAAACCCTTTCAGAACACTCCGTAAGCCTCGGGGGGTACAAGGTGTACGGCAGTCCTTGGTCGTCACCAACAACCCGAGTTCGATCGACCAGAATCAACAACTCTTGGTCCGCTTCCCCAACCTCGGCGCAAATGACGTCATTGTGCCCGGTACGGTGCGCTTGGCCTTCTCGATCACGATCAATTCATCCGACCCGAACGCCACAGTGGTCGGGAATCTCGGACGCGCAGTCAAGACGCGTCAAGAAAACCACGATCAGAATCAGCGGGGATGAGGTAATGTCCATCCACGACTCTGATGTGTTTCATTGCTACGGCGACTTATGGCTGACCAAAAACGAACGGCGGAATGCGGCCTACCAAGGCATCGGCAGCGAAAACATGCTTAAACTTCGAGTCGAAGCGGAGGACGCAAGTGACGACGATGCTGCAGAAAAGTCCATCGCTCGCGCCTTTGGCAGCCGGTTCCACATCCCGCTAGACTTTGAGCTTCTAGATAGCCACATGCCATTCTACCAGAGTGCCTGGCCGACCGACTGGAGTACGAACTGACGTTCAACGATTCCAGCCGGATCATCAAGACAACAGACGATGCCGACGCGACTTACACCATCGACAACATCAGCCTGGAGTTCGATATGCTCACCGAAAAGGAGCTCGCTAGACAGATCCGCATCCAGTTTGCCGGGGGCGTCTCCATACTGTATGATCGCGTCCCCCGCCACCAAAAGTTTGTGAAGGACAAGTCTGATACTCTCTGGAACATAAACCTGAACACGCCCGCGAGAGCAATAAAGGGCCTCCTTATGCTGTTCGAGACTAAAGGAACCCCGTGGAAGAGGAGGTCGGAATCCTTCTACAACCCGAAGATCAACAAAGTAGAAGTCACAATAGAAGGGGTCCCCAATCAGCTGTACAGCCAGGGCATGCGGGCGTATCAGCAATCGGGCGAGGTCCAGAAGTTCTTCGTCAGCTCACCCCTACGGAAGCGGGACCCTGAGGTGACCAGGGTCGTAAAAGACTTAGGCCTGGCAGACGTCTCCATGGAAGAGTTCTTGACGCACAAGCACGCCTTCTGGCTTGACCTTCGGCCAAGCGACGATGACGAGCTGCATGGCAGTGGGAGGGGCGTTCTGAACGCCAGCGAGGGGATTACGATACAGGTGACAAAAGAGAGTAAAGATCCCGGCGTGTTGAACGTATATCTATATGTGATCATGGACGCAAAGCTGCACATCCAGAATGGTAGGTTCGCTAGCGCGCTTTATTGATGACGCCCACTGCGCGATTATCTGTGGGCAGACGAACTGCGGCAAAACAGTCTTCGTGCTGGACCTGCTTGAGGGCCCTTTCCGCGGTTTCTTTCATCACATTGTGATCCTGTGCCCCACTCTTAAGCATAACGAGGCGTACCGGCGGCGATGGATACTGTCTGACCCTGAGCTCTATTGTTTTGATCCCGGCGAGCGGCTCAACGACTGTCTGAGAGGTTTTCACAGATTGTTCGAAAAGGAGCCCACCCTATACAACATCGATGATTGTAGCGCGTTGGAGGCGATGAAGAAGAAACAAAAAATGCTGTCATTCATGGCTTTCTCGGGCCGTCATGCAAAGCAAAGCGTGTGGGTCCTCACTCAGAAATACAACGCCGTCCTCAAAGACTTTCACGAGCAGACAAGGTGGGTGGCTTTATTCCACTGTAAAGATCGGCACTCGTTCAACGAATGCCTGAAGGAGAACCACATCATCGAGGCCGAGAGCGAAAAGGCAGAGGTTCGACAGAAGCTCAAGAACAATCCGCATTCTAAGCTCCTGCTAATGACTGATACTTCCAATAAAGCATGGATACGGACGAGCTTATAATAGACGAAATTCTGGGCGCAGAGGAGGAGCCCGGCCGAAGGCAACAGCCCGGCCGAAGCCAACAGCCCGACCCCAGCCAACAAGATGATGCACGGCAGCTCAGGGATAAGCTGGCGGCACTTGCGGTGGGTGGGCAGGCCAAGCGATATCTGGAAAAAGACGTAACAGCCGCTGAGATCGACGCCATGAGCGACGAAGACGTTGAAAGGCTGTACTCACGGTACGAGGCTAAGCTCGGTGCGCGGATGGTTGACGGTCTCGGAGGTATGTTCTTGAGATCATATGTAATAGGCGGCCAGCTGGCTCCTACCAATCCCACCCGAGAATCGATCAATGCTCATGGCACAGCTCGCCACCGACCCATTTGTTGAACAGGCGCTTAGCAGTGCTAGCTGCTGGCTATACCACTGCTATGGTAAGTACTTAGCACCGTTAACCATGGTGTTGACCACTGCTGGGCACTGCTCATTTGAACACCACTGCTGTCCTAGAAATGAGCCGTATTATCCAGAGGAAGATTAGTACAACGAATCCGGAAGGCCCGAAGGAAGCGGAGGGGGGTGACAGCGGATTTTACGAATGACGGCCCTGCAAAGAATCCCCAAAAAGTCGCTGCGGGTCGAGGAAGTGCTGCAGCGAGAAAGCCCAAGGCTGAAAAGCTCAAGGACGAGCTTCGCGAAGCAAAGGCTGCTTTGCTTGGCGCAGTTCATTCCACCAAGAAACAGCCGAAGGAACCGGATTCTACGAAGGAGGGGGAGCCACAGATTTTGCGAGGGAACCGGATTCTACGAAGGCACACCAAATCACCCACTGGAGGGCGCCCCTGGCGTTATTAGGCGTTGGTAGCCTTGCAGTGCTTTTGTTGCCACGCTTGTGGCGCAGCGGCTATACAGCACATGCACGAGGTGCAGATATTACACCGCAAAAAAATATCACGCCGCAAGAAAAGAATCTCCATTTGAATACACGTCGCGACCCTTTCTATATAGAGCACCCTGTCTACTCCACCTAGTGACGGAAAAGTGCTAGTCAACGCGGCCTACCACGCCGCTGTAGTCTCTCTCCTGGCTAGTGGGTACGCTCGCCTCGGCCAGATGTTCCTGAAAGGAGCCCTCCCAAAGCTGGACTTGACATCCCGTGACGTCGGCATGGTCATTGCAGATGTAGGCCTGGCCATGTTTTCGAAGGAACTGCTAATTAAACAAGGGCTCCTTCCTCCCAATATAATCAGGTAGTAATGGCCTCCATCGCAATGATGATGGGCGGCGCCCTCGTAAACGCTTTGGCCTTCAGCGGGAGCAGCTATATGTTTTCGATGCTGAGGAGTTCCGGTGTCGACGAAGAGCGAAGGCGCCATGACCGCGCTGTAGAGCAGCTCCAAGCCGCACAGGAAAAATGGGCCCGAAAGCGCACTGAGCGCTTGGACTGGATCAACGATGAACTCCTCCGCCAGGGCCACGCTGTCCAAACATTCCGGGATGTCGACGCTGCAATCCGCGAGTATTCTAGGGTCACGGGCAAAACTCTTACACGCGATGCATGCGAGGCGCTGCTGGGCACAGAGCCACAGCTGTCCGATTTCTATGTGCCTAGTGAAGATCAAAAACACCGCGAGAGGACCTTCGTCATCCTGGGAATGTGTGTGGTTGGGGGTGTGAGTTACGGAATCGCAAAACTCACCAAGTAATCCGAACTGACTGTGCCCGGCTCACCATCGAGCTCCTCGCCGTATGGCAGACACGACGATAGTAGTGAGGTGGTTCTGAGCACGCAAATACGCCGCGACGATTAACATTTCGTCGCAAATCTGTTAGAGGGCTTCTAGAATACCTTGATGACATGGCTAGTAAGGTGTCTGCTCGCCTGGCAAATATCTACTACAGCCCTCGTGGGTACTGGAAGGGCCGCGCGGCCATCCAGAAACTTGCCACTGCGGCTAAAGTCTCCGAAGATGTGGTCCGGGCCTGGCTGGAAAAGCAGGCTATCTGGCAGATATACTTCCCCCGTCCCAGAAAAATACCGAGGCCTTTGTTCGATGTTTTCATGCCGAATGACATCCACCAAGGCGATCTTCTATTTCTACCACATGATCGGCGAGGCCGGAAGCTGTATAAGTACGCGCTGACAGTTGTTGATGTCGCTTCTCGCTACAAGGAGGCGAAACCTCTGGCTACTAAAGATTCCAAGAAGTCGCTGATGCTCTCTCTCGCATTTACAAGCGGGAACCCATTCGATGGCCGAAACTTCTCCAAGAACTCCAAGAGTTCATGGGTGTAGTGAGCCAACTGCTGGCCACACACGATGTCACAGTCCGCCGAGGCCGCGTGGATATCCACCGAGAACAGGGCATAGTGGAGCGTTTCAACCGTACTCTGGCTGAGCGGCTCTTTGGACATCAGTACGCCCAGGAGATGCGCCTCCCTCCCGAACATCGGTCTACTGAATGGGTGGCTCGGCTGCCCTCTGTTGTGGCCGCTCTGAATAACGAGACAACGATCGGTAAAAATCCGAAAGACGCCATCAAGGCAAAAGGGGTGCCCCATAAGCCTTCTTCGACGGTTCCAGGTCGTCCCGTTGGACTTCATGAGCGGAAAATCCCCGAGGGTGTTGGTGTTCGTTATCTCTATCAGCCTGGAGAGCTGGAGGGCGGCCACCGTCGCCCAACTGATCCTGTGTGGTCTCTAGAGATATATCGGCTGGGGCGCTCTGTCACAAAGCCTAATGAGCCCGTGCTGTACTATCTAGACGATACGTCGGATGGCCCGCGACGGGGATTCCTTCGTGAGGAGTTGCTTATAGTGCCTACCGATACTCAGCTTTCCCCGGATGGGGTTCTACGGCGCTAGTAGTTCTTCGATGAGGACATCCATCCCAGCCCATCCTGCGGGCGCCGCATCTCTATGGCCGTAAGCCAGAGTGTGGACACCATCTTCGGCGATCCAGCGCTTACTATCGAAGGGGGACAGTGAGACCTTAATCAGGTGCTGTCCGTAGATATGGTGGCGCTTTGATCTCAGCATGTCCATACCGTGACGGAAGATCTTCTCGAAGAGGGCCTCTTTGTACTGCTTATGGCGGATGTGCTTTTCCACAACTCCCTTTTTCACGCCCTTGGCCTTCTTATGTTGGCTCCGGGGGCCTCCAGAATGGTGTACATCTTGGGACGCAGACCTATGTATTCGGCGATCGGCCGCCCCGCGCACTCGTCCTTCATTTTCCCCAAGACCTTCATATTTGCTACGCTGTGCAGGGGGGTGGTCTTGTGGGTAATCTGAGGTGTCGTACAGGTTTGCATTCTCAGCCATATCCCTATAAACATCAGTCTGAATCTCGAGTAGCAGACTATCCGTGTCAGTGTAGAGGAGCTGGCAGCGCTCTCCGTACTGGGCCTTCATGTGGCTGTAGTAGAAGTCGTACATCAGGTGCTTGGAGAGATCAAGAATGCTCATGCCAACATAGATAGGTCGGTTTAGGACTAGACGGGTCTTGTGCATCTGAATCGCTGCGAGGTCATCATCAAATATGTTTGCCCGTGCAAAGCTCGGGCTGGCTATCAAACGTCGGATCTTGTCGTCTTCTCCAGAGCGTACCAGCTTGACGTCCACACGCTACCGAAGGTTCTTCATAGTTTTCCCGAAGACCGAGTTGTTCATTAGCTTGTACAGGTCCTTCTCGAATTTACTCGCGGCCGTTTTTCGGAGCTCGGTGTTCATCCTGATATAGGGTTCCATCCAAGGGCTCTGGGCGAATGTCAGAGCCCGGTGAACCTTTGTCAGGCGCATTCCCAGAGATAGATACAGCTGTAGGTTCCGGTAGTACAGGACGTACCGTTCCTTGTTGCGGAGGTTGGGGACCAGCTTTTCGACCTCGGTAGGCGCTTTCTTGCCGAGAAGACCGTGCTGATAGTTCGACATCCACTCCTTCTGGACCACCAGACGCTCCGGGGCTAATGGGCAGTCGTTATGTGCGTTATGTAGGTCGGCCGGATACTCTAGGTCGACCTGGACGATGTAACCGGAAGGACTGTCGTGGGAGTGGGTGGCAATCGTTTCACCGAGACGCTGCGCGTCATCTACCCACTTGAAGCCGCCCGTTGGAACGAACTGACTCATAGCCCAGCCATATAGATTATTGGCGTCTAGGTATTGGATGTAGCTGTTTGGACTTTCTGGGTTGTATCCCTCCACCTGCGGATTATTGGCTTTGGCGTATCGCTTACTTACCATGGAGATACCTCCTCGCAACCCCTTCTCAGTGAAGAGATGTTGGTCATAGTCCGTCAACAGCTCCAGCTCTACCCCGGTCTTCTTGAACAGCGCATCCCACGAGAGACCTGGGCTCGTAAAGTAGTGAGCAGGGTCCAATCTATACTGCCGTAAACAAGTCTTCCGGAAGGCCTCAAACACATCAGCCAATAGGAGCACGTCTGTGCGGCAGTAAAGGTCTGTGTAGTCCCCCAGATTGGTGCAGTCAAATGCCTTCCATACCTGTTTCGCATGGATGTAGTCCTCATCGCTAATGCCTCCGACTTTGAGCTTACTGTAGAAAGCCTCTTTGGGTGGGAGGCTGGACTCGTCGAAGCGCTCCCAGGCGTCCATATACTCATAGGGGTAGACACACTTGCGCATGAGTAACTTACGTTTTTCTTCGGCAGGCTCATACCGGGCTGTCATGTGGAAAGCCTCAGGTTTGTTGGCCTCTACCAGATTGTCAAGGGAAGTCGGTAAGAATTGAACGCTGTCGATGAAGCGGAGCTGCCCCAGCGAGAAGGAGATGTACTTTTCCGTGTTGTTGTGGATGCAGGAGATGCGGCCCTCCGCCTTACTTATGGCTTGCATCAGGAGGTGCCCGTCGTAGCCCCGTAGGTTGTGGAAGACTACTGGTATGGCTGTCTTGGGACCCAGCCGCAACTTTAGGCTGCATACGTTATGGGCCGCGCCTCTGTACTTGCCAGTGATATGGCAGTGATCGCGCACAGAATCGGCGCCTAGAGGCTTCTCACACACGTGACAGGTTGCGGCGTTGTTGTGGGCCTGCCAGTCTTGGGGAGTCATATTCATGGCTATAGGGTTGGCTAGAACATTTTTGATTTCCTGCTCCTCCTGTTGGAGAGCTCTGAGGAAGTGTTCCGTCGCGTTAGGGCCTCTGTATTCCACGGGGCGTTTTCTGTGGCCGTCGCAACGCACCACAACATAGCAGTAACTGCAGGGCTCGTGGTGCTGAGTCTTTTGAGTGCTGCTCTCTGTGGGGCTGCACGGCGGGCCTTCAACCTTTTTGGTCAGAGCCTCGAAGTCGGCATATATGATGAACGGAGCCGGTAGCTGTTTGTGGTGGTTCTGGAAGGAGAACTTGTTTTCCCCCTCCTGGGGCATCTCCACCCTCACCGCCGTCTGGCCAATCCCTCGGCATTCCGGCTTATGCGCCTCGAGCAGGTCCTCCCTTTTGTAGCCGTGTAGGCAGCGCTCGCAGAAGTTTTTGCGATTTGGCGCCTTACTTTCTTGGTATAGGAGCCGATTGAGGCCTTTTATCCACGTATAATGGAATTTGCCTGCCTTCTCAATCAGCAGCAGATTGATTCGGGGTGTGTCGCCGGGCTGCTTGCTGAGACGATGCACGATCACACCCTTGTCCCACCCGAACCGTTGATGGTGAGATTGTTCTTTTCCTCCACTTTAGAGATCTGAGAGATGGGCGTGGGGGCGTCGATCCCCCCAAAGTCAAGACCATCATTGGTGGGATACTTTGTTGGTCTCTGAGGGTCCCGGGCGGCTGGAAATAAGGCAGACCGGAGTGCCCATCGGAGGCAGTCGTCGTCTTTGTTCTTCACGTTGATGACTGCTTTCTCGTTACTCACAGCTGCAGGTAGGGGGATGTAGGACCCGCCTATAAGTGGCAATGTCAAGCCAGAGTGTTTGCACGCTACTTACAGCCCACCCTGACCCTCGCTGTGTCCATTTTTCTAGCACCTCCTGGATGGTGGGGAAGACCTTATCTAGAGCCCCATCAATGTCACCGACCTCTAGGAAGGCCTCCTGTTTGCTGCGGAGTACTGGGCTGGTATTCTCTTCACTGCCATCGACGTGGGCCTTTCGCAGCTGAGCCCTGAGGCCTAGTTGGAACTTAACCCCGTTGAGTGCCAGGATCTCTTCTTCTAGCTTCTGGCGAATACTGGCTCGAATTTCTTCTAAGAAGGCCACGGGGTCCGTCCAAACACCTTCGGGTACGCCCATCTGCCAGACCCGGAGGAGATTCCTTATGGCCCTGCCGGTGTTAATGAATTCTAGTTTCTTTTCACCCTGTATTCCACCTAGCAATTCATTCAACTCCTCGTTACTGAGTAAGTTCTTGTTGTCTTGCTTCAACTCCTCGTTACTTCGGGAGTTCTTGCTGTCTTGCAGCCGCTTCCACTCAGCCACAGCCGTTTTATGCCTGTCGAGGATCCCCTGCAATTCTTCCAAGGCATTGCGGGACCGTGGGTACTTGGGACGCACACTTAGGAGCGTCTCAAACTCCTCCCGTAGTGCTCGCGCTTTTTGATGGTGCCTCATTGTACGCGCCGTATGCCTAGTGGCGATACCTCACTAATATGAAATTTCGATAGCCGCCAGCTGTTTTTACTCACCGTTGTGCAATATCGTCGTATGTCTAGTGGTGTCTCTCTAATATGAAATTTCGATAGCCGCCAGCCGTTTGAACTCGTCCAAGAAAGCCTTTCGCCTCCGCTGCCTTTTACGCCTCTGGACATTATGATATCCACAGGCCCCGCAAAGCCGAAATTGGTTTTTAATGCCAGCGAATACATGGCTGGGTGCCAGGACCTTTCCGCAGACGGTATAGGTGGAAGCCGCAGTACTCCCCCAGACAACTCTTACCACAGAGCTCCGTGGAGCCGATGAGAAGCCACCGGCAATTGTTGAGACTCTTTGGCATGTTGTCTTGCTTCCCAGCCGTTTTATACCTGTCGAGGAACCCCTGCAATGCGGGACCGTGGGTATCTGGGCCGCACGCCTATGAGCGTCTCATACTCCTCCCGTAGTGCTCGTGCTTCTTGGTGATTGGTCATTGTACACGCCGTTGTGCAATATCGCCGTATGCCTAGTTGCGATGTCTCTCTAATATGAAATTTCCATAGCCGCCAGACCCTCCGCTGGGGAGCTGGGGGCCTCTATTTGTTCTGGGGAGGGCCCCAAGGGGAGGGTGCGCCAGAACCTATACTCTGCATACTATTATGGCTCAACTCCAGATTGGCAATATTTAAGCGATATCGTGGCCACAAGTGTTAAACAAACTTTGTTTATAAGTAAGTATCAACCCCGGTCTAAATGGAAGCCGTCGGCCATATAGGTCATAACGATGATGACCATGGTCAAATGTGTGCACACATGGGTATTAATTAACCAAACACACCCACGCATCGCTTACGAATGCGAGGTTTAATGTACATCATGAACCGCATTATAATTTGTATTGGGACTGATAATAGTATCCTTTTTAATCTCTCACTGTGTATCGCCAAGATATGGCTGAAATATAAGTGAATATAAGCCATATTCATTCATTCATTCCCACTGTGTAGCGTCGTTCACAACACTCTGGCATGTCCTTACTTGTAAGCTTTTATATAAGTGATCATTTACACCCTGGAAACATGTCCATGTATAAACCTGGACGAACGTTTTTTTCCGTTTTATGACAATGAAAAAAAGAAAATATTTATATTTTCATTTGGCTTGCCTTTTTACGTCGTAATCAAACATATTTTTTAAAGAATATGTAAATAGGGTACATTAATTTGAGTAATAGGCATTCAATTCACTGGATACTGGCTGGTTTATATGCATTTTGTCCGCCAACAATCGGTAGTCTCCGCCCAATTACGTCCATCAAGGCCAAGATAATATAAGAGAATGTTATTTAGTCAGGTCATATTTCAACAATGTGTTCATTTTCTTCACTCCATGGAAAGAGCTCACATTCGTCTTATTACCACTTGACTTCATATAACTATATCACACACTCAGAAAACCGGTTCCAAGCTGATTAATATTCTTATATTTCGACATGCCTGGTAAAGCAATCCGTGATTCGGCGGACTGTATCTTCGTAAAACGGGAACAGGGAATTGGCAATCTGTGACATTTCCCAGCATTCCGAACACCACTTCCATGCCACTTGACTAAAATATCATGCCACAAGCACGACACCCTACCAAGTCACACTATACTGGGACCCCATCCAGTTACCTTATGCTAGCTGTTACCCAGTTTCCATAGACTGTCACCCTACCCAATCACATTATACTGACACCCCATGTTTCCACCTGTCTGGTTTCCTTGCTCTAATGTCTCAGTGCTGAACTCCAAGCGAAGCAGTAACAAATTCTTTGGTATGACTGGACACGGATTTGCGATGGACGCTCTATACATTAGGCCACCAAAGCGGTCTTCTCTCAAATAAGTATATTCAGACATAAAACCATGAGAGCTAATTCTAGGTGTGGGCACACAGAAAGGAGGAGTATATCGTTTTTATTTATAATTATATAGTTTACTGTATATACTTTTCATCCAGACTGTGAGTTCAAATCCAGCTCTTGATATTTTTATCCGTCAATTCTCCCGTCCATATTCTCCAGGCATCTCTCAGTTCCTATCCATCATAATACCATGACATATCATAAAATATTGTTGGTACAGTATAAAAAGGTGGGATTTGCCAATGATGTGGACAGTGCGTCTACGAAGAAGAGTATGGATTGATGAATGCTGGGAGTGACTGGCGTTCAACGCCAAAGATTTCACTAAAACGATGGCTTCAGGTTTATGGGTGGAGGAAACTTGTTTGCCCGGGGTAAACCACCGACCTTCACAAGGTCGCTGCTGACAAACCTCCTGCCGCTGCTGAAATAGCAAAAGCTGGATTTAAAAATGCCACCTCACTAGTTTGTATTATTTATTTCATTGGTACTTTATGGCCTACTTAAGAAAAATTCATTTATATGATGGCACACAGTATTATGACAGAAGTAAGCCAGGTAGAAACCCAGGTAAACCCACGACCCTCCGCAGGTTGCTGCCATACGTGACCTCAGTCGACAGTCTGGTAGTTGCAGTGAGCCAACATTTCAACTTTCTGACGCAGTGAAGTCCCAGTGAGCCCCAGCATGTTCTAAAAAATACAATACGGCAAGCAATGGGCAGGTATGAAAAAATTGCAAATTTCTCTGGTTTCCAAAATAGGCGCCGTTGACGGGCACGCAGTTATGACGTCAGCCAAGTTTTAAACGCCGCTACAGCTAAAAGTATCAGTTGGAAAGCTATGCGATTTGCAACGTTCGATTTCTCGTCAAAAAATACAGTACAATAATACAATATACAGTACAATAAACGGCAATAAGAGCTCCTTTACAGGGGCATTTTAACAATCTTTTCATTTTCAAATTTTTACCTGATCACTTTGCTGATACACATCAGCTATAATATAGTATGTACCATCGCCACTGGTCATTTCTATATCAAACTTTCCACTATAAGTTATGTGCCGTTCAGTAGCCCAGCAGATGTAAAATACCACAGTATTTGTATATAGAAAACATAAGGCACTTCTGTTCTAAAATATACAAGTTAACACTGACCCACACAAATAAGGTGCCAAACGATGCGGACTATGGTCGGCAGCTGTTGAAAAAATGACCAATTTCTCCAGTTTACAAGCAGTATGGGCCGTTGCTAGGCACTCAATTATGACGTCAACCATGTTTGTTGAACGCCGCTACAGCAAAAAGTATTGGTAAGAGAGCGGTTAGCACCATTCCATTTCTCGTCACAAAATCCGATTCGTTTCTTTCTCAGTGCATTTGAAAAAATTTCCCTCTTTCGAATTTTTGCCTGATCACTACCATACCACAACATTTGTATATAGAAAACATAAGGCAATTGATACCTTTTGTTCTAAAGAATACAATTTGCCCCACCTAGATGAGGTGCCAAAAGATACGGAATAAGGCAAGCAATCGGCAGTTGTTAAAAATAGGTACTTTGAATAAGGTACTTGATACCTTCTGTTCTAAAAAATACAATTTAACAATGACCTACATAAATAAGGTGCCAAACGATGCGGGAAAAGGAAAGGAAATCGGCAGTTCTTGAAAAAATTTCACTGGTTTCCCTGGAGTAAGGGCAAATGCTGGGCATGCAATTATGGCGTTAACCAGGTTTTAAACGCCGCTACAGCTAAAGGTATTGGTCGGAGAGCAATGCGGTTTGCACCATTCGATTTCTCGTCACAAAAATCTTTTTTCAAGCGCATTTGAACAATGTTAACACTTCAGAATTTTTGCCTGATCCCTTTACTCATTCACATCAGCTACAATGTAGTGTGTACCATCGTGACTGCTCATTTCTAAATTAAACTTTCGGCTATAAGGAATGTGGCATTTGATCGCCCAGAAGACATCAAATCTTTGAGCCAAGCCCATTTAACTGACACACCAATTGTGTTACTTCCAAGTGGAAGACAAACCCAGTGCCTTTGTGTACATGTACTACCATACCGCAGCATTTGTATATAGATGCGATAAAGCAATTAATACCTTTTGTTCTAAAAAATACAATTTAACCCTGCCCTGGGGCCTCCGTGTCTCAGTTTGTTATCGCGCTAGGGATGCCTAATGAACCAGGAGCCTCTTACCAATGCGGTCGCTGTGAGTTCCAGTCCAGCTCATGCTGGCTTCCTCTCTGGCCGTTCGTGGGAAGGTTTTCCAGCAATCTACGGATGGTCGTGGGTTTCCACCGGCCTTTGCCCAGTTTCCTCCTACCATAATACTGGTCGCCGTCGTAAAGTGAAATATTCTTGGATATGGCGTAAAACACCAATCAAATAAATAAATAAATAACATTGCCCAACATAAATGAGGTGCTAAAAGATGCGGGTTAAGGCAAGCCATTGGCGGTTTAAAAAATTGCAAATGTCCCTAGGAGTAAGGGTCGTTGCAAGCAATTATGGCGTCAACCATATCTAAAACGCCGCTACATCTATTGTTCGGAGAGCAATCCGGTTTGCACCATTCTATTCCTCGTCACAAAATACGTCGATTGACAGCTACAATGTCGTGTGTTGGCTTTCAGCTATAAGTAATGTGGCGTTCGATAGCCCAGAAGACGTCAAATATTTTGGCCAATCCCATTTGACTGACCCAGCATTTGTGTTCCTTCCAAGTGGAAGACAAACCCAATTACCTTTATGTACATGTAATACCATGCCACAGCATCTGTATATAGAAATCATAAGGCAATTGAGTGAGTGCTTGGGGTTTAACGTCGTACTTAATTTTAAGTTAACTTTCGGCTGTATGTCATGTAGCGTTCGGTAGCGCAGAGGAATGTTTAACTGACCCAGCAATTGTGTTAATTATAAGTCGAAGACAAACCCAATTACCTTTACGTACATGTACCACCATACCACAGCAAATGATACCCTCTGTTCTAAGAAATGCAATTTACCACTGCCCCACCAAAATAAGGTGCCAAAAGGTGCGGAATAGGGCAAGCAAATGGCAATTGCTGAAAAATTGCAAATGTCTCTGGTTTCCAAGGAGTAAGGGTCGTTGCTGAGCACGCAATCATGACGTCAACCATATTTGAAACGCAGCTACATCTAAAAGTATTGGTCAGAGAGCAGTGCGGTTTGCACCTTTCCATTTCTAGTCGCAAAATCCATCGGCTTAGCTACTTTCCAAGCCCGTTTGAACAACTTTTCCACTTTTGAATGTTTGCCTGATCCCTTTGCTGATTGACATCGGCTACAATGTAGTGTGTACCATCGCCACTGGTCATTTCTACATTAAACTTTCGGCTTTACCTTAACATACATGTACTATCATACCACAGCATCTGTAAATAGGAAGGCAACTGATCGAGTGAGTGAGTGAGTGAGTGAGTGCTTGGGGTTTAACGTGGTACTTAACAATTTTTCAGTTATATGACCACAAAGGAATCCTTAGTGTATGCAATTTGCTTCCTCGTCGCAGAGCGGATTTCCACCATTGTTTTATCTAGTGCGGTTTCACCGAGATGACTTACCGAAGGCAAGTAAGCGGCCCCGCCCGAGCCATTTTACCGATACGGGTCAACCAGTCGCTGCACTATCCCCTTCATGCTTAACGCCAAGCGAGGGAGTTACAACTTCCTCTTTCAAAGTCTTAGGTGTGACTCGTTCAAGGATTGATCCTGGATCTACCGGTCCCGAAGCGGACACTCTACCAGGGTTGAATTGAGAAAAGCAACTTCCTTTCCCAGAGGTTTCCCAATGACCAATAAAATGTGACTGCAATAATGTCTGATGGTGTAAAACTAATATTTCGGTTAACACTGTTGAAGATGACAACCAAGTAAGCCGCCATTATACTGATACGGGTCATCTACACTATCCCCTTCATGCTGCACGCCAAGCCAGTCTTAGATGTGACTTGACCCAGGATTGAACTTGGAACCGCTCCCGAACCGGACGCTCTACCAACTGTGCCAGTGGGGCCGGTAGCAGGCCATGGAACATTTTCCGCCAAGTCCTGCCAAGAGTCTACAGCTTTCACTCTGTAGCTCTCCGTTCATCAGTATAAAACACGAGGAAGTACTGTAGCTACAACAGGGTCACATCATGGAGAAATGATGTTACTACCGCATATTAATTGCCAATCTTGTGATCTGAACACTAAGCACTATTCACAGGAGTTACAATGAATGAATATGGCTTTATTATTGATTATCAGCAATATTTTCAGCCATATATCTTCAGACACAATAAGCCAATACATGCATGCACAGGCAGCAACTTATATAACCTACAAATGTCTCGCGTGGAGTTAACCGAGATTCACAGGTTTTAGATCAAATCCCGAAATTCAAAGTCAAATCTTAAGCTTTGGCCTAACTCTTAGCCCTAGTTTCTAATTTTCGTCTCTTTTTCGGTTTAGACTCCATTGAAATTATGTAACCAAACTTAATTTTTTGCCTATCTGGTAACGTTACGCAAAATAGACATACACCTTTTTCTCATTACAACGCTGTTTTTGGAGGACATTTTCAGTTTTCAGTTTTTCAGCATTCAATTTTGATAGCGGGCAACATATTTCGAGACAATGCTATAATAGTTGTTAACTGTAATCCAAAATAAGTGCATAATAGAATAAGACTGTACTTAGCAGGTTGTAACGAATAAGAGGCGTATAGGACAGGTGTGAAAGATGACCAGTTGCATTCTCAAGGGGGACACAAAAACATAATATTTCATAATCCATTTTGGTAATATGTTGAGGAACCATTATTTATTGTGCATTATGTTATAAAACTAACAAAAAACACAAACCTAGTTAAAACAGGTTACAATTTTTGGTGTATTTGCATGTTCGCCAAGGAAAAATCGATTCAAGAATCTATCCATGACAAATCATGTCCTTCATTGAACTGTTTGCGACGTACACCATAATCAAAAAACAGTTCTTCTCCAGCTTTTAGGTCTCTTAATGCCCTGAAAACAATGCAAATCTTTCCAGCAACTGTTAAAGCTTCTGGCTTCAAATTCATCCGTGTCCCCTTTCTAGAATGAGAAATAAGACGTCCATAAAGTGTGGTGTTCGGATGACATTTGCAGTGTTCTTGCGAAGCGTCAATGGCCAGGTCCTTGTGACGAAGAAAGAAGATATAGCCATCTTTTTTAACTTCATTCTGACGTTTCAATCCTTCTTTGAAAGACATGACTTCGCCATGATAGTCAACGACTATTTCCCCTTTTGAAAAGGTCTTGCCTGTAAAGATTACATTGCCACGCTGGTTTCTCCCTATGCAGAGGCCAGGCCAATTTTGTTGTTCCATCCGATCCTGCAGTGTTGAAAGTTGAGCAGCAGTTTGTCTGGTAGAAGTCGGAGCCCATTTCTGGATAACCCTCATCAAGAGACTTAAGGGCCATTTTCTCTCTTGCACAAATTTAAGTACTTCTGCTCTACGAGGTCTTCGGCGGGGAAACAGATCTGAAAGGTAATCAGTTCAACAATTATTCACCATCAATATTACGTGACAGCACATATTCCCAATAGCTATGACATCCTGCAAAAAATCAATATCGTCTGGCACTCCGGCCCTCCCTCCCTCATTAAGTGAATGGCCAATATTAAAAGATAGGATGTAAAAAATTAGACCAACCAGTCTAGAGCTGCTTTAGAAACTCCTAATCAAACAATGTGTGCCATGAACAATTTGCATTAAGGGCTCTCCCAATGACACCAACTGCCTTCAAGCATCATGAACATGTCACTGATGTGTTCATTTAATTGGTGTTTTACGCCGTACTCAAAAATATGTCACTTATACGACGACGGCCAGCATTATGTGGGAGGAAACCGAGCAGAGCCCGGAAGAAACGCGCGACCACCCGCAGATTGCTGGTATGTATGTATATACATACATACATACATACATACATACACAAATACAAAGGCTTACTGGTCTCAAGGTACTTAATTTTCTAAGATAGCCGTGGGTAGATATACACCTGCCTGTTCGCTACATGTATAGATTTATGTATCTTGTATGTCTCTGTTAAAGACACTTTGGTGAGTGTCGCAACGTAAGAAATTGTTTAAATATACGGTAAATGAGCACAAGTTATTATCCCAGGACCGATTGTGGTTGTTACTGACTGATCGCCGCGGGAGAGCATCAGGGGTGGTCAGAGATTATACTGACAGTTCAAGAATGTAATAAACAAGCTCACGCTTCCCTGAGCGTTCAGTCTATGCTCCTAACACCAACAGCTAATGTTTTCCTCAGTTTTTTAGCAAATGCACTTCCGAACAGGCTGATTGTTTTATTTTCGTTACTTGGTGATAAACAGGAATTTTGGAGAGAACATTGTGGAGTGGTATGTCAAATACCCTTTTTTAAACTGCTCGGCTCTCCGTATACAAAGCTGTAGCAGAATTTCGCATACCGCAAATCAATACGTACTTGCAGATTTTAAAAAATGACACTCGTCAAAAAGAGCACATTTTTTTTCTATCTGGTGTTGCCTACTGCATAATTTTTCCTCGCCATACATGTAAAGCCTGAATACAGCAAAGCTGGCATAAATCGCTGAGTCCATCACACTTCAGCGGGTACCGATGGCAATTCTCCTCTTAACACAGAAGGCCTCAGGGCTAGTTCTTACGCAAAATGGAGTTGGCCCACAGTGGATGTTGGCGCTGACTTTATAATTTATCAACCTGAGGTACATATTAGAATTTTTTACGGCACGCACCTGCGAGGAAATGCATACTCTTTTCAATGGTATTTCATTGATATTTAAATTTTCTTCTCCTTTAAGTACTAAAATTGTGAATTTGGTAATTTATAATAATTAAAATGCACAGACAGCATCAGTGATGGAACACCCCCATTTGTGTCGTCATGCTTTATATGCATGTAAAACTTCAGGTCAATATATGCTGTACTTTTTCTTTTTTTGTTCAACATGAATTCTAATACAAAAGTTGGAAATTCATTAATTTACGATGTTTATTATGTTGACACCGCATCAACGATGGAATATCCTTCGAGTTATTGTGCTCCACATGTGTTTAAACCTTGATTTCAATACCTGCAGATACCACCCCTAAAATTTTGTTTAACATTGCTTTCCCTGTTGTCCAACACTGAGGATATGGAAAATTGTTGAGTACCACATAACTTAGAAATGGTTGCAAGGCTACCAATGAGCTTGTCTGCAGGAGGCACATGAATGCAAAACTTCAGCTCAATACATTAAGCACTGAAATTGTAAATTTGGTAATTTACAGTAATTAATATGCACACAGAGCATAAGTGATGGAACATCCCCCTTGTGTCAATGTGCCTTATATGAATGTAAAACTTCAGGTCAATACATGATGTACATTTTGACATACCACAACATGGAGTCAAACACACAAAATCAACAATGGAATATCTCCATTTTGAACTGTCTTTTACATGCAGTACTTTTTGAAATGCCTCCCTAACAAAGTGATTCCTTGCGAATTTTGTCACTTCAGGTAATTTATATGCATATAAAGTGCATAAGCGATGGAACATCCCCCTCATGTTATTGTGCTTTACATTTATCCTGCCTGAGCTTCGTAAATGTAGTGCACATCATATAGCTCCCTTAGCATTAACACTGCCTTCGCAGTTACTGAAAACCAATGCTCAGGGTATGACATAAACTACACCTAGACCTTGTAGAGGTGAGCTAATGAGCTCTCTCCTGCGGCAAAGCAAATGTATCACCTTTTGTGATAATGCTTATTGCATTTCTAAATTTACCTTTTATGTGCTGCACACGCAGAGCTCTTTGGGCGTATGCCCATTTGTCGATCAATGACTTCGGTTTAATCATGAAGAACTGAGTTGACAAAGTTTTGCTTGGAGGTTTCCCATCTAATGTCACTGGGTGAACTTCAATCAGTTTGTCAAAGGCCTTGGCAAGGTCCCCATTAGTCGTTGCATAATGTGCAGCAGGAATGTTCCTGTGAAGACAAAATGACACAGTTAACCAAAACCTAGAGGCTTCAATTACAAAACACATATGCCTCCCATCCTCCCTTTTTTGGAGTTATAGGAAATATTGAGAAAGAAACACACACATACTCTAGTTCAGACCTGCTCAGTGTGAAACTCAAATCCAACTTCAAAGGCAAGGAAACACTAACATGAAGTATATGTCAGATGAAAGACCACTACCAGAAAAGCACATCTAGTTTTTTAAATTGTTTTAACCTCGTAAAATCCATCTGAAACTTTAGGATTCTACAGTGGCCTTTCTTGACCATACTGGAACAAGTGACATCACATCAGGTTTTTTGGCCAAATAACACAAAGACTGCTAGATTAGATCATTCAAAATGCATTTACATACAGATCTATGAATGAATTCATCGAATGGGCCTGCTTCAAGCAAAAAACATGCATGTAATATCACTGATACCCTGGGTCACTACAGACCACCACTGAATCGTTTCAAAACCATTTTACTTGGATGGAAAAATTAACAAAAAAAATAATCAAAATTTTTTTCTGGAGAGTGTTTGATCTGACATACTGGCATATTTCATGTCAGGGTTTTCTTTGTTTTGAATGAAAATTGGCAAAATCTGGTAAAACAGAAAAAAAATGGCATTCAGAGAATACTGGTAGCTCATCTGATTGAGCGGTTTGTAAAACTGCATAATGTTCAAACGAGGTGATATTTTCAAATAATGCCCTCTAAACCAAAATAAGACACTCATACACATATTACTCTGATTACATTGAGCTAAGATCTTGCCACTTAATCAGCAAAAAAGGCCAAAATAATCAGACTGTCATGTTTATTTATTTGATTGGTGCTTTACGCCGTACTCAAGAATATTTCACTTATACGACAACCAGCATTACGGTGGGAGGAAACTGGGCAGAGCCTGGAGGAAACACACGACCAGCTGCAGGTTGCTGCAAGACCTTCCTACCTACAGCCAGAGAGGAAGCCACAATGAGCTGAACCTCAGCTCACAGTGACAGAATTGTTAGGAGGCTCCTGGGTCGTTTATACTGTCATAATTATGTAAAGATTACAGACACAAGGTTAGCCAGACACCCGTCCACCCATCCAACTGGACAGGCAATCCAGCCAAAAGGGGTATTTTTGACGGGCAAAATTTTGAATCAACATTTTTTTTACGGCTAGTCCCAGCCCACAGACACTGTTTCAAAGTGTATTAACATTATATGTATGTATACTAGATTGTGAATATTTTTCTAACATGTAAGTTTTCAAAGTACATGTATTTGAATTGTTTCTTGTTTTGTTTTGTTTTTTGTATTTTACAAAGTTTATTTCTACCTACTGTGACTTAGCTGCTCAAATCGTATGGTGATTGGTGACACTACTCTTTTTAGTGAGTGACAGTCACAGATTCAGTGGTGATAATTTTGCCTGTTCTCAGTCTCAGTTGTAAGAGCTATGTATACTGTATTCTGATTTGGTTCCGTTGCATTTTAATGTGAAGTAGTGTAACTGTGAGTGACATGCACCTGCTGTGCCAAATTACCATGCATTTTGATTGTTTTCCTTTTATATGTATTTTTGTGTATTTTATTGTTCACAGTTTATTTATTTCTACCTCCTGATTCACAGCATTCACACTTGAACTGTCAGAACTGCTGTGCCAAATTGCCATTGTTTTCCTTGCATCTGTATTGAATTGTGTATTTTACAGTTCAATTTGTTTTTCTACCTCCTGTTTCACACTTGGTTGTCCAAAGCATAACGGATTGTAACCTTATATAGTTGAATATAAAATTTATGTACTCTTTTTAGTGATTCGCACTCAGTGTCAGTCATTGGTGGGAAAAGTGTGATATATTGGGTGCCCCTAAAAACTGTCAATTTCTTGGGGTCCAATAGTAATACATTATTTCCAGTGATATAATAGCAATTAAAGCTATTCAAAGGCCTTGATTTTCAATGATACAGTGGCGATAAAATGTCTCCAGCGGCAGACCCCCTGCTTATTTACGGGGGCCTGGCTAATGCCCTGATTGCAGAGCAGTGACTTTGTATGTTATAGAGTTGTAAATCATTACGATGGTAACTATGGGCAGAGGTCTTTGTATACAATTCGCGAAAAGTATTTGGCAATCCATGTACTCTGGCTGGCAACTGCAGCCCTGTGAATGGCTGAGCAAATGTGCTATGGTAGTAAAAATCTTCCTTGTGAGGAATTAGAGCACCAGCACACTAGAGTTCTCTTTGATATGCAAAATCGCTAACCACGGCTGGCCATCAGTGCACTATAGGTGTCCACTGCAATCCTATCACTGACTGAGCAAATACTCAGCTGACAAAGTCACTGCCTATACGAACGGTTTAAATATTCCGTCGCAATCTAGGAAGGCACATGCATCGGCCAGTTTCGCCATGGTCATAGGTTCCTAGCACTATAGATGTGGAAAGCTTTCTACACATGTGGAATACCAGTGTAAAAATTAGGTAAACTTTTGACACTCCATGAATCTAGTAAAGTAGCGAGAGAGACAATAAATTTCTGTAGACCGGCGTAGTTCTACATGAAAGGCTAATAGAAATCTGTGTTTACAGGAGAACAGGGGTCCACAAAACAGAACAAGGCATTCAGAGCTCGCTTGATAAAGTTGCTAGGAGAACTACATAATGTTAAAGTCATGCGATACATTCAAATATGAGCTACAAACCAAAAAAGTAAAATGTTTGATATTGTCATACACAGATATTATCCTCTAATTGTATAATCTTGCCGTTAAATCAACAAGAAAAGACTAAAATTATCATGCTGTCACAACTATGACTGTTTATCTTATATGTAAGGATTGCAGAGCAGTGACTTCATATGTTATGGAGTTGCAAATCATTGTGGTGGCAAAGACACTGTGGGGTCTTTGGCATGCAAATTGCGAACTGCATTCGACAATCCATGTACTACTATGGGAGGCATTTGTAACCCTGTTACTAGGTAAGCAAAATGTTGAGCTATGCAGTAAAAGACTTCCTTGGTCTTTGGTATGCCAATCGCTTTCAAAGACTGTATACTATGGGTGGCCACTGCAACTGTATGATTGGCCAAAAGCTTTACCCAAACTGGAAACTGACTCCGCCTGATCCCCCGCTCACAATACCTCTCCATACTTACTAAGGCGGACTAAAAAGGACAAATCTGGTAAAATCGCCAGAGGAACATAGCTATCAATACCTTTCTTGATCTCCTAAATGTAGTAGGTAGCCTGTGCACAACTCTGCACAAAAGTTTTCTTTATTACAGGAAATACATTGTAGGTAAATCTGGCAAAGTCCATAAGACCTGAGACCCTATGCACAATAAACTGTAGCTCTGCCTGGATGCTTTCTAGAGAAGATGTGTTTACCACAGAAAACAAAGTTCATAACACTGGTACATATATACATTTCACAGATCTAACAAAATGACTGAAAACACCCAATAAAACTAAAACCAAAAAAAAAAAATTAACCTTCCATAGTAGGCAATATGTGAATGAACACCCCATCCACAATCCCTTAAAAATCAGAATGTAAAATATAACAAGGCATTCAGAGAACACCGAAAGATCGCCTGAGTTGTTCTAAAAATTGCATAATGTTCAAGTGAGGTTATACATTCAAATACTGACCTCTAAACCAAAATAAAGCAGAACACTGCCATACACGTCAGATATTCACTGACATTAAGGACGACCTCATATAAGCAAAGGAAAAAGTCTCGAAATCTGCTATTTCCGATACAAGGCATCAAGGACAGAACATCCCCTTCATGTCAATGTATGCAAAATTTGATTTATTTTTATTTATTTGATTGGTGTTTTACGCCGTACTCAAGAATATTTCACTTTACGACGGCGGCCAGCATTATGGTGGGAGGAAACCAGGCACAGCCCGAGGGAAACCCACGACCATCCGCAGGTTGCTGGCAGACCTTCCCACTTACAGCCGGAGAGGAAGCCAGCATGAGTTGGACTTGAACTCACAGCGACCACATTGGTGAGAGGCTTCTGGGTCATTACGCTGCGCTAGCGCGCTAACCAACTGCAAAATTTGAGCTCAGTGCAGAAAAAATGACAACATAGTTGTACATAGAACACACATTAACCAAGTAAGTCATTACTTTTGTAACTAGCAGTGATGAATGGGAACATTTGTAAAAACCTGAGCTTAATCTATCTGTGTTTGTAGTACTACCCTTAACATATACATGTACCTTAGTACCTTAGTTTTCGATGATTAACACACACCAAAGGCATCGCTGCAGGAGCATCTCCTTCATGCCATTGTGCTTAATATGTACGAGATACCACCTTCAACGTTTACCTTAATGAGTGGACAGGATTTGTTGATCTAGGGTGCAATTTATTAAAAAATTATAACATGTATTAATCAAAAATACTCTATAAATGCTCTATTCTCCAGATGTTACAAAATGTTACATCAAGATTAGATTAGTACAGTACTATTATAGTAGAAGCATTCATTATCGTAAAATAGAGGGGTAAATAGAGATAGAAGTGTGTCTCAAAAATGAAAACTTGCCCCCCACCCCCCAATAATTTGGCATAACCATGTTCAATTCCCTGTATGGAACCATAATCTTTGTTTTAGAGTTCCATTTCATTTATTCATTTCTTCACTTGATTGGTGTTTTATGCCACAGTCCATAATATTTCACTCATACAACGGCGAACAGAAGAGTTTCGTTTCATGCACCTTTAAACCTTCAATCCATGTATCTCACACAGAAGCTGAAAAAAAGAGTAGCACACTTTTCGCCCCTCTCACAATATCTCACCTTACTTTGTACATGCGAGCAAAGCATGCATAAGAAATAGAAAACCAACTCTGTGTGGCCTGGAGTAATCATTCAGATGCCACCAGACACTGAACAGACCTGGACATTGAATGCTGGGTTAAAATGTTTTAGGGATGCACAATAATTTTCATTTATGCAAATGATCCTTGAATATTCCATTCTGAAATTGTTAGTTCAATGGCAGGATCAGATCAGTATTGTAAAAAATACCCTTATTGCTTTATTGTTATTCGATGCTGATGTAAGCCCTTGCTCTACTTCGCACAGGCGTGCTAAAAGCAATGCAAAAATACCTTGCTGACACATCAGGTTTGAGTGAGGGCTGCTGAGCTGTAAAAGGAACAGGCTGTTCACCGGACAGAACCATGCCAGATCTAGACTCGCATCTCACCCCAAAAAACGTTTCTCTGGAAAACACAAAACAAATAATCAGCTATCTGCTTTGGGGACCATCTCCTTGATTGAAGGGCACTGAAGTGCAAATCAGCTTTTACATTGCAATCTAAAATAATGCCTGTATTTGACTTAAATTTTCATCCATGAGTTCGTTACTATTCTATTGATCTTAGAAAAGTGTTTTTCAACTTGTTTTCAACTGGTTTGAAAGTAGTGTGATATCCTACTGAAATAATGTAAGCTTTAGCATGAAAATATTTTATGACCTTTACTTGCCTCTAAACATAAACCTGAAAGCCTATCAATCAAAATGAATATTCACAAAGCCAATAAAACAAAAACCAATAAAAAAAAGTTCAAACTTCCACCAGTAGGCCTTATGTAGATCAACACCATCCATGATCACTTTAACAGGTGGGCACAAAAATATTTTTAAAAAAGTAATGTTCGCTGATGCTGGTGACGTAAGCGATCATCACCGTTAAAAAGAACTCTGTGGGGCAACAGATCAAGTAAGGTGCGGACTGGGGTTTGTGCTAAGTCGGCCTTGAGAAGCCATGCAGGGTCTGAGCTTGTCACCTTGCCTACAAAATATATAGATACATCTACACCTAAATCTCCCATCCAAGTATGTATATTTACACCCCATACCTTAGATTAGGGAGCTAAAGATATTTGATTCATGTAGGGATTTAAAACCTCTCGCCTTCAGCCAGAAGAAACCCCTTTATTTACTCAATACTGATATGAACATGATAATGAGACCTGAAGTTCGTTACTAACGCACACATGCAGGACATTAATGATCAAAAAATAAATCTAATTTAATAACTACATAATATATATATGTGTAAATTGCATGAACGATGGAAAACTCTTCTCACACTATGCAAAGTCCGAGTTCAATGCATAGAGGATGTTGCACAGTTTGACATTTTCACGGGAAATCAACTAACCATTTTAGCTGACTTTCAGCATGCGTGGTTATGTGGAAGTCTTTAGTGTGGAGGCACGTTTTAATACCCGAAATGCCACATAGATTGCTATGAGCCTGGGATGCTCGTCATACAAAATGCTGACAGTATTTAAGTGCCGGAGAAAATCGACTTATATACGTCTTGCAGTTTAGATTTTAAAGGCCTTTCCCCTGTGAACTTAAATATTTGAATCTGAGCCTTAGCTCGTGGTGAATGAATGACCGTTCCCCATAACTAGACTGAGGGCGACCCATGCATAACCCGAACAAGCATGCACCGCTTAGTCCCAACCCTGTTTTAGGATACCACCCTGACCATTTAGCAAAATATTGTTTTGGCCATTTATATTGGCTGCAGATGCACAGGGTATGACTACATGTATGTACAGCTGACCTAATAAAAGTATCTTACCCAGTGATTAACAACATCGCCCGGCAAACATTGATTGGTTGACTGAACTGGTAAAACTTGCCAACACCATTCCCAGAATGTGATAGATAATTATCAGTCAAGTCCAGATCAGGCCCTTCTAGCCTTGATTTTACGAAAGCTATCATAGCTCGTCTTGCTTCTCCAGCTGTGTTGACACCAAGTTTGTACCTGTGAACAATGAGGAAAGATATAAAAATAAAGCACTTGTTTTAATATGATTAGGCGACAGTAAAAGAGCTCAACATTCCAAGCTAATTTCAACAAACCTGGCAAAACCATTCACACCTTAAATTATCCCACCTGCATAGAGTAAAATGAAAAGTTGTGCACAGCTCATCACAGTATGACCCAGTATTATTACTTTTTTCATCCACTATATAGGTCTAGCACCAATGATGCTAGAGGAAAGGGATATTTGAACACTACATTCTTCACACCACGAACGCTGTATACATTACATGTCTTAATCAACCCAAAGGCTCATTTACCACAATCCTAAATTTACCACGGTCCGTTACCAAGGTGGCTTGAATTTTGTGTGAAATCTTCAAGAACCACTGAACCTATCGTTTTCAAATTTGACATGGAGCTAGACAATAAGTTACAATAAGTTTGCAAAAATCGTTGACTTCCGGTCAAAACTTTGGAAGCTCGCCACTGGTCGAAGTTGTGGTGTCACAAAAAGTTTTTAAATTTCAATTTTTCTCAAGGTCTTCTGATGTGTTCTGAGCCACTGATTCCGAATCTGCTTTTATTTTTTTCATATCTTTGTAACTTTGAGATATAGTAAAAAAAATAAAATGAATTATGTCATTTCAACAACCTGTAACTGGAGAACTATGGGAGCTAGAAATTGCACCAAACTGAAGCCCAAGACATGCTCTTCCGGGAGTATGCCAAAGGATTTGAGCTAAGATCAATAATTTTCTCGCTAGACAACACTGTTTTTTGTTTAGAAAAAGATGGGAATCCTATTGCTTTAACATGGAGTTAGATGGGAACTGGACTTATGGTATTTCACCTGATACTTTCTGCTCCACTGTCTGTGATCTCCCGAAACAGTTGTACGATGGCATACAGCTATACTGTCCTGTATTTGACGGCGTAAAATGATAACAAACGATGTGGACCTCTAAAAGTTAGCTTTGCTTTGCGCACACCTTGTGTTCTTCACTGTACGCCAACCAGGCCAGGGTGACTAACAGATATTGACTTGTGCCGTGGTCCAGGTGTTGGCTTGCTGACAACGACCGAGCTATCAGCAGAGCAATCAGTTTGTGCATGGCAGGTCGTGAATTGAGACGTGGAAGTATAAACTTGCCGTGTATTATTTGCTAATGCGAATGAGCTGAAATTTTAACTGCAGTTGCACAAAACATAGGCCTGTGAAGTTTGAGAAACAGTCCAAGTTGAGAGCAGTTAATTTTTATAGTGTGAAATAGGAAAAATTATCTATTCACTCTTTCCCTTTGTTTGCACAGTTTCACCACAAAAACAAGTTAAATGTAACTTACAATTTACCTCCCTTTATAAATTAACGAAGCATCTGGATATACAGGTAGCCAAAAGGAAAAAGATTTTGACATGCTTTTCGACAGTCAAAAATATTGACATCTGCACAACGCTCTTATGATCACGCCACATATAGAAAAGGAGCTAAAATGGCATTGTTTGAAAACCACAAGCTGTTACATTTAAACAAAGATGTATATTCCCCAAATGTTTTCTTCAAATATTTCATACGACATCAATGACAAAACAATTGCATGCACATAAGAACTACTTACTTTCTGTGTATACGATTCAAATCATTTGCTGCGTTATGAATTTTCCTGCCCATAGTCGAAAGGAAGAAAAACTCCGTGTGAGCATCCTTCTTGTCTGCATATGCTGGGCGAAACTGATCAAAATAAATCTGGAACCACTGTAACAGAAATGTTATTAAATGCAGCATCTGTTGCTTACTCTAGCTGGCAAGCATGTGTATTATCAGCTTAGACTAGGAAATGTTACTCTACTATTACACACTTGAGAACAGAATGGTGAATGTATTTATTTATTAGATTGCTGTTTCATGTTGTATTCAAAAATGTCCCTTATATGGTAGTGGTTTGTTTTATGGATGGAAAACCAGCCACCTTCCAGCAAGTTACTGATTGACCTATCGCATTAATGCTGGCTGCCATCTTTATCAGTGAAATATTTTTGAGTACAATGTAAAACACCAATCAATAAGTCATAATTGTCATTTGTGATGCACAGATATGCACACCATATTGATCATAGACAAATAGTCTACAATACAGTTAAATTAAGCAAATTGCCACATGAGTGTTGCTCACCCCATATTGGCAAAAGATCCTGTTTTGTTTACTAACATGTTGCAAAACTAGCTGAATCGACATCAAAGCCCTAGAACCCATTTGTCAATAATGATATCCATGATATGGTCCAGACACGCAAACACACACAGAAAACAATTGCTACATGCTCCCACACCCAATAATCATTGCAAATATACCATGTGTTCCTCTTCATTTAAACAAAAGGCTGCTGGCTGTGCTGTTTTCGCTTCTCGGCCGTCACCTTGGCTTTCTTTGACGTAGAATGTCCAAAACCTTTTCTCATCAAGCCTCAATTCAACCCTACAGGAAAAAAATTACATGAAGCTAAAGCTCATCCCACAGAACAACCTTTATTTCTGCTTTTGATAATTCTATATTATCATTCAAGTGTATTCACAGGATAATATATAGGTTTACATTGTTCAATAGATAAAAAGATATGCTCCCACCACAAGTGTGTCACATACTGTATTTCACCATAAGTTTGGTGTGTAAAACTTTCAGAAGCTCATCAAGTCATTGAAAAGATACTTTCCTGAGAAATTAATCAAACTTCAACAAAAAAAAATAAAACCTCTGAAGTGCCACTCTAAGGTGGATGAATCAATCAGAATCAGAAATTCATTAAATATAGAAAGTTATGTGCAGATCAGACTAGTTTTAGAGCTTGACTGAATGTCATGCACACTCAATGTAATCTGAGTTTCACGATTCAGCTCCTGCTAGTTTTCAAGATGTACTGTTTTTCACCTACAGTTCAGCACTTTTCAAGTGACACTTTGTCTGGCTGATTCATCCACCTTACAGGGCCTGTCAGGAGTCTCTTGTGATAAATTTCTTTTCAGAAAAACTCAGCTGGCATTAAAAGCATCCCCCTACTCCCACTCCACTCTGTCTGCTACCTGGAACCACAAACCGAATGAGCGGGAGATGGACCCATTCCCATTCCCTCTTTGGTTTGAACAAGTCGTGGAGACTTGGCCTCAATAAACAATGAACATTAAACCCCAAGCACTTAGTCAATAAACAATAACAATAAAGATCTTCAATACTAAAAATAAACGCACATATCTCCAAATAAGTTATTCAAAAAAGCATTTTACCAGCAATGCACAAACCAATCATAAGCCTTATATAGCAAATATATAGGAGAAAATAAAAGTTTTCTAATGAGAAAATATAGTAATTATAGAAAACTCCATACAAATTGCTAAGACCTATGGATGACCTATGCATTATTTATTCGGTTGTTGCTTAATACCATACAAGAAATTTTTCAATTACACCATAGTGGTCAGTTTTACAGGTGAATGAAAGTGGTAAACTACTGAACTTCGGCAGATTTGTGCATTAAGTGACAGATATGCACACAAATACCAATAGAAAAACTGTAGTTTTTAACAAGTGTGCAACACGTCAGATGAGCGTTGTCAACCGCTCATTGTCAACAAGGTTCCTTAAACAGCGAGAGCGTTGGAATAAAAAAAATTCCTTGCCAGGATTGAAGCTGCTGAATGATGTAGTACTACCACACATCAACATCACCAATGTGACTTGCATATACCTATCTTAAAATGATAGTAGCTCACACACAGTTCACACCTTTGGTGAGTTTATAGCTTTATCATCTGCAAATGGAGTGAACTTGTGCATGGTCAAAGCCATCATGTTTAATAACAGTGATGTAACAGTATAAAAGATATCCTGAAACAATACATGCACATAAAAATATGAGATTTGGAAGCCACACAGAGCTTGCCTGTGGAGATGCATGGATCCAAAGCTTCACCTCAATACATGAAGTGCCTTTCAGATACCACACGCTCACGTAACATTTATGCTGCAATGCCAGTTTATTATTTCAGAGCGCTTGTATGGCTGGGACACAGAAAGTGTGGGTTTAAACTCAGACATAGACAGGGAACAGGGTTCATACTCCCAAGACAATTTTTTTAAGGCCATTTTCAAGGTTGGTTTGACATTTTTCAAGACCTTTGTACTGGACAATTTTCACTTGAGACTGCTGATCCAAAGCTTTACTCAAACAGACTGTAACTAAACTAAAAAGATTTTTTTAAGCCTGAAGAAAAAGTTTAATGACACAAATATATTAGAGAGCTGAACTTCTGTATACAATTTTATACCAGGAGAAAACATATACAACATCTTTAAAGTTTTCTTCACTGATGTACCCACAAAAATAACTGGCAAGAAAGGTTAATACATACACATTTACCGTGAGATATCTCAACTACTTTATATTCCTGTGTAACAGTAGCAAAAGGACAATGACATACACAATGTATGTTGCTTTATTTTTTTCTAAATGTTTGCACAGCCAGTCTTTATACTTTGGATTTTTGAATCAGTTGTCATTGAAGACACACATCATTATTCAAAGTGAACCAGGCGTAGTCCAGTTAGCCTATACAGACGACACAGGACTTCAATGACCGTCAAAAAAAAATTTAGGAATGTACATATTATAGCTCGTTGAATGCAGAGCAGCAGTGTGAAAATATTTGATTGGCAGGACTTGGGCTGCATTACTGATTGCTTTAAATAAGAGGCAGAGAGCTCTAAAATTAACTAAAATGCATCTGTTGCAGTTGACCAAAGAGGGTTGTACTAAACACAATTATACAAGCGAGCAGCTCTTTTCTGTATTTGATAAGCTTCTTAATTTTTGCAGCAGTCAAGGTGTTGTAGTATGTAAACTTTGTAGAACAATTCACAAGACAATTCCGCGATAAAACGGATGGTATTTGGGTTCAGAACATAATTAAACCATATCATAACCTTTTCATTTATTATCGGATATGGAAGAACCACTATGTAAATTTTCAGAAATCAACAATACAACTACCGCATATATTTTTTAATTTTTGTGGGATTTTAGCATATACTAGTGATTTTCTCTGTTTTCTTTGATAATTTCTTATGCTGTAACCTGCACAGTCAAGTAATGATTGCCGCACAAGGTGGCAGCACTAAGCGAGGTATTTTTAGCCTGCTTCTAGGCTGGCTAGAGATAATTTGGGAGGCGTAGCTGTTGATCAGTCAATTGTCAGTAGCTGTGTTGAAGTTTCGTATACCCACGGTTATTTCCGCAGCCAAAATCCCCACTGGTCAGCTATCCAAAAGGTTCAAGGAAATATGGTATTAAAAAAAATCACAGCGTAAACCATGGCCAGCATGTATTATGTAATCATCGGGGATAAAAGCTATATATTTACCCAGTAGCCCATTCTTCAACTTTAAAATTTTCAATGACACTTCTTCTTTGCAGATGCTTCAGTGACAAAAGAGCCGTTAGATAGTTTAAAACCAAAATATAGTCTGATGGATGGATGTCACCATTTTGCTGGATGGCAGTCTTAAAATCATTTGCCGCAACCTGAAAGTGAAGCAAACCAAAAATTGACAAAACATAAGGAATGAGAAAACCTTAAAAGCTCGACCAAGAAACCATGACCATGACCAGTGAAAGTAGGTCAACAGGTCATGTGGTAAAATCTAATCCTGTCTGGATAAGCCATAGTGAATAAATATGACCTATTTAAATTGTTTTGGTTTTGTATTAAATTTCAGTTTGGGATTTCTTGGATGTGTGTTTCATGAAATAGGAAGCCTGTGTAAATACAACCCAACAGGTTTAACATTATGTTGGATGGGATACTGATGCCTTTGGGTCTCATAACACAAGTAATTTATAATGCTCATTCTATGTTAGTAGGGCGAAATTCAGGTGAACACAATATACGGCCAAACAAATACATTTTTGTTTCGAAATGTATAAAAGAATACCAGGGCAGCACTGTGATGAGTATAAACTCTGAAGGAAAGTACTCGATGGGTGTTGATAGGTTTCTGTATGAAACAGTGAACTAAAAAGTAAACACAAAAACAAGTTTACTTATTTATTTATTTGATTGGTGTTTTACGCCGTACTCAAGAATATTTCACTTATACGACGGCGGCCAGCATTATGGTGGGTGGAAACCGGGCACAGCCCGGGGGAAACCCACGACCATCCGCAGGTTGCTAGAAGACCTTCCCACGTACGGCCGGAGAGGAAGCCAGCATGAGCTGGACTTGAACTCACAGCGACCGCATTGGTGAGAGACTCCTGGGTCATTATGCTACGCTAGCGCGCTAACCAACTGAGCCACGGAGGCCCCCAAAAACAAGTTTAAAAAGAAATGTTTTTTCAAAAATATGTTAAAGTGAATTGTAGTTCAATCGTCACCTTTGTATATATGTAACTACCAAATATTATAATGACCATGGCAGATATGGAGATATCTCATCACATCTGTATATATGTATCCATAAAATATTCAATCCACATAATACTACAATTCAGGTTGTAGTTCAGAGAGAAAGGGATACCTGTTTAATTTACACACTATCGAGATAGGGACTATCAGGTTGCCATGATAACCACAGACATGATAAATCTGAAATGCCATGTTGTCATCCCTGTACCTATGCATCAAGACCAAGCACAGCCCGGGGGAAACCCACAACCATCCTAGTAGACCTTCCCACATACAGCCAGAGACTGCAGGGTTTGCACCCTGCTGAATCAATCAAATCGTATGACTTTCAATGAATTTTGGTTCATTTTCTTTGACCAACTGAAAATCAAACTTATACAGATATATAACAAATCTGTCCTCCCACCCTGGAACCAGTCACTTGTACGACCTTAGGCATCATTAGGCTTTAGGCTTGGAGACTCTCAAAGCCAACATGAGCTTGGTTTCAACACCTATCTTCAATCACGGAATTTTAAAAACCTCTATCTGCTCAGTTTTCTCCCAATGCTGGCCGCTGTGGTATAAGTGAAATATTCGTAAAACACTAATCAAATAAATAAAAAAAACTTAAATATAGCAAAAGTGCATTGGCCACCTTCTCCATACAAATAAGTAAAATTCCCCCATTCTACTTTTTCAATGAGCCAAATATCTTGTTGGCAGCATTTGCTTTTGTCCCAGGCTTGGAAATCAAAACTATTGTTAAAACTGATAGAAGTAAAATCAGACCAGATTTATTATTTTGGGCTGAAAAGAAAAAAAATCAATCTTCGTATGTATGTATGGATGCCTGGGGTTTAACATCATACTCAACAATTTTTCACTTATATGACGAGTCATTAGATGTGTGTACATATACTGTGTCTTCCTGTGGCAGGGCGAATCCATGCTGCCAAAATGCTGCCGCCACTGAAGTACCCAGCCAAGGACACCAGACGTGACACCCAATCCAGTCACATTATACTGACACCAGGCCAACCAGTCATGTTTCCGTGCTCTAGCTGAGCAGCAAGCGAGGCAGTAGCAAGTTCCAAATCTTTGGTGTGACCTGACTGCAGGGTTTGATCCTTACGTCTCCTGACTTTGTGATATACGTACATATTTGGCCCAGACTGGAAATGCGTGTAAATTATATGGTAGAAGTAAAACTGCAAGAACAGTGTTTTCACAATGAACATTCAAGGAGGAAATGAGGGTTTTTTTATTGGACAAGTGTAAAACATGACGTGACTTTCAATGTGCCTTGAATTGGTGGATATTGTAGACAAAGACCCTTTTTCTCTCTCACGAAAACTTAAAATCTGAAAACAATAAAATTCCACAGGGTTTGTATAGCTCTTTCATTAAAGGTATAGGATTTATAACTGTGTTCTTTTTCCTAAAGCAAGACATGCTTAATGATCTAATGCAGCTGACATTATCTGTGTTCCTGCCACTAAACCAGCCATTAAACTCTGGTGGCTTGATGTCAAAAAGCCAACAGGACCCATCCATCCCCATTTAAGCCCTGAGGGAGTTCATTCACAGAATGTCATTGCTATGCATCTCCCCTCTGTTCAGTCTCTTTCTATATACCCACCTCTTTCGAAGAGGGGGGGGTGGGGGAAAAATAATCATACAGAGTGAATCCAAAATGGAATTTCTCCTTGTATCATAGCGCTTTTCATGTAAGCAAAACCGGAGGCATTTTGTTTAGATATACCCTTTAGTTAACATTAACCTTAACACTGATTTCAACATTCAAGGGGATTTGAGCTTTGAAAGTTTTGTAAAGTGCAGTAATTAACATGCACATAGGACATCCCCCTAATGTCATTGTGCCTCACTTGTGTGCAAAACCTGAGCTCACTACATTCTGTGAGAAATCATACCTTTATCTTGATTCTATGAAACATAAAGTCGTGAATTTTGTAATTAAGATGTACAGAGCATAAACATTTTTGATTTTTGATGTAGGGCACAGGGCATATTTTAGTAAATAGAAAAATACATGTAACTACAGAAAATCACCTATAGATGTAATGTATACATTGTTTGCACTTTTTGGATTCAAACGGTCTTTTTTACTCCTGCTCAACCCATAAATATCATCAGTATGCTATCAGTTTTGTCAGAAAAAGTCATCTCACTTAATAAGTGAAACTGAACGAAACATTTATAGAAATCTATACATAATTACAAAATACAACATAAAATTTGCCTTGGTTCATATAAAATATTCAGATTCACATTGATCGGGAAAATCCAGTTTTGGTTTTTTGAATTTCGGTGTGCAAAATTTTGTATGAATCCTTGTGTTACTGGACACCGACACACGTGGTGTGACAATAGCTACGTCTGTACTTTGTGCAGGCATCCTAACAATGCCTGTTTTTTGTACACTTGGCCAAGCCAGAAGTACCTTCATGCAGCTTTTTTTGGTACATTTATCTTCTGCTTACTTACCACCATTAATATCTGTATTCCTTGTTTTACACCACATTTAAAATTTTCTTCACCTATACGATACCGATCAGTTTTATGGGTAGGGGGAATGCGACAACCTGGGGCAATCTACAAACTCCTTGCAAATTCCTCCTTAATAAATTAATTCCGAAATAAAAGCCGTGCCATGTCAATAAACGAGTGTCAAAATCTGCGTATTTGAAGCTCAACACTATACAGCACTTTCAAAGCTTTGTTACGCAGAGCCCAACATGGACCAGCACAAAGTCATAAGGCCAGTTCTAAAATGTTGTGAACAATTTAAAATGACAACACGGTACATACCCGGAGCAACACCTGGCACTCTTCCACAGACTTTTTCGGTCTCTCAGAACCATCACCAAGATCGTGTCTAGACCATGCAGTCAGCCAGCCATTGACACCTTGTAGGCTGGTAATTAAGGAGTCTCCTTCAGACTTAATGCTGGGTAATTTTGTCAGCCATCCAGTGAATCGCTGGATGCATTTTAGATACCTCATTCTTGCTTGTAAAGACAGTCCTGATTCCTTGAGGGCATGAAAAAATTTTTGTATCTGGAATGTAGAAAATGTCAACGCTCATACTTGTGAAATGGGCTATGTACAATAATCCAGAAACTTTTCGTGACTTTTTGCCAAATCCACTCAAAACAATACCCATCAGAGATGGTATACTTCCCCCCTCCGACTGCAAACCTGAAAATCTGCTTCTCTCTGTGGGAGCTTTCATCCCCAACTTTTAAGTAAATTAAGTACTTCACAGTAATTAAGATATACATGGTACATATTCTTCACAGCTATCCATACATTGCATTACACCATATGGTATATGTAAATGTGTCAAATGTGGTAAATCTGCCTTTGGACATTATTCGAAAGCATGAACGTCCAGTTTTCTTAGACACAGGTCAACAATTTTCACCATACATACAATACATGTATAATCTGTTTCAGGGAAATTGGTTCAACACTTCAGCAGTTACATGGACAAAATCTGTGTAGATGAACATCCATTACCTGAATGGAAGTAATTATGATAATTATTACCCCACTGTTATCTTATGCACAAGTTTGGACGACAGGAAAAATGCATGCTAAGTATCATGGAAATAGGTTCAGAGATGCAAAACAAAATCATGTCTACAGACAGGCAGAAGGACATGCAGACAGGGTGATTCCAGTCACTTTCCCCCTTTAACTTTGTTGAGGGGGTATAAATATTTTTAAAAAAACATAATTTCTATTGCTGTAAAGAAAAAAAAGCTTAACCTTCAATCCAAGTATATGTACAATTACACGCCACACCTTACACCTTAAAAAAGCACAATGCTCAATTATTTTGAACCACAATCATATTCTTGGAGGTGAAATTATATACTATTACAGCTTTTACTCACAGTATCTGGATGAAGCGAGTGCAGATTAACACTGGTTGAATCAGCAAAATACAGGAGTCTACTAACATTCTCAGTCATCTGCTGGCACTCTTTCACATTCATATTCTTCGAAAGATATTCCATAAATTCTCCAAGATGTGAGTCCGTTACTGGATGCATTTGTTGGTATCCAATACTTTCCACTTTCTTTTGAACACAATCCGCGGACAGGAAATCATCTTCTGAAGATTCCATGCTGCATAAGAAAAAGCAGAAATTGCAATATCAACAGCAACACAGGGTTTTACATTTTCTTCAGTTACCATACGAATATGGTCAATCTACAGTGACGTGTGCTACACTGAGACCATTTTTCCTCACATTTATGAAATAAAATGTTAAAAACTTTACACAGTAAGAAGTGATAATCCTAGGGTATACAGCAAGAAAGTAGTTACTGTATTAAGGGACATCAACCAATCATAAGAGGCTTTTTTGCGTAGTATGATACGCGCTAGAGACAAAAATCACTGATAACGAGTCACCTTGACATCTTCACTGATCCCCGTGGTTTGTTGCAACAATGACCCTTGATTTCAGGGTTAAGATTAGTTGAGTGAATACTGTTTATGCGTCAATAAAAGTTTAGAGATACAGATATAGTATAAACCTTGTATCAAAGATGCTACGGGTCTTGGGACGGGTGCTATATGTTTGAAACTATGCCATCTAAATTTATTTCAAAAGTAAAGACAACCACACATTTAGATGCAATTAACTTGTTTCAATGAACCTAACTTATAATAATGTTCAATCTGAGAAATCATGCTGGTTAACTGAACTCTTGCATCATCAGACATGTAGTCTGCCCAAGTCTCAATTGATTGAATCTGTGTTATGGAAATGTTTGCTGTGCCATAATATATGCACCTCGAGTGTTTTCTCACGATTACTGTGTTCCAATACAGCCACCCTTAAAAAATTCTTCCTTTAAGACAAAAAGAGGGTCAGATGGTAGGAAATTTTTTTTCTCTGCCTAATGAGAGAGACAGCAATTACAAAAAGATTTGGAAAAACTTGTTGGAGGATTGATTGGGTTACCCTCAACAAACATTGTTTGTGATGGCCTAGCTGTCCCAATAATCAATTAATTGCTGAAGGTGATTACACATAAGTTGGTGAAGTTTTCAGTTCGACTTCTGCCGAAATCTCGTGAAATCCCACAGTTTAGCGAGTTGGCGGTAACACAACAGGAATACCAATCACTTAGCATGGATCTCTTGATTATTGTTTATATTCATGCTTACCAAGGCATTTCTGCAGCTGTGTGACACATGAAAGGAAAACGGATGGTTAATATTCCACTATCAATGCATAAATATAGCTGCTAAAGCAGCAATGCCAGGGTTCAAGCCGGTATTTCCAGCCTATGCAGTGTCACTTCCTGTTACCCGAATGGCATCCATGCATTGATATATAACCAACTTCCTCAGAAAGCGTAAATTCTTCGTAGCCATCAGTGTCTTAAGTACAATGTATAGCATCAATATGTAAATGTGCCAAATGTAGTAAATCAACCGAAACCTACGTCCAACATTCTAGTTTCCCAACCGTCAAGTGGAAAACGAACTGTACTGTTCGCTACCTTTTGAGAAGAAGAGTTCTACTGGAAATGTATGAACTGCACTTCGGCGGTTACCAACAGCAATTCTCCTCCTACCACAGAAGACTTCAGGACTAGTTCTTACACAAAATGGAGTCGCCCACAGCGGATGTTGGTGCAGACTTTATAATTTATCAACTTGAGGTACATATTAGAATTTTTTACGGCATGCACCTGCGAGGAAATGCATACTCTTTTCAATGGTACTTGATTGATATTTACATTTTCTTCTCCTTTAACAAGTGTGTATGGGTTATAAAAAAAAAATATTTACTTGTCACATTAAGCAGGTTACCATAGACCAAAATAATGCTGCATCCTACACTGCTATCAAAACACAATGAAATGGTAAAACTGTCAGTGAGTGAGTTATTGAAATAAACCCAACACTGATTGATGCAAAATAAATCAATATACATTCCTCTGGAGGGAGAGCTGAAATAATTACTTTCTTCTAGAACATTGTGACACGTCGCAAATTCTGGGCAATCTATGTACATCTAAACTTGTAGTCCTATATGCAACAATCTCTGTATGCACAAACATTTGAAAAAATGTATACTGCATTAGTCTTCCCAGTTCTCCCTCTCCTTGAGCAGGAGTACCGTGCTGTCTCTGGAAAAATGTATCTGTAGCACTGATATATACTACAGGCACATGGATTTGTCATAATGGTAACCGTGGAAATCGCAACACCTCGTTACCTCTGTATGCACCAAATGTCAAAACAGCATACAAAGCAATTGGAACTGTAGCTTGAGCACACAGGCTTCACTATGCACTTTTGTAACTGGTCCATTCCATGTAACTTATTCACTTATGCTAATTTTTAAAACCTGTACCCTGCCATATAAATTATGTATTATCTAAAATATAGTTTCTAAAGTTCAACTAACTGATCCAGGAATATGGCACCCAATATGGGGAATGATAATGGAAGTGTTAATTTCACCAGATATTTGACACTAGTGCATATATTTTCACATATCTTTTGTTTTCACTCTCTTTGGTCAAGTGTTTTGAAATAAAAAACAAAAAATTTGAATGAATGTAAGTTCTTGGGGGATTAAAATTTCCAAAATTAGGTAGCCCTTCACCATATCCACATACCAAAATGTCTTATCTTGTGTTTCTTATGTTATCTTGCACAAAATATTATGTTATTTTTCTTATTTTTATTGCAGCCTTAACCTTCAATTCATGTATGAAAGCCCATTTGAAAGGGGTAAAAAAAAAAAAAAAAAAAAATTCACAAGTTTCCCCCTCTCGCAATATCTGACTTCACACAAGCTAAAACATTGTAAAAGGTAAAATGAATGGAATAATACTCACAAAAAGAAGGAAGAAAAAGCTTTCTGCAAATCTTCTGAGAAAACACAGCCCTGATCCTACCGTCTCAATATCATACACAGTACCATCCGAAGACCCAGTTGTGTCTCCTACATGATAGTAACCAACAGACCTCCCATTTTGCTGGCTCCATTTATTTAACTGATTGGCAAGAATATTTTACTTATACAACTGTGGCCAGCATTATGGTGGGAGGAATTAAAAGGAAAGCGGGCAGACCCCAAGGGAAGCCCACAGCCATCTGCAGGTTGGTCGAAGGTCTTACCATGTATCGCCATAAAGGACCTACTAAGCTGTAATAATGTGAATAAAATAAAAAAAATTAAAAAAAAAGGTTTTACATTTGTCTAATGGAATACCAAATTACCTGGGTTTGTTGGTAATAGTATGACCAAGATCTTCCAAGAGTTTAACAACCTCAGACATCCCTTTCTTATCAAGACTAAGCCGGTCTTGTACAAAACTGTAAGTGATCACAAGATGGTCACGAATGTGAAAGAACACACGCTCTCGGGCTTTAACCAAGGCAGCATCAATTTCTTCCTTCGGCTCTCCCCTCATACACTTTCTTTTTAAATGAGTCGCAATATTGCAAGTGACGATGTGGCATACTTCACAGGGATAATAGTTACGTTTTGCTGAAAAGAGAAAAGAAAACTCATTCAAATGCAAATATGCAACACTTCTTTGGAGATTAGACTAGGCGAGTTCCATAATTCTCCTGCGGGCAGTTCGGATTCTAAACACACACACCATAAAGGTTTCTATACAAAATCTGAAAGCGGGTATTCTCCTTCACCATCTGAACAGTCACCAGTCACATGGACAAACAACCTTGTGACTTCTTCCGGATTCGTAGTTCCGCTAAGTATTCTGCAAAGTGACGTCTTAATCTGGGAAAGATGCAAAGATAAATAATCCAGATATTTAACAAGTGGTATTTTAGTGATATATGCTGTCAGGCCGATCCAAACTTAAGAGCAATGGTTTGGTTGTAACAACTTTTGAATGATGACAAAGACATGAAAAATCTTCCTGGTGATGTTCCTATTAGACAACTGATAGCCAATTTTGCTGACATGCACCAAAACAGGAACAACCATCAACCAGCCAACCCTAGATATCCCCGAGGGTCTGAGGGAATTACCTCTCCTACAGCAGCTGCGACTTTACAAGATTGACTTTCAACTTCTGAAAATACGAAAAGTGGGACACAGCGTCTTGTGAAGCATGCAGTCTTGACATTGTGGGCGGTGGTCTTTGCATGCAAATCGTTTGGCAATCGTTGTACTATGGGTGGAAAATTGCAACCCTGTGAATGGTTGAGCTAATGTGGCGGTACAGTAGTCGAAAACTTCCTTGTGGGAGAGTCTGAGCACCAAATCGGTGGAGTGGTCTTTGACATGCACATCGTTACTCATCACTGAATATGATTGCCTGACATGATACCCAGCTGACAACAGTCACTGCCTAGGTGGGTGGTTTAAACATTTCGTCCCAGTACTAATGTATCTAAGTCCAAAAATTAGATAAACTAGAGGCAATAAATTTTCCTAGATTGGAGTTTGCTTTAAACAGATGTATTTGGTGGGCATAAAAAAATGGGCTGTTCTTTGATGCTGCATTGCTCCATTATCCTTTGTTCAAACCCTTTCAAACTTTAGGCATTCAAATGGCATGATTTTGTTAATATACTGATCAATATTCAAGGTCATAGCTTGAGTGGTCTGTACACAGAGTTAAAATAAAAACAGCCTTAAAAAAACACGTTCCGGTAGAACACGCGCTGCACCTGCGTGACAAGCTAGAAAAATTGTCTGGCTCTAGTGTCCAAGAGACCCTTCTGCCAGACAGGCACAAGTTTTGCTGAATCAAGATGGTTTTCTCTGAGGCGGACAAGGAATTGATCACCTTTTCAAGTAAAACAAAGCAGACCATCGCTGACTTGCCAGCCGTTTTGGATTTTAATGAAAACCCCCTAACAATGGCCTTTGATGTCCCATGTTTGATACCGCACTACACAAAGCATTAGAAAAAGGGGCTCAGGGTGACTGCCTCGAAAGGAATCCCATAATGCACACTTAATTTCAGTCAAAATCTCCAAATTCTGCGCACAACAAAGATGTAGTAAGGTTATATTTACGCGTCTAAGTGAGCATTTTAATCACATCTATAGGACTATTGTATTGGACAACATAGCATGTAAAGGACAGCAGTTTTTGTAGAGCTATCAAGAACATTTTCTATTTTTTCACTATTTTGCAGCATACACAGTGCGATAAAATCATGTTTTGTAGGTAGCATTAGCCTGTGCTGTTTATCTGGCGCTGACGGATTATGGGCCCCGGAGCTCTCTCTTTTTTTTTTTTAAATGATGATTGAAAGTTGCCCATTTGAAATACATGGGACTTTACCAAAAATCTGGCTTTGAGTTCCATAAACTTCCGCACCAGTAACGACCTACAGTCAAGTAAGATCAGGAAAATACTTAACTGAATGTACACGTGGCAATTTAGGGCCCCATAAGTGGTTTATCAACAAGTTTGATTTTTTTTTGAAACACTAAATTCATATATTTCTCGAAAAGCACTGCTAGTCGCTGCCCCCACTGATTTTAAAAATGTACCTACTGTGAATACACTCCTCTGCTGAACGTCTGCTTAGCTTCCTGCTAATGTTTGTCTCTATAACCCATAACCACTGCTTATGGAGACATCTGCATGGGCAGCATTCTATAGTGTAGCATTGTGGCAGTGGTTAATAAACTTTGGTGCACTGAAATGAAACGCCAGACGCAAATGTCGTCCTTGTTTAAACCTCGACAGTTATACATATTGTCGGTATGTTTTATGATTATTTAAAAATGGCTCTTTATAGTAAAATTCCAATTAACCACATGAAAGTTGAATTCTCTCTGTACGAGTAACTGTATCGTCTGACAGGCCTATATTTTAATCCAGATTTTATAAAGAGTTTCCAGGTGAAATGGCCCAAGGCTAAATTACTTTCTCCAAGTTACCAACAGGGAGACAAATAAGATGGGGCAAAAACTGCCATAATTTTGTCGAAAATGAAAACGAAACAGTTGGAAATTTGAACATGATTTGTGTATTGTGGTGAAACAATGCAACACATTTCAATTCACTGCATTAAAACACTGTGGAAAAACAATGTCCGGAAACTTATTTGTGTCCGTTACCAGAAGGAACTAATGAATCGATGAAAAAGTTATTAAATCAATGAAATCAGAACTGTTTGAAGATATGCATAAAAAAATGTTTGCTTCTTATGTTTAGACAAAAGTGAAGTGCCTCTTGCATTGACGATAGGCTTGTATATATGTATGCATGTAGTATCTTTATTTGGTTGGCAAGGAGGTTAAAATGTGACAAATCAAAAATGCATGCGTGCATTACTATTATTCAACTATCGATAGCATGATTTTGTTTATGATGTTATTTACTTTTCAACATGACATTCCCATGGAAGTTGGCAAAGTGGTTGGACATCCATTCTGTTGTTCTGTATTCATTCTTCTCCGCCTGAACAGGGGACCTATGTTGTCAGCAAGCGACGCAAGAGTAGGTGCATTCTGAGTGCCCTTTACCCCAGGTGTCAAAAGCTTCTGTAGCTCAAGAGCGCATGTGCAAAGACCTGCCACAATGCAGATAGGCTAACCCCCTGTTAAAAGAAAGCTAGAGTCCCGCTGTGTCATTATCGTACATTGAACACTTTAAAGAGCCCGAGTTGTTCCCCCTTCTATATATACCTCCATGATTGTCTATGTTAAACTCTGCCACTACATATACAAAGAAAAAAAAGATGTAAGACACAGTTATCCCAGAAAAATATGTAAAGTTTTGAAAGCCGAGTTCAGCATTGGGGACATGGCACTGACGGACAATTCACTCCGAGTAGCCATGCTGTAGAAGCCCTTATGAACTTGGCCATCACTAGCGCTGAAAATGTCATGTGATAATTAGCTGTTAACCTCTTTACTCTTAATGTGGTTTCTTTTAGTGGATGGACAGATATCAATGCAATAAATTGGATTTTGCTGTCTGATGCATTTTGGATCACACGTTTATGAGCAGGGAAAATCTGAATGAAAGGGTCAGTTATCGATTAGAAAGTCCTTCTATGTTTGGTAAATTCACTGAAGTCCGTACAGCCAGCTGGGTCAAATGCTTACACCCATGCAGGACTAGGGTGAGCAGGGCTGCCAAAACATTACACTTGTGTCCACGACCATCGGATTGATCAAGCGTCAAACTAAAAGAAACACTGGCCCTTTCAACACTGAACAGAGCTGATATTCTTCAGCTACGTATCACGCATTTTTGTTTGTATTTTCTCACTGCGATGTCACATTGCTTCATACTGATGGCACGGGAGAGCTCCTTGGTTTCGTGACGCCACTCTAGATGGCCATATCATGGCAAAATGGCATCACTAAACGAGTAGCTAGGTACTGACGATTGTTTGCTATTTACTTTGTTGATAAGCGATGTGGAATTTTTAAAATATTTTCAGAGCATTCCTAATTCTGCTTTAGTGGCTGACTTTATGTTCATTTTAAATATAGTTCAAGGTTACGCTTAAAGTTTCAATGATGATAATGATAAAGCAAAGCGCAAGATTATACCAGTGTTTACAAAAACAACAGAGGCGTACTCCTCACACTATCTTGAGAACGGACAGGTCTCTACCTCAGTAAAAATGGACGTGTATTCGACAAGGCAAATGGGAAAGGGACCACAGAGACAATTTTAAGTTTGTGTTTGATGAATCGAAGGGATAAGGCTGTGTTGGCAATCTGCCAGATATGTCAGAAACATTGTGAGAAGATCGTAAAAAAATCATACAAAGCTTCAAGGCAAAACTGATGCGGACGTTGAGACATTCAGGCAAAAAGCACACAGCACCTACTGAAGCGAAACCTGAAAGTTTGGCAACCCCATGTACGCAGTCAAATTATTTCAATAAATAAATTTCATTTAACTAAAAGCCACTCGAAAAAAGACTGACGATAAATGATTTTGGTACAGATCACATTTGTCCAGGTAAATAATAATGTTTTCTTGAGCTTTGGATTCTTGCAGCCTCTGACCTTGGGAATCCTACTGGATTTTTACAAGAAATTTCTACACCTACAATATGTGAAAGACCTGTTTGTCAGTATTAATTTGACAAACTGGAAGTGATATTATCAAAACCGGAAGTGATCATATCTCCTTTATAACATCTGACAGAAGCATATACAGTACTAGAGGCATGTACAGTACCAGAGGCATGGTAATAATACCACTGGGTATTCCTATGCATGGAGCTAATTCAGCTAACCAGATATGTGTCATGTGAGCTAGACATGCCCGCTCGAATTGCTGCTCTGCATCTATATTTCCTTCTTACACCCCTATAACTGTATAAAACTAACTTCCACAGCTGTCATACATCTAACCTGAGAGACAATGCATAGGAAAACTTTTTTGTACAAGTCTAAACTTTCAGTATGATCTATTTTTGCCGACATATTACGGAAAATATTTTAACATCTTCTCAAAAATGGCAAATTTACCTGAAATTTAATATGCTCATAGAACATCTATTTTATATTTTGATGTATGCCTATTTACATAACTGCCACGGACCAAAAATGTTTGAATTTTAACATATATTTTCAAGTGTAATTAGAGCTTCAGATAATAATTCTGTGTATAGTTTTGCGACAGTTTGTAAGCAAAAACAAAAGATGGGCAAGAAAGGTCAAAATAATTGTCAACATACTGACAAATACTATTGGCGATTTAAAAAAAAAAGACAAATTCAAAGAAATGAAAACTCCCATCCTTGGACTGAAAATGGCTATTTGTGCTGACAATATAGCAGCTCAAACTGCAACCCTACCTAACTAGCACATGTACACCCTCACAAGGTCTCTGTCCGGCCTATAAAGTTTCTGGTCATTCAACTATAACATCAAGCCTGGCAAGTTTACCCAATGTGGCAGAAACTGGAACTGGGATTTGGTGCACACTGAGGGCTGAATGCTCTCCCGAGCTATCTCTAATGGCAAATCAAACTGGCTAAACTTTACGGCTAGAAATAATTGTTGAATGTATCCGTGAAAGAGGACCTGGAAGAGAGACCTCAAAGAAGATACTAAGGTGGGTTCCTACTATTCACAACTTAAAGAGTGTTGCCTTACCATCCATTTTGTGTTGAGGATCTGGGCAATCCATCCCACTAACCAATGTCTCAGAAGGAACGCCACAGAAAGCCTTTCACCCTGCAAGCTTTCAATATGATTTCCTCAAAGGAACAGCTGCAACCTTAAAACAGATCACTGAAAATAAAGAGCAGATGTATTACCATTAAAAATTGGGTATCAATGCCCCCCCCTACCCTACTTTTACAATGCCCAGCTGAGAGTAACCTTTTCAGAAAACTACTCTGATCCTGCTCTGCCAGTATTACACATAGTAATCATGTCTTGTTTCTTGTTTCTAACCTTTGGAGTGCTCTTAAGTCAAGTTTTCACATTTTAACCTATAAGAACAATAGACAAGTGAATCACAAGTGTTTATGTTATACCCTTTTCCATGTCAGATGTACTCAGCACTTAATACTTAGAGGTGTAATGATACACCAAAATCATCGATATCTTGAACCACATATATGGGTGCCATATCAGACGCATCACATGGTGATGCATTAGGCAGGGGGAACAACTCTTGCCAAAAACATGTCTCGTCTCTTCTGGGTTTGTGCCAGCCTCCATCAGTACTTCTGACTAGGAATTGGTGCATGGATGGCCCAAATATCAATACAGAAGTGTCCACTCGAGGTGAATTGTGCTGAAGCAAACATGGTAACCTGACCATTATCAAGATTAACAATCCTGGGTCTCTGGAGAGAAGCTTTACTCAGTAGCCCATGACAGTGAAGTTACCCATGACAGCTTCAGCAACAATATTACATTGTTTATTACCTGTGTAGGTATAACTGCATTTTGAAAATGATGTCACCAGAGCACAAAAGGTCACAACAAGGTTTAAAGGGAGACAGAATCACGCTCTGCCTCATTGAGAAAGCCATGTAGTCATGCACTGTTTGCCACCAAGCTGTTAAGAACACGCTGTATCTATCGCAGCATATCCAAAGAACTTTGTTGTGTAAATGATACTGGCTGAAATTTTCACAACTGAGCACCAAAGCCATCATGCACTCCTGTTCCAGGTTCAAAAACAGAAGCAGAGCCAGCCTGATGGGGACAACCTTTTGATTCTTGGAAGACTAACCCGCTAACATACTGCATATTCAGTTTGCTTTTCAAACTGATTTGAGAGGTCTTTCGTTTAGGACGAGTAAAACCATGGGTATGGATCCTTGTTGGGTTCCCTGGATTCAATTTTGGCCAGAAGTGGCATCTAGTGTGGAACTTACTGTTGATATGCAAGGACTCCATCAATACTGGATGAGTGGTTTCAGCACTGACTTCACTGATGTAAATTCTAAGGACACAGTGAGAGCTAATTATCTCTCCTGTAGAGTCAGATTTGCTGACTCAAGCAGTTTAAAAGCTAAGCTCGCATTAGGCAAGTCCATTCTGTTTTTCTTACGAGTGTAGCAGTGTTTAAATTCAAGAACAAAGCCATTTTTATTGCAGGGTAGCCGAAGTATTTGAGTTCATAAAACCGCACAATGTTGAAGTATGGCTATACATTCAAATACTGTCCTGTCCTACCAATATCATTAGACAGTGCAGAGATTTTCCCATTAAATCAATTACAAAGGCCAAAATTATTATACTGTCACAAATATGTTTATCGTATGCATAAAGATTGCAGAGCAGTGACTTTGACCTTGCACACTCTGAATCGCTGGGGTCATAGAATTTTTCCAGAGTGGATGTGAGGACGACAAAGCAAGGCCACACATGGCGGCAGTGGAAAACGTTGAGTCAGAGTTTTGATGCTTATCTTTGGGCTTCTTTCCTAACAAGGTAAGCCAATGACCAAACAATATGTGGGTTTTACTCAGAATACTTGTAGGAACATTCAGAGCATAGGTCTGATTGAGCGCTCCAAGCGCTTCAGTGAGATCTTGCCCTCTGCCAAGTATAACGATGTTATAGGGCTAGACTACAAGGCTGGCTCGACAATTGTGCTAAGCTGCAAGCTGATTCATCCCTTTGCCCCAGTCGACTTTGACGCTTGGTCACTCTGCCCTGACACTTCCGGAGCTAACTAAATCTCCTACCAGAGGTGAATAAGTACTCTTTGACCCAAAAATACAGTTTTAAGCATGCTTCTTGAATTCAGCACAGAAATTGTCACAAACTAGATTTACAACAACAATTTATACTTATAAGTTCGTCCTGTTAAACCATGGATGAATTTCCAACCGAAGTAAAATATACCGCGATCATTCACTCCAAAATGCATACTGCATAGAAATGAGACAAACGAAGCTGTAAAACAAAAACATTCCAAAGTTGGATGAAAAGTATAAGCCCCAACCAAGGATCCTGACGACCTGGTCATTGCCAGCTTATGCAGTGCTTAACTGCTGAACAGCCTCCATCTACAGCACTTCCTTTCAGGGTTTGTTCAGGTCACATTTCCAAGAAAATCAAGGAGTGCTTGGAGAGGCCACCTAGCATATTCCTAACATCATACGCATCGCTCACTACACTAACTTTACATCACTGCCATCACTAGCATATTTTGTAAAGTAATCTTGAACAACGCTAATGTCACTGAGGTCACAGTGAAGAGGTAAGAAATGTCAGAAATTACAAAAATCTCTCAACTTTGGTTTCTATTAATAGTTCTGAGAATGTTCATCTGACACAGTTTTATTTATAAATATATGTCCGCGCCAGAACAGCAGTGGTGAGGGCAAACGAGCCCACGTATGTTACACAGGCTTGAAAGGTCAAGCTTGTCTAGTGGTGGAAGTGATGTAAAGCGAGCATAGTGAGTCAGTGTTTGGGGTTTACTGTGGTACTTAACAATTTTTCAGGCCTATGACGATGAATGAATCCTTAGTGTGTATGTAATGTGCCTCCTTGTTGCAGGGCGGATTTCCAACGCTCTTTTATCGAGTGCTGCTTCTGTGTGATGTGGGTCCTGTCACAGGAATTACTTGATCAGCATTCATCAATAAAATTTAGGTTTTGGTTAGAATCATATCGTACACACTCTAGAAAAGAGAAGGCATGCGTATAAAGTGTTGAGACAGAGGTTGAGGCTGATTGTTTGTGTTTTCTGACATCATTTCTGCCTCATCACCGTGACCCCTGCGACCTCAGCATTGTTCATGAATTCTGTACAAAATTTTCTAGTGATGGCAGTGATGTTAAGCGAGCACAGTGAGTAATGCATCCGCTGGAAGGAGTATGATGGCCACCTAGGTGACAGTCCGAATTTTCTGACTAGAACTTGAAGTAGATATTGTGATAGGCCTGATGGCATGCTGCAGTTATAGCCAGAGGTCGCTCCATTTGAAAAAACTAAGAATTTCCAAACAACAATGCTGATGCTAAATTACCCACCTGTAGCTCTTGTTTTAGCTACATTCAATCATGTATACTCCTTCTTTCCTAGTCAACAGTCTTTTTTCTCCCTTGTTTGTTCCGTCAACAATATTTTGACCAACAAAGTCTCCCAAACCTCTTCTCTGTTCACCCTTTCATCCTCACCGGGACGGCTGCTAGCCAAGGATCTCGGCTGTGATCTTTTAACATGGGGTTAGGCGTAGATCACAGCCAAGGCGTTACCCAGGCTAAAATAGTGGCGTTAGCGCGGAAAAGCTCAGCACAACAAAATTTGGTGCAAAAGGTACCAATACATACATTAACCGGCCAGAACTCCAATAAAGTACGTTCACCAAGATGTTCTCTGTTCCTCTGCCAATAACAAATTTTTTCCACATTCTGTAGCCTTTACGAAAAGTAAATCCAAGATAATTCATAGTGTCAACATCGTGACCTAATAAACCGGGTTGTTGCTCTCTGCGCATGCGTGGCTGACTTTTCACGTCATCACTATGTTTTGATCAACTGAAAGAAAGATATGTGACTGCAGAGACACAAATTCGCAATCAACTGAAGGGTATGGAGCAGAATGACGAACCCCACAGTTTGTGCGAAATCTCACATTAAGTTTGCAGTGAAAAAGGGGGGTTATCCTTGGCATCCGTTCCATTGAATTTCACAGGAAGGTCAACCGCTGCAGCCCATGCACACCTCGTGGACCCAGATTTTAAAATATGACAGCGTGTGAGCCTGTTATCAACTTCGACTAAAATTCACAGGAGAATGGTGATGTAAAGGCAAATAGCAATTGTGGCAAAATGTGTATAAATATTTCAGCTTTCAGAATTGCCGTGCTTTAAGCGTACGCAGGGCGAATGAGGCAGCTCTTTGCAAGCATTATACCCCAATCGAGCCCACATAGCTCTCCAGCTAAGGGTGGCCAGCGGTCCCCTCATATCAGTATATGTAAGCCAATGTGTACGCAATAATTGGTTACGTCACATGCATTATAAGCGCTGCCCCAGCAATATCCAGACAAAAATGAGCAATGCTGACAAAAAAAACGCTGATGGGCAGAGACAGACTACAGATGGTTTGTAATGGGAGCCATCTTTGAGGTAAGTTTGTGTATATTGCCCACTGCATGCCCTTACCAGCCAAGGGCCTCTGTCCAGCTTAAGACACTTTAAACAATAGACACCCAGTGGGCAATACACAAACTTACCTCAAAGATGGCTGCCACTGCAAACCATCTATTGAAACGAAACAAATCCACACCTATAAACCGGCCCCGATAGCACAGTCCGCTTTGGAAGCGGTAGATCCAGGGTCAATCCTGGGCTGAGTCAGACCTAAGGCTTTAAAAGAGGAAGTTGTAGCTTCCTCACTTGGCGTTCAGCATGAAGGGAATAGTGCAACGAGTGGTTGACCCGTATCAGTATAATGGTTCGGGCGAAGTGGCTTACTTGCCTTCGATAAGTCGTCTCAGTGAAGCAGCACTAGATAAAAGAGAGGTGGAAATCAGTCCTGCAACTTGAAGGCATGTTACATGTACATGCGCTCTAAGGACTCCTTTGCCACTATATGACTTGAAAAAACTGTTACGTACGATATGTAACCTCAAACACTCACCTAACACCAACTCCAAGAAAGTCAAAGTGGGATGGCTAGTGTTTTTGGAATGCATGTGACATAAGCAGTTGGTACACACTGGCGGCCATTCCACTAAGAGTAAAAGCGTCAATTGAAAAAGGGGTGTGGGAGACTTTGTTCATCAAAATATTGTTGACAGGGGAGAAACAAGACTGAAGACGAGGAAAGAAGGACTAAACAACCTCGAATGTACCAAAAACAAGAGGATAAGCTGGGTAATTTAGTGTCAGCAACGTTTTCTGGAAACTTTTGTCAACATGAGAGAATTCTGACTAGAATTGCAGCATGTCGTCAGGCCTATCACAACATCTGCTGCCAGTTATAGCCAGAAAATCGTGACTACAATGATATTTGCGATCTTGCCATTGTGTGCAATGTCCGGTAAACTGTCACTTACTTCATTTCTCTGTTGTGGTGTGCTGGACAAGGTACAGATAGTGCATCGAAACAAGATTTCTGAAACCAGTGTGAAACACTGTTATTCATGCTTTTACTTTATTTCTATTCAAAGTTTGAAATTTATACTTGACATCCTCAATAGAAATACCCAGCGTCTAGGGAGAGGCTGTATCGCTTGCTAGTTTGGGGCCATCCTTGATCAAACAAATTTTGCCAAACCGAACATCAGAGCAATCTCAGACTACATAAGTTCTATATTGTACTTTTTTAGCGTACAAAACAAAGCGGCCATTTTGAAATTTGGTTTTCTCCTCAACCTGCGTTGGCCTCCAGGAACATACCGTTACAGAAAATCATGAACTGCCAGTTCTCATGTTAAAAGCCACTGAAATGTTTAACCCTGAAAATTTTAAGTTACCCTTGTCAGATATTGATCACTTAATAGCGGTCGTTTCCACGGCGAACTCGGGCCGTTATGTGTTAGTGTGCGTCCCGTTTGACAGAGGCCGTTTTGACGGGACCAGTATCTACATGTACAGTGATCTGAAAAATCCATAACAACGAAAAACGAGATAATTAGCTTAAGTACTGACGCTCTGAAAAATTGAATTAAATCTACATCCAATGAAAAAAAATGCACAAACCTGAGTTAGGAGGAAATCTTTATAATAGCTACAATGAACCAAATATCATCAGCTTTGTGAACAAGTGCCACAACCACTGCCAAGCACAAAGCCCGTCAATATATATTAACCCCAACCGAATATTCAACCCCACCCAAGCTCTCTCACGCCGTCTAATCCAATCAAAATTGTCGGTGCAAGAAGGAAAAACACGGAACCATGCGAAAAGTAGACCGACGCATGCGCTGTATGAAGTACGAAATTCATCGCCTCCCAGACTACTGAATATGCATATGATGATGTCACCACTTTCTGGGTATTTTGCTCGCCTCCACGTTATACAATCATTTTAAAACAGAAGTGTACCCGCTGCCCACGCTGAGATTTCATCTCTAATATACCTGGGCGCAATACTTTTTGTACAACCACGATGTCGAAGCCGAGGCTCGTGCACTACATCGCCTGATGCGCGATGACCACTCTCGGGTAGAGGTAAGATTCCAAACCTTTTCTCGAGGTAGGCGTGTCTTAAGCAATGGTCATGAATGTTAACGAGTACGCTGGACAAGCGACGTCACTGGTTTTGTCCATGGCGGGTAAAGAAGAATTTAGACAGATGGAGCGAAGTATTTCAGCCGCCGACAGCGACGTCAGTGACCAGATTTTGACTGACATTATCGTGCCTGTCGTCAGCACGCTGACTGAGGTTGACAATGCCATTTCACACCACGGCCAGTCTATCACAACGAAGTTCATCCTGTATAAAGTGGACAAATATTTCGAAAAACGCAGGTAAGTTATAGTTATTTTTCTACATATAGGCCTATATAGCTCTGATGACAGGGTTTGTTAAATTCACTGTTGATTAAGTTGTTTTTTGATGTATACATTTTATTATTTAATTCAGTTGTTTTGCACATCTACCTATTATACAGTTACACGTAAACTTTTGTATGAGGGAATTCTATTTTGCTGATTATCATATGTTTTGATCAGATGTAATGATTTATTACTAGGGTATTAAGTTTTTATATCAAATAACATGACCTTGCAATTGCAATGTTCATGTGACCTGAGTTAATTATAATGTTTTGATTAAATTAATTTAAAACTTATATAAAAACCGTAATGCATGTGAAGCAGTACCATTCTGCATTCTACTTAATTAAATTAACTATCTGGTTTGCTGAAAACAGTTTGGTATAGTAATTTAGCCGACTGTTTTGCTGTGGGTACATTGTACTAGACTTATGTACTTCAATATATACAATGTTATCTACATGTTTCATTGTCATAAAACATATATCAAAACGTAGCCTTTTTCAAAAATGTAATTTAAGTAGAAGGAGTTGAGAACAACTCTTGAATTTTCTACCATAGTTGGCTAATGGATGTATCTAGATGTTGAAAAAATTTCAAAAAGGTGTTCAACTGTCAACATGGGTATCAGTTAAGACAAAAACAAGGTAAAATGTCTGCTTTTTTGTCCTGGAGCAAAGTTCGGACACCAACTACATGAATAATAATACCTCAAAGTTGTCAGACTTTTTCCGCAAATTGTCATATACATCAATAATATTAATAACAAATATCTCCTAAATCTTTCACATGACCTATGGTTCATGGAAAATACAAAATATAGTATATGTGTTGAACAAAACACGATACTTAGGGGCATATATCTGAAAAAGTATTGAAGATATTTATTTTTTGATTCCATATTCTGAAAGCCAGGGTAGAAAATGCCCTGCAGGTAGATTTTCAGACTTTTAGGCCCATTGAATTAAAAGTTATTGTCATCCAAAAATGTCTCCAGAACAGATATCCTATTCTCAAGTGTTGAAAATGAACTTTGCAGGGTGTTTTTAGATGGTCATATCTCAATAACCACTTGGGAATTGGGGCTTTAACTTGGGAAACGTTCCTCATATATGTCAAGGAATTTTCAAGAATTTTTTTCAGCTAAATGCAAGAGGGTCACCACAACAACCGGCTGAAGTGACACGCAATGACCCTTATACTGCACCACAAAAAAAAAAATTTGGGCCAATTTGACGTGGAATCACCCATAATGTAAAGTGTACCTACATGTATAAGGTGGATGCATGTTTGTGTGAGGGAGTTTGCTGGAAGACCACCCATGTAGTGGATTAGAGAACCAAGTTTCTTATACTTAACACCAGTCTTAACCATTTATGTACAGGACATTAAAAAGACTGCTGGTCAAGACCTAACACAGGCTTGGTGTCAGTACATAGTTATATAATTAACAGCCCATAGCACTTTGATGTTCTTATCTTAATGTATGTAATCCATCTCACTGATCAAGAGCGACTGATAATTAACTCTGTTAATAGCCCAAATCATGTCATTTAGCGCTATTAATGTGTAAGCATCCTTCCCTTTGAAAGGGTGCCTTGGTCAGGAATTTTGTAATATTCTTGACCTCTCACACATTTTGATAGGAGATAATTGTCAGATGTTGGCAGTTTAACACGAGTTCCCCTGTTTACTCAACCTACGCCACTGGCACACTGTACATCATGCATGTGAAAAATTCTTGGTATGACCATAAAACACAATAAACTAGATAAATAAATAAATAACAGATATATAAATAAACAAATCATTTAATTTCTCAACAGATCTCAAAAATCATTATATATATTGGCAAGATTAACGAGATGTAACTGGTAGTTGTGTTGATTTTGATGGCTTTCCTTTCATGGTTGTGGGGGGAAAATCATGGAATGTCATTGTGCCACAAGCCACGAGAAACAGACAAAAACAAGACAAATGTAAAAGATAATGTGCATTGTGTGTTATATTTAAATTTAGATATAAATTACACAATAACTTTCAAACATCTTCTGTAGTTTATACTTTATAGGGTCACTTGTTGTAATGGACAATACAACCCTCCAGTAAACTTTTATTTTTGTGTTTCTTATTGATAGATTAACAGCCAGTAATAAGCTGTCAATATGCTCACATAGTCATCAGTCAGATCACTTTCAGATTTGTTCAAACACCAAAAGAAAAGTATGTAGTGTAAAAAAAAATTTCTGTTCAAAATTCTGTCCAACCTTTTTTCCACGTTTTCTAACCCTTCTTCAGGGCAGAGCCCACAGGTTGGTCACACACTCTGTATACTGTCCAACTTTTTCACCAGGTTATATATATATATATGTATGTATATACGTTCATACCTTTTCACCAGGTTGCCCAACCTTTTCTCCAGGTTGTCCGACTTTTTCTCCAGGATAAACATATTTAGTATATATGTCTATGGGGCAGGCCCATAGGACTGTCACACACTCTATATATTGTCCAACCTTTTCTCCAGGATAAACATATTTAGTGTATATGCCTATGGGACAGGCCCATAGGACTGTCACACACTCTATATATTGTCCAACCTTTTCTCCAGGATAAACATATTTAGTATATATGTCTATGGGGCAGGCCCATAGGACTGTCACACACTCTATATATTGTCCAACCTTTTCTCCAGGATAAACATATTTAGTGTATATGCCTATGGGACAGGCCCATAGGACTGTCACACACTCTATATATTGTCCAACCTTTTCTCCAGGATAAACATATTTAGTATATATGTCTATGGTGCAGGCCCATAGGACTGTCACACACTCTATATATTGTCCAACCTTTTCTCCAGGATAAACATATTTCGTGTATATGCCTATGGGACAGGCCCATAGGACTGTAACACACTCTGTATATTGTCCAACTTTTTCACCAGATTGTCCAACTTTTTCTCCAGGTTGTTCAATCTCTTCTCCAGGTTGTCCAACCTTTACTCCAGGATAAACATATGTAGTATGTACATCTATATATATATATATATATATATATATATATATATATATGTATATATATGTATATGTATGTATATACCTTCATACCTTTTCACCAGGTTGTCCAACCTTTTCTCCAGGATAAACATATTTAGTATATACGTCCATGGGGCAGACGTCATAGGACTATCACACACCTTTTCCCCAGGTTGCCAACCCTTTCCCTAGGTTGTCCAAACCTGTCTCCAGCATGCAGTGGGCATACAATATATAGGCTGGCAAAATTGGTACTTTAATGTTTTAGAAAACCTCTCAAACAAGTGATGACCATCAATATGTCACCAAACGAAGCAGAATACGACTGCAAAGCTAAAAAAAAATGAACTGCCCTGCACGAATTGTTATAAGAGAAATTATTGAATTTCAAAATTATCAGCTGAGTACATACGTGTAATTATACTTCAAGTTTTACATGTTCAACTGACATTGTTTTCATTGGTAACTAAAACAGAAATCAAGATTTAGATGTAACCAGGATTAAACATTGTATATTTAGTACATGTATGAAGTAATTTAAGCTCAGATTTATTTGTTTTAAGATATTTTATTTAACAATGAGAATTAATGTAATAAACCTGTTCTTAATTTACAATTTCACATCAGCAAGGAAGATCTTCAGACTCGAGGCAAATTAGACCATTTGTCTCAGCGTCTAAGACAGGAGATCAGCTCTGGTGATGCCAAATGGGAGAGGTCATCTTCCTGATGTGTCTGAACACAGGAATCATACTATACGTGAGGTATGTATCCTAAAAGAGCAAGCCAAAGCCCGCATGGACATACACATATGAATTCAGTTGTATTATAATTTATTATGCATGTATACTATATGATGAAACTTACTGACAAGGCAATAAATTCATGTACATAATTCTTTATCTTTATTGATTTTGAAATATTTTTGAGTATGGTGTAAAACATCAATAAAATCAATAAATAATTGATTTCGCCCATGTTTTGTAAAGCAATATTTAACACTAGTATGCACATGGTACAATAACTTGTAAATATTATGAAAAGTTATATAAAGGAAAAGGATATACAGAAACCAGTAAATACTTTTGGATCAGTGTTTTTGACAAGTTTGGTTGTAAATTAGTAGTATAGGGAAGGTGGCTTCTGGCACACCCTCCCCTTAGCAAATAGAGGCCCCCCAGCGGAGGGTCTGACGGCTATCGAAATTTCTTATTAGGTATACAGCGCATACAATGAATAATCATGGGGTCTCCCGTGCTGGAAACGACCAGCCGGCATATTTGGGTGAAGTTAGTCGGCACGGTGCAATACTTGCGAGGCTAAAAAGAAGTCACCCACAGCATGTTTGAAGACGGCCGCGTCCACGCGGGCCGGATGCTCGTGCTGAAGCTCTTTATCAACGACGTGTGCGCTTCGGTGGATCACCCCGAGCCCATCCGGCAGTATTATGAAAACCGGCTGCTGCCCGAGCTAATGAGGCAACAACCCTAACCCCCAGAACATCATCCGGAAAGACCGTTTTTCAGCTCTTGCCGAGCTGGTTTTCGGCCGCGATCTATAAGCTGTTTTTTCGTGCTTTCATCGATCTCTACGGCGTTGAATGCCTTACGAGACTTAGCGCGTATCTCCTGCTTCAGATCAGAGTAGTTCTGGAGCTCCTGAACGACTTGCCTGTACTCTTCGTCCGAAATAACACCATCAGATAATGCCGTAGATACCTGTGCATGGATGCTGTTAAGTTTAGCCTCAGCCAACAGCCGTATATCGTTATGTTTCTTGGCCTTTGCGTGAAGTCGGCGGCTAACGAATTTTCCGGTGACATTTAAGACACCGCAAGCTATGGCCGCAGCTTCCATGGCCAAGACAGCAGGGGCTGCAATTATTGTTGTGAGTAGTCCCACACCTGCAACCCCTAGTCCCAAACCGGCCGTGAGCATGGCCGAATCAAGGGCCTCGGCGGCTAAGACACCGCGCCGGTGCTTTTTGTACAAGGTCCAGCGGAGATCTCGCTCAGATTCAAGCTGCCTCTGTATTTCGCTGATATACTGCAGGCGATGGGCGTGCGCCACGCCCTCCGGGGGGTTTTCAAACCATGTTTGGGACCGACATCGCTCCCTGCAAAGACCCGTATATCCTCGAGAGAGCTCCGGATGACTGGATCGCCCTGGGCCTGTAATTTGATCATAAAGTCTGAGCTCCTTTCCATCGTGCTCTACAGGCCACTTTAGTCTCACCCCGGTAATCAAGGAGGAACGGCGCTGAGAGGCCACGCCAAGTATGATGTTGAAGATAAGTATAGATCCAGGGTTTATTCGTAGCATGGCCGTAGATATGGAGTGCGCGCTAAGACGCACGACCTCTACACCCGGCGCTGCAGATAGTGTGAAGTAACCTCTTCCACCCAAAGCTATATGACAGTCGCTGGTTGGTACCCACGACACGAAAGAGGCTTCGGAATTGAAAACTTTTTTCACCAGGGCCCCGTCGGTCTGGACCGTCATCGGGGTCACCTTCACATCTACAAACCAATCGGGGTTGCGAGCTCTGGTAAGAACAAAACGGTCTTCAAAGCGAATTAAAGAGAGTTTTTGTTCTTCAATCACCTCAGAAGGTGACCTGCGCTCTTCCTCTACAGAGGATGAGACATCTTGAAGAGAAGCAAACGTGGCAGGTTCTGCTTGCCCCGTAATCTTTTTGCGGATGTACTTGCCACTTTGAAACTCGAAGGCGTAGATTTTACCTTCCTGGCCTTGAAGTTCGAACTTCGACACATCTGCCAAGTCGCTTAAAGACAGGCACGCAGACCTGGGACCGGCTGCGTCCATCATACTCATTGTATGCGGCAATGGCTCCCTAAAAATACCAACATAGCGCTCCTAAAGCTTGCCCCCATCTTAGGGTTCCACAACTGGACAAAGCCTATAGAGGGGACTGTGGAAGGTGATGAGCCATCTACAGTGTTGAACCGCCACCGAAATCTGAGGTTATTCTCACGTTTTCTGAGGTGCTCAGTTCATCCAAATGTACGAAGACTTCTTTGTGTGTGACCAAGTTAGGTAGCTGCTCACCCTCCATAGTCCCCCCTATGGGCGCAATCCCGTCGGAGAACCCTAAGATGGGGGCAAGCTCTTGGAGTATTATGAAAGTATTTTCTGGGAGGGTAAGAACTAAGCGGCCCGTAGCTTCATTCAATCCCAGAGAAATCCCATGCGGGCGGAATATATCCTTGTCCAGCGTACAGACATTGTAGTAGCCCGTCGGCACTTCAACACGTTTGCCCTCAAGCAAGACGCCCACTCCAGTGGGGATATTCACCCAGGCTGGGTAGTATGTTATCTCGCGAAGGGCGGTTTTAAGGCAGCCGTCGAGGTTGTTAAGGGGATGAGGCAGCGTGTGCTGTGCCCCATTTTTAGCATTCAAAAACCCCCATGACGAGAGGGCCTATGAGAGGATTTGTATGGAATTTCGCGTAGATAAGCACACAGGCTGGTGGCGCAGGGGGGTGAATCACGGCTTCGGAGTGGAATATAACTACATAACGAGAAAGGGCTACAGCCCCATTTGGGATGGGACCTTCGATGCGAGCAGGATGTCGTTCTCTAAAAAGCTTAGAGTGCTCCACGTCGACTACATCAAGCAGGACACCGAGGAGGCTTGGGCGTCGTTCATTGCTGACAAATCCCAAGGATTCACGCAGCCGGGCGCAGAGCGCCTAAACGATTCCATCCGGACATACGTGTGGGCTATTCTAGACACCCAAGCGCAAACAAGGGCGCGTATTCTAGGCACGGGCACAGCCTTCGACGCGCAAAAACAGTTTGCCGCGAACGTTGAAGACGCTATTTCTCGAGAAGTGGATGCCCACACAGACAGGCTGTGGTGACATTTTGGAGAAGTGGATGGCCACGCAGGCAGGTTATAGTGACATTTTGGAGAAGTGGATGACCACACAGACAGGTTATAGTGACATTTTGGAGAAGTGGATGGCCACACAGACAGGGAGTAGTGACATTCTGGAGAAGTGGATGACCACACAGACAGGGAGTAGTGACATTTTGGAGAAGTGGATGGCCACACAGACAGGGAGTAGTGACATTTTGGAGAAGTGGATGGCCACACAGACAGGGAGTAGTGACATTCTGGAGAAGTGGATGGCCACACAGACAGGGAGTAGTGACATTCTGGAGAAGTGGATGACCACACAGACAGGGAGTAGTGACATTCTGGAGAAGTGGATGGCCACACAGACAGGTTATAGTGACATTTTGGAGAAGTGGATGACCACACAGACAGGTTATAGTGACATTTTGGAGAAGTGGATGGCCACACAGACAGGGAGTAGTGACATTCTGGAGAAGTGGATGACCACACAGACAGGGAGTAGTGACATTTTGGAGAAGTGGATGGCCACACAGACAGGGAGTAGTGACATTTTGGAGAAGTGGATGGCCACACAGACAGGGAGTAGTGACATTCTGGAGAAGTGGATGGCCGCGCAAAGAGGGAGTAGTGACATTCTGGAGAAGTGGATAGCCACAGAGACAGAGAGTAGTGATATTCTGGAGAAGTGGATGCAACACAGACAGGGAGGAGTGACATTCTCGAGAAGTGGATGGCCGCACGGACAGGGAGTAGTGACATTCTGGAGAAGTGGATGGCCACACAGACAGGTTATAGTGACATTTTGGAGAAGTGGATGGCCACACAGACAGGGAGTAGTGACATTCTGGAGAAGTGGATGACCACACAGACAGGTTATAGTGACATTTTGGAGAAGTGGATGGCCACACAGACAGGGAGTAGTGACATTCTGGAGAAGTGGATGGCCACACAGACAGGTTATAGTGACATTTTGGAGAAGTGGATGGCCACACAGACAGGGAATAGTGACATTCTGGAGAAGTGGATGACCACACAGACAGGTTATAGTGACATTTTGGAGAAGTGGATGGCCACACAGACAGGGAGTAGTGACATTCTGGAGAAGTGGATGGCCGCGCAAAGAGGGATTAGTGACATTCTGACTGATAACATGATGAATGTGTCATTGCATGCAGAAGATAAAAATGAAGCTGTATGAACATATTACACAAATAACTCAGATATCAACATCAAAACATGTAAACAATAGTATATGGGGTAAGTTGGTCGATGTCTCATCTTACCAGGCCTAGCAGCACAACTACTTTTTTTTCTTGGGAGCTACAAAACTATTAATGCCTAAACTGATTTTACATCACAAACCAAATGACTGAAGTATAAGCAAATGCCGTGAATTACAATAATAAGAAAGAATTTGGTAACTTTTACGGACAGACCTTTGTTATGATTTATTATCAATAACAACGCATGGCGTAGGAGTGGTTGCTCCATTAGGACAATAACGACGTTCGAAACAACCTGCTTTTCAGCGGCCGTAGGAATGGCAGGAGTGGAACGAAAGATTCACCCGCTTTCGGCTGGCGACTAAACTTCACAAGGAAGATGGCGATGTTGAGGTTAGCTCTCTCATTTACGCGATGGGTTCGCAGTCACAAGCAATCTTGAAATCATTTGCCTTGAATGTGTTCGATGAACACTTTATCCCTAAGCGAAATGCGATTTTTGAGATCTGTCAGTTCGGTAAATGTATGCAGAGGGAGGGAGAAAGTGTAGAGACTTTCGTTAGAAACTTACACGTTCTCAGCGAACATTGTGACTTTGGTAACACAAAAAATGAGCAAATTCGTGACAGAATTGTTCTTGAAATTCTTGACAAGCTAGTATCCCAAAGATTACAGATGAAAACTGATCTAACTTTAGAGACAGTTATTGAAATGTCACTCTGAAGTAGTGAAAAAGCAGAAATTAGGTCAGATTCGCGCAGTGGATAGCGATGAAGTCACGCACGGCAGCGGGAAGACCGTTGTCTATGCCAAAAGTAGAGGTATCGGACGTACACGCGGAGCAAAGCCAAGGCAATATAAACCGATGCCGAAAAGGGAAGACGACGACCGGTGTACACGCTGTAGTCGCACTCACACCCGAAGTAAAAGTCCAGCCCAAATGCTGAGTGTAGGAGGCGCCACAGACGCGGGCATTACGAGCGTTGCTGCAGAACCAAAATTTTGTCGACGATGTAAAACATAACCTTCTCAGTCGTGCAACAGCGGTTGCAATGGGCCTTATACAGCTAGTAGATGAGATCAACGCTGACGTATTCGGTGACATTGGCTTGATGAAAGCTGATGAAGTGAAAATAACGTTGAAAGATGACGCCACGCTATACGCGATACAAACCGCGCGACGGGTGCCCATCCCTTTAATGAAGAAAGTGCCGCATGGAGCAGGCAGGTGTTATAACCAAGGTAACAGAACCGACATACTGATGTGCTCCGATGGTTCCAGTTTTGAAACCGAACGGAAACGTTCGTATATGTGTTGACTTAAAACAACTCAACAAACTCAAAGCGCGAGCGTTACACGCTACCGACGCTTGACGATGTCCTCCATAAATTGAGGAATGCCAAATATTTCTCGCAGTTAGACGCAAGTTCGGGATTCTGTCAAATTCCGCTAGATAGTGAAAGTTCGAAACTGACTTGTTTCATGACGCCACTAGGGAGATATGCCTTCCGTAAACTTCCATTTGGTATAACAAATGCCCCAGAGATCTTTACCCGTGCAGTCTCAGAACTACTTGGAGATCTAGAAAGTACAGCTGTGTTCATGGACGATGTATTCGTTGGAGGCGACAAGCCAAAATCGCAAGACCTTCTTGATCGTGTACTGGATCGCGTGCGAGCATCAGGATTCTCACTGAATAAGGACAAATAAGTCCATTGCCAAACAGAATTGGATATTCTAGGACACAGGCTTATTGCTAATGGAATTAGTCCACATCCCGATAAAGTCAAGGCGATACAAGGCTTGAATCCGACAACTGATCTGTCGGAATTAAGACGATTTTTGGAAATGGTTAATTATCTTGGACAATATTTCCCAAATTTGTCGGAACTGCTTCAGCCCCTACATGAGTTGCTGCAATCTGACAAAGTTTCAGGGATGACAATTTTCCGCGGATTCGCGGAAATCCGCTGAAAAAAAATCCAATTCGGTCGTTTTTGTGAATCGTCTAAATCCGAGGAGAAAGTGGGGGGGGGGGGGAGGGGGGTTGTACCTTCAATACTGAGATAGATACTGTAGATACTGAGAAAATAAATTATATGTTAAATAGGCCTACATATCTTGTGTTATTTATAATGCTTTTATCCTCCATCGTTCCGAAGTCGGCAAAGTTTTCAACGTTAAATACAGTGTTGAAATGCTGCACCTTTCACGACGATCGCCCAGCTGTTATCAATGGGCCTAAATGCTTGGGTGATAAACTTGGCTTGTGTTTTCTGAAACGAGAGTTTTCATTGGTTTAGCCAAGTTTATTTCCGGTATTTGAACCCATGAACGTGTCTCTAACAGCTCATTTCCGGTCTAGAACACGGCGCAAAACTTAACTCTAGTTGTAGTTCATGCAAAGATGGTGGGATTTCTATCGCTTGGGGACGAAGTACGTGTCCAGGAAATCGATAAAGGCGTCCGAAACAAATTTAGATGGAAATGGCTTGACAATAAGGTGACAGTCCGTGTAAAAGTTGGCGATAAGACTCAAGATATAACGGAAAGTCTGGATGCATTTGTCAAGAAGGTGGATGTTCCCGGTAAAGCTATGTGCACCTATTGCCAGGATATGATCAGCTACGGGTCAAGAGGATGCATCGCATTGACTGAACATGCTTCCAAAGTAAAAAAACATTCTGCAGCGCTTTCAGTTAGGATGACAAATTATTCTCTGGGATCCGCGTTTACTGCCAGAAGTAGTACAGACAATACGACAACCGGTACGAGGAAATCAGTGGATGTAAGTCATTGGGGCACTCTAGCGACGCCCGTTTCAACAAATGAAAGTGGTACCATTCCTTTCACTCCGGTCGATGACAGAACAGTTCATTCTGAGGTAATTTTCTTTTATATACAAAATGAAATTTTCAAAATATTATTAATTGCAATATACGAAATGAATATTTTCAAATATTGTTAATTGGCAAAAGTACCATAAGAATTTTATTACTATATTTCAGACAGTAAACCGGGAATTGCCATATTAGTGCAAAAATAATCAATCTGTATGTTATCGAGGCAGTGTTACAAGTACATAGTATGGTATCACTAGTCTAATCAGTAGGCTAATGTAATTTTCTAATTGTTACAGGATCCTGCTGACTTGGTTTGTAATTTTAGTTTCAACTCATTTAGTCTCTTTATAAACGCTTATGTGGTGGTAGTAACTAGATGTAGTTGGAGATGGGCGTACTTTGGCTTTTAATATATTTTTTTGGCTGCTGTACTGAAGGTTTATGGGTGTAGCAATATTTATTTATCAAACTATCAAATCTATGACTTAGTAAAATGTGCACTCATCATGGTTACTAATTTCTAGCTTATATGCTGTAGACAATATTTACTAACCTGTAACCTGTTATCAAAGATTTCCCTATGTATAATTTCTGATATTTGTTTACATTTTGTTTTGGTATTATGGTGTTTCTTAGCCATTAAGTCTTAAGAGAAGAAATTTTTTTCTTTCATTGTTGTCTAGTGTTTTCGTTGTCAATTCGTTTGAATATCTTTAGAGCACTAGAAGGTTAGGTTGTCAAGGACATTTAATATACATGAATATACCAATATTTTGTGTGTGACTGACTTACAACTGCTGGCTTTGTTCACATTTCACTTTTTGTGGGATGAAATACTGGCAGTTTTGCAGCAGCTTACTTCGAGTTAAAAGACCATTCAAAGATTGCATATGTCAATATCATTTGCCTCCTGGTATCATTGATTTAAATGAATTAATGAACGTAAAATGTATTGTTTAAATTTTTGCTTTTATTTTACAGGCCCTTATCCTGAGTGTATTGGCTGAGCACACCCTTCCACTGACGTTGGCCCCTGTTATTCTCAACACTGCTAAAGAGCTTGCGAAGGACCCAAGAGCACTAACTAAAGTAAAACTTGATAGGAAAACAGCTTCATACAAAATGACTCATGGACTTGGGAAAACTTTAATTGATGAGACTATAGACAACTTGAAAACAGGTCCATTCTCTCTCAATATAGATGAGAGCACAAGTAACTCTGACAAGAGAATACTAGCTATATTAGTGAGCTACTTGTGTCCTAAACAAAAGAAAATTGTGGTTGAACATCTTCAGTCTGTTGAGCTATACAAAGTTGACACAAACAGTGTATTTACAGCAGTGAAGCAACTTTTCAATGACAAGAATATTCCTTGGAAAAACCTTGTATCTGTCTTGATGGACTCGTGCTCTGTCATGCGTGGTTCGAAGAATGGCCTAGAAACCAGAATGCGAAAAGAGGTGGCGCCACAACTTTTAGACATTAATGGCGACTCCTGCCACCATATACATAATGCTTGCAAAAAATTCTGTCAGCCTTTTGATGGATGTGTGGAAACACTTTGTACAGATCTTCACAATGATGTGAAATGGTCTGCTGACTTGAAAGTTAGGCTTATGGAAGTTTGTGACATTCTGTCAGTTGCATTCACCACTCCCCAGAGATTCCTCTCACACCGGTGGTTGTCTTGTTATGATGTCACCATTCCTAATATAACCGTGATGGATGCATTTCGTGTCATGTATTATGGATTTATGGCAAAAGACGATCAGGAGTTATACAAGACGCCAGTGTACAATATTTTGAAAGAAAGGAATGTGTCTTCTGATGGAAAAAGTCGTATAAAAGAAATCTGGACAGAACTTTCAAGTAAGAACCTGACAGAAGATGGTAAAACCCGAAAACAGCGAATAATCAAGAAAGTCCTCTTAATGTTCCAGAAAACCAACCTAATCATGTCTTTTTATGGAGATGTATTGCGCCTACTGAAAAACTATTGTCTCTTGTTTCAAAGCAAAGAGCCAATGATTCACCTATTACATGACAAACAAGAAGAGCTCTTAAGGGAGTTTCTGTCTTGTTTCATCAAACCGGAGGTGGTCTCAAAACTCAAAGCTGAGCAGCTCATCACTTTTCAAATCGAGCAAGATGAGAACAAGTTTTTAAAGAGGAAAGAAATGTTTGTTGGATTGGCAGCCGAGAGGATTTTGGAGGAGGAGAAAAGTTCTAATGAAGTGGCAACATTTTTGGATTTAGCCTGTACAGCATTTATTCACTGTGCCCAGCATCTCCAAAAGAGACTCCCCCTGGAAAATGTGTTACTGAAAGCTGTCTCATCCATCGATCCTATTGCAAGAGGACATCACCTAACACTGAAGTATTTGAAAGAAATCATGGTACACACAAAACATTTTCTCTCAGAAGAAGAAGTAGAAGCCATTTCTTTCCAAGCTCACCAATATCAAGTTGATATATCTCTTCCTGACCCAGCTACAATGAAGGTTGATCAGTGGTGGATCGCTGTCCAGAGTACAGGAAAATACTCTGCTTTGTGTAAGATGGTGTTCACCATTCTCACTTGTTTTCATGGGCCAATGGTGGAATCGTCATTTAATTTGATGGGAGATATTATTGACAACAGGTCGACTAGGATGAATGTCAGCACTTTTAATGCAATTCAGTCAATAAAGTATGGACTAAAAGCCAGACAGAACCCTTCAGTTCAACTGTTTGCCAAGTCCAATGTTATGCATCAAAAGGTAGACAGGCGTCTGTGCTTGAACATGAGGACTGCTGCACAGAAACAGAAGGCCTTGTGGAAGGAAAGTGCAGATCTGAGGAAAGAGAGACATCCAATCCCTGTACGTTCAGCAGCCCAGAATAAATTAAAGGTACAGAATATGGAATGGAAAGCCAGACTTGATCACCAGAAGTCTGCTAAAAGAAAAGCTGTCGAAAGACTTAAGGAATTGGCTGCTAAGAGAAAGAAGAAGATGTAATCAGATGTTCTGATAATGACATATTGATTTGACTGAAAAAGTTTCTTTGTGTTTGACGTTGATTTCATGCTAGTTTTGTAAAGAACAATTGAAAGCCTTTCTAACAATGCTTGTAGAAGTTGGACAGTCTATGCCAGGACAATTGATACATAAATAATATGTATTTAAAACAGGACACTCCTTTAGGTGGTAAGTGTAAAGCGTTTTACATCACCTGAAAATATCCTGGGTAGTACAATCCCTGTCTATCTCAGATTTGTTGCTTAAAGGTTGCAGTTCCTTAGAAAGTTGCAACTTTTTATTTTTAAAGCTGGAATATCAATTTGTATTTGTGAAAACACATCAAACAATATATAAATAAGGTCTTGAAGATGTGTCAGTATTGAACAGTTTAGTTCCCTAAAATGGCTCAGATGCTCTCTCCGGCCATCTAGGACCTCACAGCTTCCGGGGCCTAGGCGGCCCCTGGACCCCGGCCTAAGTTGGCTGGGATAGTAAATTTCAGCTGAAATAACTTTCAGCTGTTGTCATCCCTGAAGTTTGGATGTGGGAAGAACCACAGAACAAAGCCTTTGCCACGTCAAAACAGGCTTTAGTTTCTTTTCCAGTGTTAACGGTGTACGACGTGAAACTGCCAACAATGGTAAGTGCAGATGCATCTCGATATATACTTGGCGGTGTCCTATTGCATCTTAACGGATCGGAATGGAAACCGGTTGCGTACGCGTCAAGGACATTGGTGGAAACGGAAAAGCGTTACGCACAAATTGAAAAGAATAAGCGTTTCGTTCAGTATGGATGGCCTGATCACGCGAAAGACTTTCCGGAAAATATCAGAGACTATTTTTCCGTACCTGAGAGACTTAGTACAGTCAACGGATTTTTGACTTGTGGTATTCGAATTGTGATTCCGGAGTGTTTACGTCATGACATTCTTGATCGAATCTATGACGGACATCAGGGTATGACTAAATTCTCTCAGCGAACCAGCCAGTCGGTATGGTGGCCAGAAGTCAGCAAATAGATCCAGACAAAAGTACCTCAGTGTTCTTATTGCCAAGTTCACCAACCAAGTTTGCGAAAGGAACCATTAAAGTCAACTCGTTTGCCTTCACGTCCATGGCAACAGATCGCAGCGAACATTTAAGAACAGATATTATTTGATAGCGATTAATTACTTTTCACTTTATTTTGAAATATCGGAAGTGTCCCATCTTACTAACTGTAAGACAATCTTGAAATTGAAAGACATTTTTGCCAAATTTGGGAACAGCCCATCTTCTCATCACAGACATGGGAACAAATTTCGTTTCTGTCGAATCAAAAGAATTCCAAGCAACCTACAACTTCCATCACACAAAGGTGAGTCCACACCATCATCAAGTCGATATTGCTGTAATAAGCGACGTGAAACCAGCATCGGGAATCACCCCAGACATGATCCAGCCATTGCCAGATCCCTTTGACGACATTGTGGAAGGTACTCCAGCAATACGCTAGAATCGGCAGCGAGCGCGCTCAACTACTCGTTCTGGACGTGTGATTAATCCACCTAAACGTTACAGTTTCGAATGACTGGTGTTCTGGTGTCTCAAAGTTAATTGTCAGTGTAAGCTTGAGTTAAGTTAATTGTTCTAAAGTTAATCAGAAAGTGCAGGTATGTCCTTGTAATTGTGGAAATCCAAAGTGTGGACAGTGATCTGATTTATGAGACACTGGTTAATTTCAAACTTTGATGAAGATTTCAGTTAACTCCATAAGAGGGAAGATGTCATATAATGGTGTTGTATACTGTAAGATGCAACCTTAGCGTTTGAAACAAACGATAGTCGTGACGACACATGTACACTTGCCGTGAATTAGAGTAATAAGAAAGAGTTCTTTCTTATGATTGATTTATCAGATCTTTTTATGATTTATCAGATCTTTTTTATGATTTATTATCACTAACAAGACAAATGTGAAATTAGTTCCAAGTTCCAACAGTATTTAAGTAGTATAGGGAATAGGGGTTCTGGCGCACCTTCCCCTTGGCAAATAGAGGCTCCCAGTCCCCATTCCCTTCCCTGCTTCTGGGGGTAGTATACACACTATAGGTTATGGACCACCCTCCCCTGGGGGCCCTCCCCAGAACAAATAGAGGCCCCTCAGCCTCATTTCGTGAAAAGATATAAGCATATTAGCCCACCCTCGGCCGCACCTTCCCCTGGGACCCTCCCCAGAACAAATAGAGGCCCCCAGCCCCTTCTAGTGTCGCACTTAGACACATCGATCTTTCGGTCTATTCCCCGCCGAAACACGTACCAGAACGACCAACCAGAACGACAAAACAGACATGGCGTCTAATTATGTCACCTTCGACTGTGCTGAGCTCATCGCCGCTTGCGAGGCCACCAAGGCCTCCGGCAAGCCGCTTTCGACGGTCTTCTCGATTGAAACCTCCGCCCGCCCAGCCCCCACGGTACGAAATACATGGGGCTCCACGTCGCCACCCCTGGCAAGAAGGGGCGGCTGATGGTGCGAGTTCTTAAGGAGAAGCACGTCGGCCAAATACCCCCTCTCGACGACGTCGAAGCCACCCGCATCAACGCGGAGCGCGGCGGCAAGTACGGGGCCGTGAAGAAGCGCGAACGCCACCCCATCCTCAATGTGCAGCTATACAAGGACCGCGTCGAGACAGACGACCAAGGCGGCTCCAAAGGAGCCCTGCCCGGCGGCGACCAGAAGTCCAAGTATTTCCGCGTCCGCCAGTTCGTCGATGAATTCTTCAACGCGACGATGAAGGAACGCCTAACCGACGGGACCATCATCCTCCGGGATGCTCGCCGCAAGGACTACCCGCCCGGCATGGTCGTCGTGCCCAACACCACGATTGTCCCGCTCTTCCAGACCCACGTGTCGATGGAGGCAAAGACGGATCCCGGTACTGAGCTGGCGAATCCGATCTGCCGCACGAACATGAAGTTCGACAAGGACACGGGCCTCCCCAAAAAGGCCACATTCTTCGACTACACGAAGGCCCACCGCGACGCCAAGACTGGCAAGCGCACCTATGAGCCTCTAACTTGTGACGGCCACCCGGTGACGGCGCACAATGTCCACCTGATCCGCTCCCACTTGGTCTTCAGCGGCATCGTCAATATGAACGCTGTCTGCGCCTCGAACATTGGCCTCTCCATTCCCTCAGAGATGGAGGTGGTCATCGTGGAGCCGCCCGCCAGTCACAGTATCACGGTCCACGACGTCTTCGAGGGAGACGAGCTCGGCGACGGCGACACCGCGGCCCCGCCCGCCAGCCGCCGTACCACCAAGGGGGGTCGCTAGCGCAAAAAAAATCCGGAGCCTGCCGTTAGGGTGGTGATTAATTGGTAACAGGGGAGTTATAAACCAGGCCTTTTTGGACCATGGGTTCGAGCCCAAAACTGGGCACCTCCCCAGAACATCATTCGGAAAGACCGTTTTTCAGCTCTTGCCGAGCTAGTTTTCGGCCGCGATCTATAAGCTGTTTTTTCGTGCTTTCATCGATCTCTACGGCGTTGAATGCCTTACGAGACTTAGCGCGTATCTCCTGCTTCAGATCAGAGTAGTTCTGGAGCTCCTGAACGATTGCTTGAACTCTTCGTCCGAAATAACACCATCAGATAATGCCGTAGATACCTGTGCACGGATGCTCTTAAGTTTGGCCTCAGCCAACAGCCGTATATCGTTATGTTTCTTGGCCTTTGCGTGAAGTCGGCCGCTAACGAATTTTCCGGCGATATTTAAGACACCGCAAGCTAGGGCCGCAGCATCCATGGCCAAGACATGCAATTATTGTTGTGAGTAGTCCCACGCCTGCAACCCCTAGTCCCAAACCGGCCGTGAGCATGGCCGAACCAAGGGCCTCGGCGGATAAGACACGGCGCCGGTACTTTTTGTACAAGGCCCGACGGAGATCTCGCTCAGATTCAAGCTGATTCTGTATTTCGCTGATATACTGCAGACGATGGGCGTGCGCCACGCTCTCCGGCGGCGCGGTCGGGGCCAAGGGGTTTTCAACCATAATCGTCGGCGTGGTCGGGGCCAAGGGATGGTAATCCGTAATCGTCGGCAAAGGGTTTTCATCCGTGATCGCCGGGTACAGTCGTCCCATATTGTCCGTCCTACGAATCAATAACGTCGGTAAACTCTAAATCGTCCTCTGGACTACTAACACGAAAGCGGCGAAGTCTTATACCGGACTCTAAAGAGATTTCATCGAGATTGAAAGCGCCCCCTGCAAAGACCCGTATATCCTCGAGAGAGCTCCGGATGACTCGGTCGCCCTGGGCCGGTAATTTGATCATAGGTCTGAGCCCCTTTTCATCGTGCTCTTCAGGCCACTTAATTTTCAACCCGGTAATTATGGAGGAACGGCGCTGAGAGGCCGTGCCAAGTATGATGTTGAAGATAAGTATAGATCCAGGGTTTATTCGTAGTATGGCTATAGACACGGTTTGCGCGGTAAGACGCCCGGTCTCTACACCCGGCTCCGCAGTAAGTGTGAAGTAACCTCCTCCTTCCATAAATAGATAACAGCTGGCGGATGGTACGTACGACACGAAAGAGGTTCCGGAGTTGAAAACTTTTTTCACCTCGGCTGTAGTGGCCTGGACCGACATCGGGGTCACCTTCAAATCAATCAACCAATCCGGGTCGCGAGCTCTGGCAAGAACAAAGCGGTCTTCAAGGCGAATTAATGATAGTTTTAGTTCTTCAATCACCTCAGACGGCGACCTGCGCTCTTGCTCTGCAGTGGATGAGACATCTTCAAGGGAAGCAAACGTGGCAGGTTCTGCTTGTCCCCCCCCCCTCCACCGTAATCTTTTTGCGGTTCGAACATCCGCCAAGTCGCTTAAAGACAGGCACGCAGACCTGGGACCGGCTGCGTCCACCATACTCATTGTATTTCTAGGGTAGCACTGAGGTACCCTACATTCATATCCTTGCCGTCTTTATGAATGGAACCCTAAGATGGGGGCAAGCTCTTGGAGCATTATGACGTCATTTTCTGGGATGGTAAGGACTAGGCGGCTTGTAGCTGCATTCAATCCCAGAGAAAGCCCATGCGGGCGGAATATGTCCTTGTCCAGCGTACAGATATTGTAGTAGCCCGCGAAGGGCGGTTTTAAGGCGGCCGTCGAGGTTGTTAAGGGCATGAGGCAGCGTGTGTTGTGCCCCATTTAGAATGTCAGTCAATGGGATGAACATCTTAGCCACGATGAACAGCCGTGAGCATAGCCGAATCAAAGGCCTCGGCGGCTAAGACACTGCGCCGGTACTTTTTGTACAAGGCCCGGCGGAGATCTCACTCAGATTCAAGCTGCCTCTGTATTTAGCTGATATACTGCAGGCGATGGGCGTGCGCCACGCCCTCCGGGGGGATTTCAACCATCGGCGCGGTCGGGGTCAAGGGGTGGTCATCCGTCGGCTTTTCATCCATGATCGTCGGGTACAGTCGCCCCATATTGTATATCCTACGAATCAATAACGTCGGTTAGCTCTAAATTGTCATCGGGGGTACTAACAAGAAAGCGGCGAAGGCCTATACCGCACTCTAAATTGATTGCATCGAGATTTAAAACGCCCCCTATGACGACTCGTATGTCCTCGAGATAGCTCCGGATGATTGGGTCGCCCTGGGCCTGTAATTTAATCCTCAGTCTGAGATCCTTTGTATCGTGCTCCGCAGGCCACCTTATTTTAACCCCGGTAATCAAAGTGCAACGGCGTTGTTCGGCCGCGCCAAGTATGAGGCTGAAGATAAGTATAGATCCAGGGGTTAGTAGTAGTGAGCCTTTAAAATCGGTTTGCGCGGTAAGACGCACGGTCTCTACACTAGGCGCCGCAGATAGTGTGAAGTAACCTCTTCCACCCAAACCTATATGACATTAGCTGGTTGGTACCCACGACACGAAAGAGGCTCCGGAGTTGAAAACTTTGTTCACCAGGGCCCTGGTGGCCTGGACCGTCATCGGGGTCACCTTCACATCTATCAACTGTTATGTGCACGGCTGCCGTCAGTTTCTAAATATAGCTTGTCACTGTTTACATATGCTAAGTTCAGGGAGTGCTGTCTGCCTCTACCTTAGAGTATTCCAGAATGCGCTCAGTTCGGTGCCTGTTTGTTTACATCAAGTGTTCAGGAATTTCCTTATTCTAGACAATTCCACCAGGCTTTATAAGACCTATGAAAGCAGGTCAAACGGGGAGAAAACGGAGAAAAGAGAACAGAGAAGAGAGAACGAAGAAAGGAGAATTGTTGAAAGTTTAGATGCTTTTGCTGTGTATTACTTTAGTAGGCCTTTCGTGCTGAATTTTGGTGTCTTTATAGCCTCTGGCTTTGTTATATCTCCACCGAGAACTTGTTCAGTCTGAACTTGTATGTTTAATTTGTGCTCTTGTATACACAGTGCCTATTAGTACACGGACCCTGTCTGTGGAATTTTGTGTATATTTCGTCATACACTCAGTTATACTGTGGATTTTCCCTCTTGTGAATTTGCCTCTGAGCATTTATGCCTGTGTGGTATATATATTGTGGAATATATGCGTCCGTTTGGACTTGACACCGTAAGTACTTTAGTATTTGTATAGATATTGCTATCCTTTCTTGTTAAACTTAAGTACTTTAGTATTTGTATAAGTCTTATTATCTGTTCTTGTTAAAGCTAATAAATTCTTGTAAAATAAAATCTACTGGTTTTGGTTACTTTTTTGTGCGGCTAAACTGTCGTGTATTTCGAACAAGCCATCTCTTTATAATACAGACAGTTTGGGTCGTAACACAACCAATCGGGGTCGCGAGCTCTGGCAAGAACAAAGCGGTCTTCAAAGCGAATTAAAGAGAGTTTTTGTTCTTCAATCACCTCAGACGGCGACCTGCGATCTTGCTCTACAGAGGATGAGACATCTTGAAGGGAAGCAAACGTGGCAGGTTCTGCTTGCCCCGTAATCTTTTTGCGGATGTACTTTCCACTTTGAAACTCGAAGGCGTAGATTTTACCTTCCTGACCTTGAAGTTCGAACTTCGACACATCAGCTAAGTCGCTTAAAGACAGGCACGCAGACCTGGGACCGGCTGCGTCCACCATACTTATTGTATTTCTAGGGTAGCACTAATGTACCCTGCATAAATACTGTTATGTATGACTATTTAACGTTTTCATGTACTGTTAGTCTGCGGACCTTTGTGAAATGTTTGTTTATTTACTGGTTTTAGGGCCACTTTCCTGGCGGATATCGTGGCCCATCAAATCAGTGTTTTATTATTTTTTTTTTTAACACATGAATATTTTGGTTACATTACAGCAGTGCGTTGGAATACTATTTACATATGTACATGAGTCAATTAGTGGGATTAACCTCTTTGTGGTAGCATGTTACAGCTTATTCTATAGGTTCAAATGCTGCCATGGTCATTTAACAGAAAGGGGATAAATAGTAAGCTATTTACAGGGATTAACGTTATCTTTACATTAGAAATACATAGATCTGCATTAAAAAATTACAATGAGTTGCCTATACAGAAATTTACACAGAGAGAAAACAACAGTAGTGCCTTTATTTATTGGTTAACAGTTTTGTTCTCTTGCTTCCTCCTCTGTGGCGTGGAGTTAAGGAGCTCCCGCCACTTATACCGGACGCCGTCCAGGAAAAACCAGCGTACTGGAAACCTGTGCCTGTAACAGGTGCGACAAGTATAAATGAGGAGCAAGGATGTCAGGCCTCATCCACTTAGTTGAAGCAAGAGATAGTCCTATTGTCATGATGTCTTTCATGTTTCTGGTCTTCGTTTCCTGGTTGTTAAGTTTCTTTGGTCCCATGGGTCTTCTTATTGTTTTCCCTGTCTTCTTCTTTAATTGATTTCTTCTCTATTTCCAATTTTTATTCGTGGCCTCCCATGGCGGCGCAGACAGCACGTTTCACAGACCGGTAGAACAGTTCCTGGCCTAGAGTGTTTAGGTGCACTCCGTCGTTGGTTAGAATTTGTTTTTGTGGTCGGATCAGTACCCTGTGTCTCCAGAAGGTGGCCAACTGGTTGTTTGTCAGCTTCTTGTTAATTTCATGGATTTTTGTATTATAAATGTGGACCGAAAATCGCCGAGTTACCTGACGGTAAAGAAGCTGGCTGATGTAGATCCTTGGAATTTGGAATTTCGTTTTAAGTGCACCAACATAGTCTAAAATATCAGCGCAAATTGCTGCTGCTGATTTGTGAGAGTCCGCATCGTTTCCCCCAATGTGAAGGATAACTAGGTCAGGTTTTGTCTCCTGAAGGAGACTTTCCAATCTTCCAGAGCATCTAAGTGTCCCAACTCTAGCTCCCCCAATGCCAAAAAACCGAATGTCCTGGCCTGTTCCAAAGTCGATTCTAGAGTTTGGGATCGAATTTCGAAGGATACTATTCTCCAGTCTATGAACGTAACTGCTGCCGATAATAAAGATTTTCATCCTTTTTATTTTTTTTTTTTCCCTGTGAAAACAAATAGAGAAAACAAATATACAAGATAGTTGTATTTTTGATTTGCGAAGGGGTTTTGTTTATGAGATAATGTATATCTTAAGCAAGAAGATATTTGATAAAACAGATATTTAGGAGCAAATTAGTGGTATACCTACCAATCAGAAATTGATAGAGGGTCTGCCCTCGTATGATATATACACATTTGTAAATAAATAGAAAATAAATATCAAATAATAAGAATAGATAAATAACAACAAGTAAGAGGGCAGATTAGTTAATGGAGAAATATTATTAATTACTACAGTTATCAACTTTTGTGGTTACATTGTTTTCGTGTGCTATGTTTTTGCAGATTGGTTTCATGGACGTTTTATCGGCCCTCAAGATCAAGGTATCGCCGATATAGTTGGGGATAAAGTTGTAGGGAGGAATTATGTATCTGTGGAATAAACGGCCCTCAAAATCAAGGTTTCGCCGTTGTTAGTATATGTGTTTGGTAATTACGGAGAATGCACCGTTTTTAATCAGAGAAGGTGACGTATTGTTGACTAGAGCAGAAACGGCCCTCAGAATCAAGGTATCGCCGTTGTTGGTCAATTGTGTTTTATCAGATTCGGCTTTCGTAACCCGTCGATTTGATGTATTCTATTAGTAAGGAGAATATTTGTGCTCTCAGGTGTGGTTTGGGGTTAAGGATAGTCTGAAGGTCAAGTTCACATTTGTAGATTTGCAGGCATTCTGCCAATCGTCTTCGTTCTTTACTGTGTTTAATACATTGTAGCAAATAGTGCTCTATGGTTTCATCATGCTCTTGACAGGCTGGGCAAGTTGGTGAAGAATTTTGGATTATAGTTGCTAGATGTGCTTTGAGCCCTGTTTTCCCTAGTCTCAGGCGTGATATGTTTTTGTCATCTTGGTTATTCAATAATTGGAACGAATTTAATTTTGTAATCGTTCCGTTTAATATTTTATAGTGCCACCGTCCGCGGGATTCTTTATCCCATTCCTCTTTCCACTGATTGTTAATTTGGGTATTGATCAATGTATATATTTCATTTTGGCTCAGAGGGACGTCTATATCTTGTTCATATTTTCGTAGGCTCGATTTTGCTGCCTGATCTGCAATTTCATTTCCTCGAATATTAACGTGCGCTGGAACCCATGCTAGAGTCAGGTCGGTTTTTTCCGCTGAGGGAGTCGCTTAGTATGGCTACTCGGTTTGGTTTGTTCTCAAGAATCCATTGTAGTGCCATTGTAACTGCAACTAATTCACTAGTATAGACGGAGAGGTGGTTGGGTAGTTTATAGTTTTTAACTATGTTTAGATCTGGTATTGCAAATGATGATCCAGTGTGACCCTGCACATTTTTAGATCCGTCAGTATATATTTTTAGATGACCGTTGTAGTGTTCGTGGAAGTGTTCTAAGGCTTGAGCTTTGATATATACTGGGTTTTCCAGTTTTGAAATTTGGTCGTGGAGTGCAATGTCTATTTGGGGAGTTTGCAATAGCCACAGGGGTTGTTGATATACATTTTCTTGTTGCTTTGGCAAGGCAATGTCATATTTGCAAAGTAGTCTGTTGATTTCATATCCTATTGGAGCTGAGTGTTTTGTCCATTTTTTTTTCAGATATTCATATTCAGAATATGGGAGGATTAAACTGTAACATGGATGTGTATTACCGTAAGCGCTTATTTTTCCTGCATATTTGAGGGTTAGTTGTTCTCTTCTAAGGTGAAGGGGTTTTTCAAGTGTTTCTACTTGGAGACTGCAAAGCGAAGTGCCTTTGAAGGCTCCTGTTGCTACTTTTAAGGCAGAATATTGAATACTATCAATTCGCTGTAGTAGAGTTTTGCACGCGGATTGATAGACTATTGCACCATGGTCTATTTTGGAGCGAATTAGACACTGGTACATTTTTATGAGTGTGGTTTTGTTGGCTCCCCATTTAGTGCCTGAAATGCATCTCATAAGATTGAGATCGCGTTGGCATCTAATTGTGAGGTCATCAATATGGTCTTTCCATGTTAATCTACTATCAAGAATCATACCTAGGTATTTCACATTTTCTTTGATTTCAATTTTCTTTTTACCTAAGAAAAGTTCAATATTCACTTTTCTTCTGTTTGTAAAAACAATACCTGTCGTTTTAGTGGCTGAGAATTTAAATCCCCAGTGGTCGGCCCAGTTTGAGATGGTGTTTAATGTTTTCTGTATAGCATCTTTTATTTTCTTAATAGATTTGCCTGTTTTCCATATTGCCGCATCGTCAGCAAATAGTGACTGCTCTATTTTTGGATGGTTACTGTCTATTGTATTTGCTAAACCGTTTATCAGAATGTTAAATAACGTCGGGCTTAGTACGCTCCCTTGAGGTGTACCATTTTGTTGAGTGTGTCTTTTAGATGAAGTTTGTCCAAGTCTGACTTTAAAGTTCCGATTTCTTAGGAAATCATATATCCAATGTTGGATTCTTCCTTTTATCCCAAGTTGATCGAATTGGAGTATAACTCCATCCTGCCAAACGAGGTCGAAGGCTTTTTCAATATCTAGAAAAACAGTGAATTCGCGCCTACTTATCCCCTTTCGGATTTGATGTTGTAATTTTGTTAGATGGTCGTATGTACTTCGTCCTTTTCTAAATCCACTTTGTGTTTCATTTAGTACTTTATTTTTAGCAAGATGAAATTCTAGTCTGTTTTTGACCATAGTTTCCATTAGTTTACATAGGCATGACGTGAGTGATATTGGGCGGTAGGAGGAACTATCTGATGGGTTTTTTCCAGTCTTTTGGATGGGAATGACAATGGACGATTTCCAACTTTGTGGCAGCTGTTTTTTCCTCCAACTTGTATTTATGAGTTTTAGTAATATATTTTGTGTTTTTAGCGGTAAGTGTTTCAGGATTTTGTAGCCTAATTTGTCTTCGCCTGGTGAGGTTTCTTTTTTATAGTGAATGGCTTTGTGATATTCCTGTAGGGAGAAATCTTTGTTAAGGTCATGTTCAACGTGATCGTCGGGCTCTAGTTGTAGAAATGTGTTATCTTTGATTATTTTGAACGTTGGATTGAGGTTTCGATCGCTGCTATTTTCTGCGAAGGTTTTTGCGAGGCATTCTGCTTTTTCCTCATTGATTTTGTGTTTGTGATCCAAAGTTGGGATTGGATTGATGGTTTTGCCTTGTATATGTTTGAGTTTGTTCCATACCTGCTTTGAATTTGTTTTTGTATCAAGTGTTCCACAGTAGTTCTCCCAGTATTTGGCTTTGGCACGGGAGACTGATTTTTCGGCTTCAATTTTTAGGTTTTTGTATTTTTCGTGGTCTGTATGTAATCTGGTTCTTTTGAATTTACGCAGTGCTCTTTTTTTGTTTCTTATATTTGCAGCACATTCACTGTTCCACCAGGGAACAGGATTTGCAGCCCTTTTATGCTGGGAGGAAATAGGGATGTGTTGTTCTGCTATCCTGAGTATATTATCAGTAAGTTTTTGGTTGAATAGGTCTATATTGGAGAGGCAGTCATCATCAATGAATATATTTTGGCAATCTTTCTTAAAATTTTCCCAGTTTGCTTTGTGGAACAGAAATTTGGGGTTGTTGAGATTTACTTCAGATTGAGGTGACATACCAAGTTCTGTCATGATAGCGAAATGGTCACTCCCGAGTGTATCTGGTATAACATTCCAGCTTGATTTAGGTGCGAGATCGGGTGTGGTAATAGTGAGATCTATTGCTGAAGTGTTGCCTGTGACGAAGTCTATTCTTGTTCCCTCACCGTCGTTTAGGAAGACTAGGTTGTGTTCTTCTAACCATGCATGTACTGATTTGCCACGATCGTCACTGTGTTTACACTTTGCATCCCATAAAGGGTTATGGCTATTGAAATCGCCGCAGATAATAGCACTTGGGCTGAACATGGAAATAATATTGTCCAGTTCTGTTTTGGATATTTTCCTCATACTTCCGGGAGAGTATATGTTTATAATGTGGATTGGTTTATTTTCGTGGTAAATTTGAATAGCTTGCCATTCAAGTAAGTCATTTACGTTATTCGAGCCCATATACAGGTGTATGATGTTTTCCTTGACAAGGATAAGATTTCCACCCAGACGGTCTTGCAACCTATCACATCGGTATGCTTTATAGCCGGGGATATTGAATTTGTTGTTGGGGTTGTTTCCTGGTTTGAGGAAGGTTTCCTGAATACAAATAACCTCGGGGTTAGTTTCAGAGGTAAGTACTTTAAGGTTGTCTCCGTTTATTTGAATGCCGCGGGCATTCCATTGTAGGATTTTGATGTGATTTTGATTGAATTTATTGATCGAAATTTGGAGCCATACGGTTGATCATTGTTGGGGCTGTAATTATATTGACGTGTTTAGTCGTTCTGATATTTTGGTTGGAGTAGATGCCTTCTGGGTAAATTTTGGGTTCATTCCCCATTCAATTATTTCTTTTGGGGTGAATTTCCAATTTAGAAAGTCATGTGCAATATTGGATATTATGTCAGTTTTGGTTCTGTTTGTTGTCCGTTGATTGTGAACGGAGTTGATCACTATATTTATAAAACCGAGAAATTCCAGTTTACTCATGATAATTTGGTCGGTTTGTTCGGTTCCGGTTTCCTGTGCATGATTTTCTACTTCACTTTGCGCTGTCATTTTGTCCTTTGAGGTGGGTTTTTGTGTCTGCCTGGCTTGTTTGACAGCTTCGGCGTAACTTACTCCTTTGTCTGCCTTTATAAACTCGATTGTTTTGGCTCTTTTGTATGCGCTGCACCCTTTATATCCTGCTGAGTGGTTTTGTTTACAGTTTGCACAGGTGGTCTTTGTTTCTGTACAATTTTGATATTCATGTTTTCCTGAACATTTGGGGCAAACTATGTCGGATTTACAAACTTTCTTTGTGTGACCAAGTTTTTGGCACTGGTAGCAACGTCTAGGCGCTTCATAGAAAGGTTTCACAATAATGTTGTGCAGGGACAGCTGGACTGTTTCTGGTAATTTTAATCCTTTAAAGACAATCATTACGCTTGTTGTTAGTGTGTTTCCCTTACTAAGACGTTTTGCATGCAGAACATTTTGATCTTTGAGCTTATTTATCAAATCTTCCATTTTGGTATTTAGGTCAATGCCATATATTACACCTTTACATTGTGTTCTTCGAGGTGTATAAGGTTTAATATTTACTGGTTTGTCTGCTAGAAGGTCAACATGTAAAAGTTTCTGGAATTGCGTTTCGGATCTGCAACGGATTTTAAGGTCACCGCCAGGTAGTTCAGTAACGCTGTGGACATCCCCAGCTTTCTTTTTCAGGTCTTGGGCTAATTTCTGTTTAGGGAATTGGCTAGCTCTCATATTCACTAAACTGTGAATAATTGCTATAAAGCTAACAATGTTTGTGGGAGGGCTTTGGGCGAAACGCTTCGGTGACCTGTTCAATTCAGGGATATCAGTCGCCTTGCGTTTAGCCATGTTAGATGGGGTCGAGGGATTGTCGAAAGTTTGCTGGGTTAAGACTTCTTAAACTGAAAAAGGAAAGGAGTAATGAAACGATTATACTTAGCTGTTTTGCTTCTTTCTTTCTTCTTATAGGAGTGTAAGGGTTTACGTTTCTGGTTTACGTTTCTTGTTTTCCTTTCTTCTTCTGTTGCCTGTCTTTCTTGGTTGCCTGGTAGGAAGCTTAGCTCAGTCTGCTGCAGCGATTTGTGCTTAGTTTAATTCCACTTGGAAGTGCTCGTCCACTTGCTTCTTCTTCTGTTGCCTGTCTTTCTTGGTTGCCTGGTAGGAAGCTTGTGAAAGCATAACAGGCCCTGTTATATATGTACAGCGCGGACCTGGTGGAAAGCACCTTGTTCAAGGCTTTGTTTATTTCACTGGCTGTTCATTGGCTGTTAAACTCTGTGTTTAAAAATAGTTGAATCCACCTGGCACGTATATAAGCCGTGTTTTCTGTGCAGAGGGGAGGTATTTTTGCTACATCTACTGGGAGCCAGGAGAGTGTGCGACGCTCTCGTATCGAGTCCATTATATTTATATGAGCTGGTGATGCCAGTTTCATTTGGGAGGACAGATTTTTATGCCGGCACCGTTTGTGTACCACAGTAGTACTGATGTCTGGTTTATGTGAATTTCTGCGGAAGTCACGTTTATTGGTGTTCGGATCTTTATTATGATTATACAGTGTGGACTGTGTAATATGTTTAACACGCTGACCTCACCTGACCGACAAGGTCGTCAAGGACTCTAAACTGAAGTTTTCAGTTTTGCAAAGGACGTTCGTTTTGCCACAAGGTGACATTACTCTACGTCTCTGAACGGCTCGTTTGTGAGTTTCTGCGGGAGCTGTGACCGTTCTAAAGTGGATTATACCTCCATGTCTGTATTTACCCTGTGTTGTGCTCTGCGGGTGTGATGTCATTCAAAGGCTTGACTGTTCCAGTTCTGTGTAACCTGTGTACTGCGTTCGCTATCCTAGCGAAGTACCTGACTAGGACAATTTGTGACTTGTGTGAATTGTGTGTTTATCCCATGGTCTTTACGTTGGATCTCCTGGAACACGTTCCTTGGATGCAAAGGTGAACTGGAAACTTTTAAAGACCGGTAATACTGATGTGTATGTTTTTTATGTTGTTGTTGTTGAACTGTCTGTAAAACTGTACGTCTCATTTTATATATAAAGCCATTGTTTACATTGTAATATTGAGTCACTGAGTCTGTTTTCTGTTGCTGCTTTCAATACCGTAACAATACTCCTGCCGTTTTTGTCTAAAAGTCATAAGGTCAAGTTCGTTATATTGCCGGCGCGCAAGGCTTTGTACTGTGGGTTGGGAAATGAAAACGTCTTTAAGCACTTAATACCTAGATCAGACACGTCGATGACCTGAAGTAGTGTTGAACCGCCCCTATATTCTGGGGTTATTTTCAAGTGTTCAGAGGTGTTCAGTTCATTTAAATGCACGAAGATTTCTTTTTGCGGGACCAATTTAGATGACTCTTCACCTTCCATAATCCCCCCTATAGGCGCAATCCCGTCAGAGAACCCTAAGATGGGGGCAAGCTCTTGGAGTATTATGAAGGTATTTTCTGGGAGGGTAAGGACTGAGGGGCGCGTAGCTTCATTTACTTCCAGAGAAACCCCATGTGGGCGGAATATAACCTTGTTCAGCATACAGAGATTGTAGTCGCCCGTCATCACTTCAAAACGTTTACCATCAAGCAAGAAGCCCACTCTCCAGTGGGGATATTCACCAAGTTCGGGTAGAATGTTATCTCGCGAAGGCCGAGTTTAACGCGGCCGTCGAGGTTGTTAAGGGTATGATTCAGATCGGTGTGTACCCTAGTTTTAACGTTATTAAATGTGATTAACTTCGAAGCGGTAGGTTCCCCCGCAATTTTTTTGCGGATGTACTTACCACTTTGAAACTCGAAGACGTAGATCTCACCATCCTGGCCTTCGAGTTCGAACTCCGACACATCTGCCAAGTCGCTGAAAGACAGGCACGCAGACCTGGTACCGACTGCGTCCTCCATACCCATTGTATTTCTAGGGTAGCACTGAGGTATCCTATATTAATATACTTACCGTTTTTATCTAAAAGTGCCACGGTCAAGTGCGTTATATAGTCGTCGCGCAACCCTTTGTACTGTGGGTTGGTAAATGAAACCGTCTTCCCGCAGTTAGTCCCCTCACCAGTCACGGCGATGGCCTTAAGTAGTGTTGAACCGCCACCGAAATCTGAGGTTATTCTCACGTTTTCTGAGGTGCTCGGTTCATCTAAATGCACGAAGACTTCTTTGTGTGTGACGAAGTTAGGTAGATTTTTACCCTCCATAATCCCCCCTATGGGCGCAATCCCGTCGGAGAACCCTCAGATGGGGGCAAGCTCTTGGAGTATTATGAAAGTATTTTCTGGGAGGGTAAGGACTAAGCGGCCCGTGGCTTCATTCAATCCCAGACAGAGCCCATGCGGGCGGAATATGTCCTTGTCAAGCGTACAGACATTGCAGTAGCCCGTCGGCACTTCAACACGTTTGCCCTCAAGCAAGAAGCCCACTCCAGTGGGGATATTCACCCAGGCTGGGTAGAATGTTATCTCGCGAAGGCCGTTTTTAAGGCGGCCGTCGAGGTTGTTAAGGGCATGAGACAGCGTGTGCTGTGCCCCATTTAGAATGTCAAACAATGTGATGAACATTTTAGTCACGATGAACAGCGAGGCTTACAGGTTTAATAGAGAGGCCACTTACAAGGCCGGGGCATTTCTTAGTATCCAAACCCACGCAGAGCAGCTCACGCGCTTTGACATCTACATCGATGAAAAGGAGGGGCTTTCCAGTCCAGTTCACAGATGTGTTGGCCAAGTACCGGCTGCCACAGGTAACCAGCAATGACTTTGTTCGGGCCTGGAACACCAATCGTATGCAATTCTGGCAGAACCAAGTGAACTTCGCGGTCTGGTGCGCAACCACGAGCTGCGGAGTCTCTGTCGGGGGCAAGAAGATGCTCTTTTACAAACAAATAAGGGCCCTGTACACGTTCCATGTGTAGTACCGAGTTAGGCGGATCTTGGAAGAGATCCAGGCCCCCCTGCCGCAAGACAGAGCGTGGGGGGCATTCAAAAAACCCCACGACGAGAGGGCCTATGAGAGGATTTGTAGGCAATTCCGCGTAGATAAGCACACAGACTGGAGGGGCAGGGGGGTGAATCACGGCCTCGGAGTGGCATATTAGTATATCACGAGAACGGGCTACAACCCCGTTGGCGATGGGACCTTCGATCCGAGCAGGATGTCGTTCTCTAGAAAGCCTACAGCGCTCCACGTCGACACATCCCAAGGATTCACGCAGCCGGGCGTAGAGCTCCTAAACGATTCCATCCGGACATACGTATGGGCTATTCTAGGCGCCCAAGCGCAAACAAGGGCGCGTATTCTAGGCACGGGCACAGCCTTCGACGCTCAAAAACAGTTTGCCGCGAACGTTGAAGACGCTATTTCCTCTCCGATCGACCTTCCGTCTGCTATCAAACGCTACCAGGACGTGCTACAGTATGCCGGGAGCGTATGTATGGTATAGGGCTATATATGGCCCCCAGCGACATGCTTCTGCAGATCGGCCATGTGGCGAACTACAACAACAAAATCATCGTGGCCACAGAGGACGAGAAGCTAGGCGCCAATGAGGGTGTGAACGCTAAAGTGCCGCCCACTTTGCACAAGCGCGGGATTGTTAAGCCGCAAGAAAGCGTCCCACCACCTTCCCACGTTAAGCCGCAAGAAAGCGTCCCACCACCTTCCCTCGTTGAGCCACAAGAAAGAGTCCCACCACCCACCGCAGAACCCCTAAAGGAATAGAATCGCGATGCGGAGAAGACAGCCATCGTCGTCGCTAGGGTTGGTATCGGCTTACTGCTGCTGTGGACTATGCGTTAAATAATTGCGAACAGCCACGAGCATTAGGCCACCTACTACGATGACTAGAGCCCAGACATTATCGGCCAGCCACCCAGCTGCTTTCCCGAGAAGGTTCAGTAGCCAGGACACGATACTGCCAATAATATGCGGAATCGCAGCAGCAGCCGTCCCAGCCAGCTTGCCAAGGGCGCGCGCCAGGGGCTGGAGATGCTTTTTCACCCATTCTTTAAGACCACGTCCGTCGAGTGGAGGTGGTGTTGGCTGCATGCCCCCGCCGGACCCGCCAGTCAGTGCCAACTTTATCGCTAGCCCCAGTGTCGAGATCGCCATCCCAAATGCCGTGAGAATGGAGACCACGGTTATTCCCTGCTCCCGGAAGAGGGTACGGACGCGCTCGGCCAGAGTGGTATCCTTGTATATGATGCGATCGATCGTCTGCTTGATGCGGCGTTTTTGCGTGCGCAGGGCTTCGGCCGTTAAAGAGGCTGCTTCGAGCTGGGCCACCCTCTCGTCCTCGAGATTCCTTATCCGGGCTTCGATCCGGCTCCGCAAGTCTTTATTATTATCATCATCAGGGACCTCCCAAGCTTCCGTTTTTCTTTTGCGATGTACGTATCGAGACTTGACAGCTTGGCGAGGTTATTCGCGTGTTCGCCTTCCGAGGTCTGCAGTGCCTTGTCAAGCCCCAGAAGTTCTCGTATGGGAAGAGGAGGGTCGTTTATCGTTTCAAGAGCCCGCCCGACCTCACTATCTGTCAAGCTTGTTTCCAGTAGTGTGTGGATAGCATCAGAGGTCTTTTTCGCTGGTTGGTTTAAATCCTCCAGCGGTATGGTTTCTGACTCGGCGGCCGCGGCACCGAGTTCTGAACTCGCTTTCCCCAGGGCTGCGACTGCATTCGAATGCAACCTTGTCGGTTCACTTCTGTTCCAGTCTGTAAAGCTCAACCCTCTCGAATAGCATTACCCCCTCATTTTATTTTTGAGGCGACTGTTGTGAGGGTTTTCGGTCTACCTGTTAGTTTGTTGATGAGGTCCACCTCGGAGTATCGGGAGGCACTATAAGCAACTCCTCACGAACGAATCCCCGTCGCCGGCCATCCGACGTATCGTCTAGATAGTACAGCACGGGTTCATTAGGCTTTGTGACAGAGCGCCCAAGCCGATATATCTCTAGAGACCACACAGGATCAGTTGCGCGACGGCGACCGCCCTCCAGCTCTCCAGGCTGATAGAGATAACGAACACCAACACCCTCGGGGATCTTCCGCTCATTAAGTCCAACGGGACGACCTGGAACCGCCGAGGAAGGCTTATTGGGCACCCCTTTTGCCTTGATGGCGTCTATCGGCTTTTTACCGATCAGTCTCGTCTCGTTATTCAGAGCGGCCACAACAGAGGGCAGCCGAGCCACCCATTCAGTAGACCGGTGTTCGGGAGGGAGGCGCATCCCTGCGCGTACTGATGTCCAAAGAGCCGCTCAGCCAGAGTACGGTTGAAACGCTCCACTATGCCTTGGTCTCGGTGGATATCCACGCGGCCTTGGCAGACTGTGACATCGTGTTTGGCCAGCAGTTGGCTCACCGCACCCATAAACTCGCGCCCAGGGTCAACTTGGAGAAGCTTCGGCCATCGAAGGGGTCCCCTCTTGTAAATGCGAGAGAGAGCATCAGCGACTTCTTTGGAATCTTTAGTAGCCAGAGGTTCCGCCTCTTTGTAGCGAGAAGCGACATCAACAACTGTCAGCGCGTACTTATACAGCTTCCAGCCTCGCCGATCATGTGGTAGAAATAGAAGATCGGCTTGGTGGATGTCATTCGGCGTGGAAACAGCGAACATAGGCCTCGGTATTTTTCGGGGACGAGGTAGGTATATCTGCCAGATAGCCTGCTTTTTCAGCCAGGCCCGGACCACATGGACACAAACCCCCATTACAACTTCCGTTTTTCGGTAGGGACGATTGTAGTTCTGTGAATTTTAGGGTATAAAGTCTTTTTTTGCTCCCAGGCGTCCATTTTTGGTCCACAGGTGCATGCTTGGTATTAAAATGCTGGAAACTGTCTAAACTTTGAGGAGGTATGAGCTTTATTGATGAAAGTTTGAAATTCTGGGCGAGAGGACACAAGGTGTGAGGTAGTGATGAGGCTGCGAGTGACGTCCCCTTGGCGTTGCTAGGCACGCCTCCCAGCTGCCGGCATGGAAAGGTCCAGATTTTGACGGTCAACCTATGTCAAGATTTTTATGGCTTCTTTCTCACAGGCTGGGCCAGGTATGCACCAAAGCTTATTGGCCTCGGAATGTTTGGGACTGAGCTACAGCGCTAAACGTTAACATTGTCGCCTATGGAAAACTAATGGGGGTCCGAGGCCACATCTTCGTAAACTTTAGCCGCAGTGGCAAGTTTCCGGATGGCCGCGCGGCCCTTCCAGTACCCACGAGGGCTGTAGTAGATATTTGCCAGGCGAGCAGACACTTTACTAGCCATGTCATCAAGGTATTGTAGCAGCCCTCTAACAGATTTGCGACGAAAAAGATGGTCGCGCGAATCTCACTACTAAGATCGTGCCTGCCATACGGCGAGGAGCTCGATGGCGGCACAGTCAGTTCGGATTACTTGGTGAGTTTTGCGATTCCGTAACTCACACCCCCAACCTTACACATTCCCAGGATGACGAAGGTCATCTCGCGGTGTTTTTGATCTTCACTGGGCACATAGAAATCGGAGAGCTGTGGCTCTGTGGCCAGCAGCGCGTCGCGTGCGTCGCGTGTAACAGTTTTGTCCGAGACCCTAGAATACTCGCAGATTGCAGCGTTGACATCCCGGAACGTATGGACAGCGTGGCCCTGGCGGCGGAGTTCATCGGTGATCCAGTCCAAGCGCTCAGTGCGCTTTCGGGCCCATTTTTCCTGGGCGGCTTGGAGCTGCTCTACAGCGCGGTCATGGCGCCTCCGCTCTTCATCGACACCGGAACTCCTCAGCATCGAAAACATAGCTGCTCCCGCTGAAGGCCAAAGCGTTTACGAGGGCGCCGCCCAACATCATTGCGATGGAGGACATTACTACTTGATTATATTGGGAGGAAGGAGCCCTTGTTTAATTAGCAGGTCCTTTGAAAACATGGCCAGGCCTGCATCTGCAATGACCATGCCGACGTCACGGGGTGTCAAGTCCAGCTTAGGGAGGACTCCTTTAAGGAACATCTGGCCGAGACGAGCGTAGCCAGGAGAGAGACCACAGCGGCGTGGTAGACCGCGTTGACTAGCACTTTTCCGTCACTGGGTGGAGTAGACATGCTGCTCTGTATAGAAAGGGTCGCGACGTATATTCAAATGGAGATTCTTTTCTTGCGGCGCTGCATGCGGCGTAATCTCTGCACCTCGTGCTGTATAGCGGCTGCGCCACACGCGTAGCAACACTAGCACTGTAAGGCTGCCAACTCCTAATAACGCCAGGGGCGCCCTCCAGTCGGGTGCCTTCGTAGAATCCGGTTCCTTCGGCTGTTTCTTCGTAGAATCCGGTTCCTTCGGCTGTTTCTTGGTGGAATCAGCTGCGCGAAGCAAAGCAGCCTCTAAGCCTCTTGAGCTTTTCACCCTTGACCTTTCTCGCTGCAGCACCCGCTCGACCCGCAGCGTCTTTTTGGGGATTCTTCGCAGGGCCGTCATTCGTAGAATCCGCTGTCACACTCTCCACTTCCTTCGGGCCTCCCGGATTCGTTGTACTCATGTTCCTCTGGATCATTATTTCTAGGACAGCGGTAGTGTTCAAATGAGCAGTGCTCAGTAGTGGTCAGCGCCATGGTTAACGGTGCCAAGTACTTACCATAGCAGTAGTATAGCCAGCAGCTAGCACTGCTAAGCGCCCGTTCAACAAATGGGTCGGTGGCGAGCTGTGCCATGAGCTTTGGTCGATTCTCGGGTGGGATTGGTAGGAACCAGCTGGCCGCCCTTACATATGATCTCAAGAACATACCTCGAAGACCATTAACCATCCGCGCACCGAGCTTAGCCTCGTACCGGGAGTGCAGCCTTTCAACGTCTTCGTCGCTCATGGCGTCGATCTCAGCGGCTGTTATGTCTTTTCCCAGATATCGCTTGACCTGCCCTCCCACAGCAAGTGCCGCCAGCCTATCCCTGAGCTGCCGTGCATCATCTTGTTGGCTGGGGTCGGTCTGTTGGCTGGGCTCCTCCTCCTCTGCGCCCAAAATCTCGCCTATAAGCTCGTCGGTATCCATGATTAATACGTAGGGGCGCCTACGTCTAATATATAATCTTAGATGTGGCGAGCGTATCAGTCATTAGCAGGAGCTTAGAATGCGGATTGTTCTTGAGCTTCTGTCGAACCTCTGCCTTTTCGCTCTCGGCCTCGATGATGTGGTTCTTCTCCAGGCATTCGTTGAACGAGTACCGATCTTTGCAGTGGAATAAAGCCACCCACCTTGTCTGCTCGCGAAAGTCTTTCAGGACGGCGTTGTATTTCTGAGTGAGGACCCAGACGCTTTGCTTTGCATGACGGCCCGAGAAAGCCATGAATGACAGCATTTTTTGTTTCTTCTTCATCGCCTCCAACGCGCTACAATCATCGATGATGTATAGGGTGGGCTCCCCCTCGAACAATCTGTAGAAAGCTCTCAGGCATTCGTTGAGCCGCTCGCCGGGATCAAAACAATAGACCTCAGGGTCAGACAGTATCCATCGCCGCCGGTACGCCTCGTTATGCTTAAGAGAGGGCACAGGATCACAATGTGATGAAATAAACCGCGGAAAGGGCACTCAAGCAGGTCCAGCACGAAGACTGTTTTGCCGCAGTTCGTCTGCCCACAGATAATCGCGCAGTGGGCGTCATCAATAAAGCGCGTTAACGAATCTACCATTCTGGATGTGCAGCTTTGCGTCCATAATCGCATAGAGATATACGTTCAACACGCCGGGATCTTCTCTCTCTTTTGTCACCTGTATCGTAATCCCCTCGCTGGCGTTCAGAACGCGCCTCCCACTGCCATGCAGCTCGTCATCGTCGCTTGGCCCAAGGTCAAGCCAGAAGGCGTGCTTGTGCTTTAAGAACTCTTCCAGGGAGACGTCTGCCAGGCCTAAGTCTTTTACGACCCTCGCCACCTCAGGGTCCTGCTTCCGTAGGGGTGAGCTGGCGAGAACCTCTGGACCTCGCCCCATTGCTGGTACGCCCGCATGCCCTGGCTGTACAGTTGATTGGGGACCCCTTCTATTGTGACTTCTACTTTGGTGATCGGGTTGTAGAAGTTTTCCGACCTCCTCTCCCACGGGGTTCTTTTAGCCTCGACCAGCATGAGGATGCCCTTCATTGCTCTCGCTGGAGTGTTCAGGTTTATGGTCCAGAGAGTTCCAGACTTGTCCTTAACAAACTTTTGGTGGCGGAGGACGCGATCATACAGAATGGAGACGCCCCCGGCAAACTGGGTGCGGATCTGTCTAGCGAGCTCCTTTTCGGTGACCATATCGAACTCCAGGCTGATGTTGTCGATGGTGTAAGTCGTGTCATCGTCTGTTGTCTTGATGACCCGGCTGTAATCGTTGAACGTCAGTTCATACTCCAGTCGGTCGGCCAAGGCACTCTGGTAAAATGGCATGTGGCCATCTAGAAGCTAGCGGGATGTGGGACCGGCTGCCAAAGGCGCGAGCGATGGCTTTTTCCCCAGCATCGTCGTTACTTGCGTCCTCCGCTCCGACTCGAAGTTTAAGCATGTTTTCGCTGCCGATGCCTTGGTAGGCCGCATTCCTCCGTTCGTTTTTGGTCAGCCATAAGTCGCCGTAGCAATGAAACACATCAGAGTCGTCGATGGACATTACCTCATTCCCGCTGATTCTGATCGTGGTTTTCTTGACTACTGCTCGTCCGAGATTCCCGACCACTGTGTCGTTCGAGTCTTCTGAATTGATCTTGATCGAGAAGGCCAAGCGCGCTGTACCGGGCACAATGAAAAGCAAAGGAAAAGTGCGACTCAAGGATTACCCCGAGGTGGACCTCATCAACAAACTTACAGGTAGACCGAAAACCCTCACAACAGTCACCTCAACAAAAGGAGGGGGTGATGCTATTCTACAGGGGCTGGGCTTTACATACTGGAACAGAAGTGAACCGACAACGTTGCATTCGAATGCAGTCGCAGCCCTGGGGAAAGCGAGTTCAGAACTCGGTGCCACGGCCGCCGAGTCAGAAACCATACCGCTGGAGGATTTAAACCAACCAGCGAAAAAGACCTCTGATGCTATCCACACACTACTGGAAACAAGCTTGACAGATAGTGAGGTCGGGCGGGCTCTTGAAACGATAAACGACCCTCTTCCCATGCGAGAACTTCTGGGGCTTGACAAGGCACTGCAGACCTCGGAAGGCGAACACGCGAATAACCTCGCCAAGCTGCCAAGTGTCGATACGTACATCGCAAGAGAAAAACGGAAATTGGGGGAGGCCCCTGATGAATTCTCACGGAGCCGGATCGAAGACCGGATAAGGAATCTCGAGGACGAAAGGGTGGCCCGGCTGGAAGCAGCCTCTTTAACGGCCGAAGCCCTGCGCACGCAAATACACCGCATCAAGCAGACGATCGATCGCATCCTACACAAGGATGCCACTCTGGCTGAGCGCGTCCGCACCCTCTTCCGGGAGCAGGGAATAACCGTGGTCTTCATTCTCACGGCAATTGGGATGGTGATCTCGACACTGGGGCTAGCGATAAAGTTGGCGCTGACTGGCGGGTCCGGCGGGGTCCAGCCAACACCACCTCCATCCGACGGGCGTGGTCTTAAAGAATGGGTGAAAAAGCATCTCCAGTCCTTGGCAAGCTGGCTGGAAAGGCTGCCGCTGCGATTCCGCGTATTATTGGCAGTATCGTGTCCTGGCTACTGAACCTTCTCGGGAAAGCGGCTGGGTGGCTGGCCGATAATGCCTGGGCTCTAGTCGTCGCAGTAGGTGGCCTAATGCTCGTGGCTGTTCGCAATTATTTAACGCATAGTCCACAGCAACAGTAAGCCGATACCAACCCCAGCGACGACGATGGCTGTCTTCTCCGCATCGTGATTCTTTTCCTTTAGGGGTTCTGCGGTGAGTGGTGGGACGCTTTCTTGTGGCTCAACGAGGGAAGGTGGTGGGGCGCTTTCTTGTGGCTTAACGATCACGTGGGAAGGTAGTGGGACGCTTTCTTGCGGCTTAACGATCCCGTGGGAAGGTGCGCGCTTGTGCAAAGTGGGCGGCACTTTAGCGTTCACACCCTCATTGGCGCCTAGACTCTGGTCCTCTGTGGCCACGACGATTTTGTTGTTGTAGTTCGCCACATGGCCGATCTGCAGAAGCATGTCGCTGGGGGCCATATATAGCCCTATGCCATACACAAAGTCTACAGCGCTCCCGGCATACTGTAGCACGTCCTGGTAGCGTTTGATAGCAGACGGAAGGTCGATCGGAGAGGAAATAGCGTCTTCAACGTTCGCGGCAAACTGTTTTTGAGCGTCGAAGGCTGTGCCCGTGCCTAGAATACGCGCCCTTGTTTGCGCTTGGGCGCCTAGAATAGCCCACACGTATGTCCGGATGGAATCGTTTAGGCGCTCTACACCTGGTTGCGGGAATCCTTGGGATTTGCCGGCAATGAACGACGCCCAAGCCTCCTCGGCGTCCTGCTGGATGTAGTCGACGTGGAGCGCTGTAGGCGTTGTAGAGAACGACATCCTGCTCGGATCGAAGGTCCCATCGCCAACGGGGTTGTAGCCCGTTCTCGTGATATAGTAATATGCCACTCCGAGGCCGTGATTCACCCCCCTGCCCCTCCAGTCTGTGTGCTTATCTACGCGGAATTGCCTACAAATCCTCTCATAGGCCCTCTCGTCGTTGGGGTTTTTGAATGCCGCCCCACGCTCTGTCTTGCGGCAGGGGGGCCTGGATCTCTTCCAAGATCCGCCTAACTCGGTACTACACATGGAACGTGTACAGGGCCCTTATTTGTTTGTCGGGGGCGAGAAGATGGTCTTTTACAGAGACGCCGCAGCTCGTGGTTGCGCACCAGACCGCGAAGTTCACTTGGTTCTGCCAGAAATTGCAAAACACGATTGGTGTTCCAGGCCCGAACAAGGTCATTGCTGTTTATCTGTGGCAGCCGGTACTTGGCCAACACATCTGTGAACTGGACTGGAAAGGCCTTCTTTTCATCGATGTAGGTGTCAAATCGCGTGAGCTGCTCTGCGTGGGTTTGGATACTATGAAATGCCCCGGCCTTGTAAGTGGCCTCTCTATTGAACCTGTAAGCCTCGCTGTTCATCGTGGCTTAAATGTTCATCACATTGACTGACATTCTAAATGGGGCACAGCACACGCTGCCTCATGCCCTTAACAACCTCGACGGCCGCCTTAAAACCGCCCATCGCGAGATAACATTCTACCCAGCCTGGGTGAATATTCCTTCCAAAATGGGCTTCTTGCTAAATTTTTTTTTTAATTTGCAAATTTGTTAAAGTGCCGGAGGGCTACTACAATGTCTGTATGCTGGACAAGGACATATTCCACCCGCATGGGATTTTTCTGAAAATGAATGAAGCAACGGCCGCCTAGTCCTTACCATCCCTAGAAATACTATCATACAGCTCACGTGGCTTGCCCCAATCTTAGGGTTCCGGGACGGGAAGAAGGATATCTGGGGGGGGTGTGGAGGGTGACCATCTACCTAACTTGGTCACACACAAAGAAGTCTTCGTGCATTTAGATGAACTGAGCACCTCAGGAAACGTGAGAATAACCTCAGATTTCAATGGCGGTTCAACACTACTTCAGGCCATCGCCGTGACTGGTGAAGGGATAAACTGCGGGAAGACGGTTTCATTTCCCAACCCACAGTACAAAGCCTTGCGCGACGGCTATATAACGCACTTGACCGTGGCACTTTTAGATAAAAACGGCAAGTATATTAATGTTGGGTACCTAAGTGCTACCCTAGAAATAAAATAAGTATGGTGGACGCAGCCGGTCCCAGGCCTGCGTGCCTCTGTCTTTAAGCGACTTGGCAGATGTGTCGGATTTCGAACTCGAAGGCCAGGAAGGTAAAATCTACGCCCTTCGAGTTTCAAAGTGGCAAGTACATCCGCCAAAATATTGTGGGGAAACCTGCCACGATTGCTTCGAAGTTCATCTCATTGACTGACATTCAAAATGGGACACAGTACAAGCTGCCTCTTGCCCTTAGCAACCTCGACGGCCGCCTTAAAACCGCCCTTCGCGAGGTAACATTCCACCCGAACCTGGTGAATATCCCCACCAGAGTGGGCCTTCTTGCTTGATGGCAAACGTTTTGAAGTGCCGACGGGCGACTACAATGTCTGTATGCTGAACAAGATTAGATTATGCCCGCGTGGGGTTTCTCTGGAAGTAAATGAAGCTACGGGCCGCCTAGTCTTTATCCTCCCCAAAAAGACCAACATAACGCTCCTAAAGCTTGCCCCCATCTTAGGGTTCCACAACTGGACAAAGCCTATAGAGGGGGACTGTGGAAGGTTTATTTATTTATTTATTTATTTATTTGATTGGTGTTTTACGCCGTACTCAAGAATATTTCACTTATACGACGGCGGCCAGCATTATGGTGGGTGGAAACCGGGCACAGCCCGGGGGAAACCCACGACCATCCGCAGGTTGCTGGCAGACCTTCCCACGTACGGCCGGAGAGGAAGCCAGCATGAACTGGACTTGAACTCACAGCGACCGCATTGGTGAGAGACTCCTGGGTCATTACGCTGCGCTAGCGCGCTAACCGACTGAGCACGGAGGCCCTGACTGTGGAAGGTGATGAGCCATCTAATTTGGTCCTGCAAAAAGAAATCTTCATGCATTTAGATGAACTGAGCACCTCAGAAAACGTGAGAATAACCCCAGATTACAGTGGCAGTTCCACACTACTTCAGGCCATCGCCGTGACTGATCTAGGGATTAATTGCTGGAAGACGTTTTCATTTCCCAACCCACAGTACAAAGCCTTGCGCACCGACAATATAACGCACTTGACCGTAACTATTTTAGACAAAAACGGCAAGCATATGAATGTAGGGTACCTCAGTGGTAGCCTAGAAATACAATGAGTATGGTGGACGCAGCCGGTCCCAGGTCTGCGTGCCTGTCTTTAAGCGACTTGGCAGATGTGTCGAAGTTCGAACTTCAAGGTCAGGAAGGTAAAATCTACGCCTTCGAGTTTCAAAGTGGCAAGTACATCCGCAAAAAGATTACGGGGCAAGCAGAACCTGCCACGTTTGCTTCTCTTCAAGATGTCTCATCCTCTGTAGAGCAAGATCGCAGGTCGCCGTCTGAGGTGATTGAAGAACAAAAGCTCTCTTTAATTCGCTTTGAAGACCGCTTTGTTCTTACCAGAGCTCGCGACCCCGATTGGTGTGTAGATGTAAAGGTGACCCCGATGACGGTCCAGGCCATCGGGGCCCTGGTGAAAAAAAGTTTCCAACTCCAGAGCCTCTTTCGTGTCGTGGGTACCAACCAGCTACTGTCATATAGCTTTGGGTGGAAGATGTTACTTCACACTATCTGCGGCGCCTGGTGTAGAGGCCGTGCGTCTTAGCGCGCACTCAATATCTACGGCCATGCTACGAATAAACCCCGGATCTATACTTATCTTCAACATCATACTTGGCGTGGCCTCTCAGCGCCGTTCCTCCTTGATTACCGGGGTGAGACTAAGGTGGCCTGCAGACCACGATGGAAAGGAGCTCAGACTTTATGATCAAATTACAGGCCCAGGGCGATCCAGTTATCCGGAGCTCTCTCGAGGATATACGGGTCTTTGCAGGGAGCGATGTCGGTCTCAATAACATCAATTTAGAGTACGGTATAAGACTTCGCAGCTTTTGTGTTAGTATTCCCGATGACGATTTAGAGTTTACCGACGTTGTTGATTCGTAGACGGACAATATGGGACGACTGTACCCAGCGGTCACGGATGAAGAGCCGACAGATGACCACCCCTTGACCCCGACCGCACCGATGGTTGAAAACCCCCCGGAGGGTGTGGCGCACGCCCATCGCCTGCAGTATATCAGCGAAATACAGAGGCAGCTTGAATCTAAGCGAGATCTCCGCCGGGTCTTGTACAAAAAGTACCGGCGCGGTGTTTTAGCCGCCGAGGCCCTTGATTCGGCCATGCTCACGGCCGTTTGGGACTAGGGGTTGCAGGTGTGGGGCTACTCTCAACAATAATTGCAGCCCGTGCTCTCTTGGCTATGGAAGCTGCGGCCATAGCTTGCGGTGTCTGAAATGTCGCCGAAAAATTTGTTAGCGCCGACTTCACGCAAAGGCCAAGAAACATATCGATATACGGCTGTTGGCTGAGGCCAAACTTAACAGCATCCGTGCACAGGTATCTATGCATTATCTGATGGTGTTATTTCGGACGTAGAGTACAGGCAAGTCGTTCAGGAGCTCTAGAACTACTCTGATCTGAAGCAGGAGATACGCGCTAAGTCTTGTAAGACATTCAACGCCGCAGAGATCGATGAAAGCACGAAAAACCAGCTTATTGATCGCGGCCGAAAACTAGCTGGGCAAGAGCTGAAAAACGCTCTTTCCGAATGATGTTCTGGGGGTTAGGGTTGTTGCCTCATTACCTCGGGCAGCAGCGTGTTTTCATAATACTGCCGGATGGGCTCTGGGTGCCTCCACCGAAGCGCACACGTCGTTGGTGAAGAGCTGGGAAAGGGGGGTGGGGGCCCTCTATTTGTTATGGGGAGGGCTCCAAGGGCGGCGTGCGCCAGAACCCTCCTTCCCTATACTATTGCTTGGCGCAGCTGATTCCACCAAGAAACAGCCGGATTCTACGAAGGAGGGGGGAGCTGCAAAGGAACCGGATTCTACGAAGGCACACCAAATCACCCATTGGAGGGCGCCCCTGGCGTTATTAGGCCTTGGCAGCCTTGCAGTGCTAGTGTTGCTACGCGTGTGGCGCAGCCGCTATACAGCCCATGCACGAGGCGCGTCGCAAAAAGATATCACGCCGCAAGAAAAGAATCTCCATTTGAATATTACGTCGCGACCCTTTCTATCTCCACCCAGTGACAGAAAAGTGCTAGTCAACGCTAGTCAGTTGCTGTGGTCTCTCTCCTGGCTACTGGGTACGCTCGTCTCGGCCAGATGTTCCTTAAAGGAGCCCTCCCGAAGCTGGACTTAACACCCCGTGACGTCGGCATGGTCATTGCAGATGTAGGCCTGGCCATGTTTTCGAAGGAGCTGCTAATTAAAACAAGGGCTCCTTCCTCCCAATGTAATCCAGGAGTAATGGCCTCCATCGCAATGATGATGGGCGGCGCCCTCGTAAACCGCTTTGGCCTTCAGCGGGAGCAGCTATATGTTTTCGATGCTGAGGAGTTCCGGTGTCGATGAAGAGCGGAGGCGCCATGACCGCGCTGTAGAAGCAGCTCCAAGCCGCCAGGAAAAATGGGCCCGAAAGCGCACTGAGCGCTTGGACTGGATCAACGATGAACTCCGCCGCCAGGGCCACGCTGTCCAAACGTTTCCGGGATATCGACGTTGCAATCCGCAAGTAATTCTAGGGTCTCGGGCAAAACTGTTACACGCGACGCGCTGCTGGCCACAGAGCCACAGCTCTCCGATTTCTATGTGCCTAGTGAAGATCAAAACACGCGAGATGACCTTCGTCATCCTGGGAATGTGTGTGGTTAGGGGTGTGAGTTACGGAATCGCAAAACTCACCAAGTAATCCGAACTGACTGTGCCGGACTCACCATCGAGCTCCTCGCCGTATGGCAGGCACGATATTAGTAGTGAGATGGTTCTGCGCACGCAAATACGCCACGACGATTAACATCTTTTTCGTCGCAAATCTGTTAGAGGGCTGCTAGAATACCTTGATAACATGGCTAGTAAGGTGTCTGCTCGCCTGGTAAATATCTACTACAGCCCTCGTGGGTACTGGAAGGGTCTCGCGGCCATCCAGAAACTTGTCACTGCGGCTAAAGTCTCCGAAGATGTGGTCCGGGCCTGGCTGAAAAAGCAGGCTATCTGGCAGATATACCTGCCTCGTCCCCGAAAAATACCGAGGCCTATGTTCGCTGTTTCCACGCCAAATGACATCCACCAAGCCGATCTTCTATTTCTACCACATGATCGGCGAGGCCGGAAGCTGTATAAGTACGCGCTGACAGTTGTTGATGTCGCTTCTCGCTTTAAGGAGGCGGAACCACTGGCTACTAAAGATTCCAAAGAAGTCGCTGATGCTCTCTCTCGCATTTACAAGCGGGGACCTCTGAGATGGCCGAAGCTTCTTCAAGTTGACCCTGGGCGCGAGTTCATGGATGCAATGAGCCAACTGCTGGCCAAACACGATGTCACAGTCCGCCGAGGCCGTGTGGATATCCACCGAGACCAAGGCATAGTGGAGCGTTTCAACCGCACTCTGGCTGAGCGGCTCTTTGGACATCAGTACGCCCAGGAGATGCGCCTCCCCACCGAACATCGGTCTACTGAATGGGTGGCTCGGCTGCCCTCTGTTGTGGCCGCTCTGAATAATGAGACAACGAGACTGATCGGTAAAAAGCCGATAGACGCCATCAAGGCAAAAGGGGTGCCCAATAAGCCTTCCTCGGCGGTTCCAGGTCGTCCCGTTGGACTTAATGAGCGGAAGATCCCCGAGGGTGTTGGCGTTCGTTATCTCTATCAGCCTGGAGAGCTGGAGGGCGGTCGCCGTCGCGCGACTGATCCTGTGTGGTCTCTAGAGATATATCGGCTTGGGCGCTCTGTCACATAGCCTAATGAGCCCGTGGTGTACTATCTAGACGATACGTCGGATGGCCCGCGACGGGGGTTCGTTCGTGAGGAGTTGCTTATAGTGCCTCCCGATACTCAGCTTTCCCCGGATGGGGTTCTACGACGCTAGTAGTTCCTCGAAGAGGATGTCCATTCCAGCCCATCCTGCGGGCGCCGTCAAGGAGGCGCATCTCTGTGGCCATAAGCCAACGTGTGGACACCATCTTTGGCGATCCAGCGCTTACTATCGAAGGGGGACAGTGAGACTTATTCAGGTGCTGCCCATAGATATGGTGGCGCTCTGATCGCAGCACGTCCATACCGTGGCGGAAGATCTTCTTCTTGAAGAGGGCCTCTTTGTACTGCTTTTGGCGGATGCGCTTTGCCACAACTCCCTTTTTCACGCCCTTGGCCTTCTTAATGTTGGCTCCACCTGCCTCCAGAATGGAGTACATCTTGGGGCGCAGACCAATGTATTCGGCGATCGGCCACCCCGCGCACTCATCCATTTTCCCCAAGACCTTCATATTTGCTACGCCGTGCAGGGGGTGGTCTTGGGGGTAATCTGAGGTGTCGTACAGGTTTGCATTCTCAGCCATATCCCTATAAACATCCTCATTCTGAATCTCAAGTAGCAGACTATCCGTGTCGGTGTAGAGGAGCTGGCAGCGCTCTCCGTACTGGGCCTTCATGTGGTTGTAGTAGAAGTCGTACATCAGGTGCTTGGAGAGATCTAGAATGCTCACGCCTGCGTAGATAGGTCGGTTTAGGACTAGGCGGGTTTTGTGCAGCTGAATTGCTGCGAGGTCATCATCAAATATGTTTGCCCGTTCGAAGCTCGGGCTGGCTATCAAGCATCGGAGCTTGTCGTCTTCTCCAGAGCGTACCAGCTTGACGTCCACACGCTTCCGAAGGTTCTCCATGGTTTTTCCGAAGACCGAGTTGTTCATTAGCTTGTACAGGTCCTTCTCGAATTTTCTCGCGGCCGTTTTTCGGAGCTCGATGTTCATCCTGATATAGGGTTCCATCCAAGGGCTCTGGGCGAATGTCAGAGCCCGGTGAACCTTTGTCAGGCGCATTCCCAGAGATAGATACAGCTGTAGGTTCCGATAGTGCAGGACGTACCGTTCCTTGTTGCGGAGGTTGGGGACCAGCTTTTCGACCTCGGTAGGCGCTTTCTTACCGAGAAGACCGTGCTGATAGTCTGACATCCACTCCTTCTGGACCACCAGACGCTCCGGGGCAAATGGGTAGCCGTTATGTGCGTTATGTAGGTCGGCTGGATACTCTAGGTCGACCTCCAGGATGTAACCAGAAGGACTGTCGTGGGTAGCAATCGTTTCACCGAGACGCTGCGCGTCACCTACCCACTGAAAGCCGCCCGTTGGAAGAAACTGACTCATAGCCCAGCCTTATAGATTATTGGCGTCTAGGTATTGGATGTAGCTGTTTTCTGGGTTGTATCCCTCCACCTGCGGATTATTGGCTTTGGCGTATCGCTTACTTACCATGGAGATACCTCCTCGCAACCCCTTCTCAATGAAGAGATGTTGGTCATATTCCGTCAACAGGGGAAAAAAGTTGTGAGTATATCCACAACCCGTTACCATAACTTGGTTAGGCAGATAGGAACTTTCTGTCACATTAGTAGGTTTGTGTACTCCTACACTGCAAATCCAGAGTATGTTCTGGTTGAAATTAAGGAGACTATCTAGTGTCATTTAATCGGTTATATTGGATGTTCCGACCATTAATAAATTGTACACAGTTGTTACGTTGCAACACTGCCTTCCGGATTTATTTTTGTGATCACTGGGCCACATCCTCGCTAGCTCCCTAAACAGCGATTTATGGATAGCGGCTTGGTGATAATCTATCCACAGCCACTGGGTATATAAAGGGAAAGAATGTGATTATATCCACAACTGCTGGGTATATAAGGGGAAAATAATTGGAATATATCCACACCCACTGGGTATGTAAGGGAAAAAATTGTGATGATATGCACAACCACAGGGTATAGAAGGGAAAAAATTGTGATTATATTTACAGATGCTGGGTATACAAGGAAAAACAATTGTATATATCCACAGCCACTGGGTACATAAAGAAAAAACTGTGATTACATGCTTAGCTGCTGGGTATATTGGGGGAAAAAACTGTATCTATCCTCAACCGCTGGGTATATAAAGGAAAATTGTGATCATATTCGCAGCAGATGGGTGTATAAGAAAAACATTGTGAATATAACAGTGGCTGGGTGTATAAGGAAGCAGTTGTGATTATGTTCAGCGGTTGGGTATTTAAGAAAAAAAAATTGTGATTATATTCACACTGGCTGGGTGTAGAAGGAAAAAAATGTGATTATATTCACAGCCGCTGGGTATATAAGGAAAATATTGTGATTCTGTTCACAGCGGCTGGGTATATAGTGACTGCCATATAGATATGATGTGTGTGTGTGTGTGTGCATGTACACATGTACATGTATATATTTCTTGGTTGTAGCAATAGCTAGGCAACACTTCGTGTTGGTTGATACAGCGAGTTACATTCCGCAACTACTAGGCTTATTAACTGTAGTACATGATGTTAACATACGCTCAGATTCCTGCATGGTCCAATTAAAGTAAGGCCCACAGTATAGGCTTACCAGCAAATAGGGCTTTTAAGATGCCCAACACGTGGTGTCGCAAGGGGAGCAACCCAATAAGCACAGTAGTTAAACCCCAGGTTTCTCTATAGGTTAAGAGTTAAGTCTATCTGTAGGTTTCTGCTGCCGAAACAAGTCCTTCCCAGTCATTAACTGTGTATTATAGACACACTACTGTGCTGAAATGCCTAGCTTGACCACCATTAACATACATGTCAGTGCTTGCGAAAATAACTTTGTTTTGCGAAATTATTTCTGATAATGTCGCCCCCTTGGCGAAGCGGTATCATCCTACCGTGTTTCAAGAATATTTGGTTTCAGAGGCATTTTCCTTTTTATTCGAGACGGGGACTTCATCAAACCGAAACATATGAAAGTTCAGTCTGTACTTAACGCATGCGCTTCGTATTCAAGGGGAATGATCTAGGAAAAGCTTCCGGTCTGCGCGCTATTACACGTGTCTGTGTGCTTATTGGGTTGCCCCCCTTGCGACACCACGTGTTGTCCTTGAGCGGGAAAAGTTCATGTGGTCTAAAAATGGTGAACTCTTCTGAGGGATTAGAGAGACTGGGGCTGTAAATATTAACTTTACATTTTATTATTTATTTATTTGACTGATGTTTCACATTGTACTCAAGACGATTTCATTTGTATGACGGCGGCCAGTATTATGTTGGGCAAAATCTACGGCCATCTGCAGGCATACCTCTGCAAAGGTAGCCCGAAAGAGTCCAACTCCTTTTCTTATATTAGCCTAGCAGTTGAAGTCTAGACACTAACAGTATTATTTCGTACTCAACGAAGGTCCAGGCTGTTGGGAAAGAATCAGACACATCGTGGTCTAAGTATATATATAGAGAGAGTAACTCCAGGCCAGCTCGTCTAGACTTCAGAATCGACCCAAACTGTCTGTATTATAAAGAGATGGCTTGTTCGAAATACACGACAGTGTAGCCGCACAAAAAAGTAACCAAAACCAGCAGATTTTATTTTACAACAATTTATTAGGTTTAACAAGAACAGATAACAAGACTTTTACAAATACTAAAGTACTTAAGTTTAACAAGAAAGGATAGCAGTATCTATACAAATACTAAAGTACTTACATGTACAACGGTGTCAAGTCCAAACGGACGCATATATTCCGCAATACTTAAAAATTGCACAGAGGCAATTTTCATAAGAGGGAAAATCCACAGTATAACTGAGGGTATGACGAAATATACACAAAATTCCACAGACAGGGTCCGTGTACTAACAAACAATGTGTAGACAAGAGCACAAATTAAATATACAAGTTCAGACTGAACAAGTGCTCGGTGGAGATATAATATAACAAAGCCAGAGGCTATTAAGACACCAAAATTCAGCACAAAAGGCCTACTAAAGTAACGCACTGCGAAAGCATTCAAAACTCTCAATAATTCTCCTTTCTTCTCCCTTTGACCTGCTTTCATAGGTCTTGTATAGACTGGTGGAATTTTCTGGAATAAGAGACCCTGACAGGGTATGTAGACACTGATTTTTTTTCCCCCATCTTTGTAGTAGCGGCGATGTGAGTCGGGCTAATGCTGTGTGTCGCTAGGCAAGATATGCCAGTGAGAGTGCGGGTAATCGTGCATGACTGGATGGTTCCATATGCATGGGTTTCGAACTCGCCCTAGTCTTCTTTTCAAGTCTAAATAGTACATGTATGTCGTTAACATGGTTAACAGTTTAGTTTGTTCACATAATTCTTCGAAAGTTGTCATTTCCACAATGTTAAGGTGTAGAGATTACAGGATCAATCACGTTTCACAGTAAAACTGTCAAGTCGTGCATTTAGACTGGCACGACGAACAGGTGTTTTTATTACATGTAGTTGTTTGTGGCATTGATAGGTCCACGCTCTGGTGAAGTCCCAGTACATGTGGGTAGGGACAGTGATGATGTGATCCATATGCATTCTGCCAGGTAGTCACAGGGGGTAAATATCATTTTACCGTGTACATGCATTATTGTGTTCAAAGTTCTGTATGACCATTGTCATAAGATTGATAACCTATATGGTAACTGTGACACAAATGTTTCATAAGACTGGCGAGCTTTATGGTAACTGTGGTAGTAATGTATGTTTGTGGACTGCAGAGAAATCCTAATGGTACTATCAACGATGATTTTACTGTGAACTGTAACCTGAATTACAAGTTACTGTTATGAACACTGCCGGTGTGTGAGGTGTGTGTTATTGTCAGTGCAGACAATGCCCAATCTCAAGTTTTATTTTTCTGTTTTTTTTTCTCAGGTTTGTCTTTTGTTGTAATTTTACGATTGTTATGTGCACGACTGCCGTCAGTTTCTAAATTTAGCTTGCCACTGTTTACATACGCTGAGTTCAGCGCCTGCTGTCTGCCTCTACCTTAGAATATTCCAGAATGCGCTCAGTTTGGGGCCTGTTTGTTTACATCAAGTGTTCAGGAATTTTCTTATTCTAGACAATTCCACCAGGCTATATAAGACCTATGAAAGCAGGTCAAAAGAAGAGGCGGAGAGAAAGGAGAATTTTTGAGAGTTTGGATGCTTTTGCTGCGTATTACGTTAGTAGGCCTAGTAGTATAGGGAAGGAGGGTTCTGGACCACCCTCCATTTGGCAAATGGAAGCTCCCAGCCCCTTCTCGTGAAAAGATATCAGTATAGGGAAGGAGGGGTCTGACGGCTATCGAAACTTCTTATTAGGTATACAGCGCATACAATGAATAATCATGGGATCTCCCGCTCAGGCGGAAACGACCAGCCGGCCTCTTTGGGTGAAGTTAGTCGGCACGGTGCAAGACTTGCGAGGCTACAAAGAAGTCACCCACAGCATGTTTGAAGACGGCCGCGTCCACGCGGGCCGGCTGCTCGTGCTGAAGCTCTTCCCCAACGACGTGTGCGCTTCGGTGGATCACCCCGAGCCCACCCGGCAGTATTATGAAAACCGGCTGCTGCCCGAGGTAATGAGGCAACAACCCTAACCCCCAGAACATCATTCGGAAAGAGAGTTTTTCAGCTCTTGCCGAGCTAGTTTTCGGCCGCGATCTATAAGCTATTTTTTCGTGCTTTCATCGATCTCTACGGCGTTGAATGCCTAACGAGACTTAGCGCGTATCTCCTGCTTCAAATCAGAGTAGTTCTGGAGCTCCTGAACGACTTGTCTGTACTCTACGTCCGAAATAACACCATCAGATAATGCCGTAGATACCTGCGCATGGATGCTGTTAAGTTTGGCCTCAGCCAACAGCCGTATATCGTTATGTTTCTTGGCCTTTGCGTGAAGTCGGCGGCTAACGAATTTTCCGGCGACATTTAAGACACTACAAGCTATGGCCGCAGCTTCCATGGCTAAGACAGCAGGGGCTGCAATTATTGTTGTGAGTAGTCCCACACCTGCAACCCCTAGTCCCAAACCGGCCGTGAGCATGGCCAGTAACATACAGAATAGGAGTTCTGGCACACCCTCCCCCTGGAGCCCTCCCCAGAACAAAATAGATGCCCCAGCCCCTTCTCATGTTCTATTAGACATACCAATTGCACCAGGTATACTTCGATAAATACAACAACAACATGCCAAGGAGTTACAATAACTGCCGGTGGCTACCCATCGGCTGCACGGAGCTTTGTGGTAAGAGCTGTTTGGGGGAGTACTGCGGGATTCATTTAGCCAGTCTGCGGAAGGGTCTTGGCACCCAGTCATGTATTAGCTGTGGTCGGGGTGTAAAAAACCGACTGGCTTTGCATGGCCTGTGGATATCATAATGCCCAGATGCGGGAAAGGCGGCAGAGGCGCAAAGCTTTCTTGGACGAGTTCAACCGGCTGGGGGCTATCGAAATTTACAATTAGAGAAACAGCACCAGGTAGATATCAGCACTCGAAATTTTACAGTTAGAGAAACAGCACCACTAGGCATACGACGCATACAATGAACCACCATCAAAAAGCGCGAGCACTACGGGGGGAGTTCGAGACGCTCCTAGGTGTGCGATCCGAGTGCCCACGGTCCCGCATTGCCTTGGAAAAACTGCAGGGGATCCTCGACAGGTATAAAACGGCTGTGACTGAGTTGAAGCGGCTGCAAGAGAGCAAGAACTCCCGAAGTAACGAGGTGTTGAAGCAAGACGCCAGTAACGAGGAGTTGAAGCAAGACGTTAAGAACCTCCTCAGTAACGAGGAGTTGGATGAATTGCTAGGCGAAAAGAAACTAGAATTCATTAACACCGGCAGGGCTATAAGGAATCTCCTCCGGGTCTGGCAGATGGGCGTACCCGAAGGCGTTTGGACGGACCCAGTAGCCTTCTTAGAAGAACTTCGAGCTATTATTCGCCAGAAGCTAGAAGAAGAGATCCTGGCCCTCAACGGGGTTAAGTTCCAACTAGGCCTCAGGGTTCAGATGCGAAAGGACAACGCCGATGGCAGTGAAGAGTATACCAGCCCGGTACTCCACAGCAAACAGGAGGCCCTCTTAGAGGCTGGTGACATTGAAGGTACTCTAGATAAGGCCTTCCCCACCATCCAGGAGGTGCTGGAAAAATGGACACAGCGAGGGTCAGGGTGGGTTGTCAATAGCGTGCAAACACTCTGGCTTGACATTGCAAGGTATCAGCCACTGAGAGGCGGGTCCTACATCCCCCTACCTGCAGCTGTGAGTGATAAGAAAGCAGTCATCAATGTGAAAAATAAAGACGACGACTGCCTCCGATGGGCACTCCAGTCTGCCTTATTTCCAGCCGCCAGAAACCCTCAAAGACCAACAAAGTATCCCACCAATGATGGTCTTGACTTTAGTGGGATCGACGCCCCCACGCCCATCTCTCAGATCCCTAAAGTGGAGGAAAAGAACGACCTCGCCATCAACGTGTTCGGGTGGGACAAGGGTGTGATCGTGCACCGCCTCAGCAAGAAGCCCGGCGACACGCCACGAATCAATCTGCTGCTGATTGGGAAGGTAGGCAAATTCCATTATACGTGGATAAAAGACCTCAACCGTCTCCTGTTCCAAGAAAGTAAGGCACACCATTGCAAACACTTCTGCGAGCGCTGCCTACACGGCTACACAAGGGAGGACCTGCTCGAGGCGCATAAGCTGGAATGCCGAGGGATTGGCCAGACGGTGGTGAGGGTGGAGATGCCCCAGGAGGGTGAAAACAAGTTCACCTTTCAGAACCACCACAAACAGCTACCGGCTCCGTTCATCATATATGCCGACTTCGAGGCTCTGACCAGAAAGGTTGAAGGCCCGCCGCCGTCACCTACAGAGAGCAGGACTCAAAAGACTCAGCACCACGAGCCTTGCAGTTACTGCTATGTTGTGGTGCGTTGCAACGGCCGCAGAAAACGCCCCGTGGAATACAGAGGCCCTAACGCGACGGAACACTTCCTCAGAGCTCTCCAACAGGAGGAGCAGGAAATCAAAAATGTTCTAGCCACCCCTATAGCCATGAATATGACTCCCCAGGACTGGCAGGCCCACAACAACACCGCAACCTGCCACGTGTGTGAGAAGCCTCTAGGCGCCGATTCTGTGCGCGATCACTGCCATATCACCCACAAGTACAGAGGCGCGGCCCATAACGCATGCAACCTAAAGTTGCGGCTGGGTCCCAAGACACCCATACCAGTAGTCTTCCACAACCTACGGGGCTACGACGGGCACCTCCTGATGCAAGCTATAAGTAGGGCGGAGGGCCGCATCTCCTGCATCCCCAACAACACGGAAAAGTACATCTCCTTCTCGCTGGGGCAGTTCCGCTTCATCGACAGCGTTCAATTCTTACCGACTTCCCTTGACAACCTGGTAGAGGCCAACAAACCTGAGGCTTTCCACATCACAGCCCGGTATGAGCCCACCGAAAAAAAACGAAAGCTACTCATGCGTAAGGGTGTCTACCCCTATGAGTATATGGACGCCTGGGAGCGCTTTGACGAGTCAAGCCTCCTACCCAAAGAGGCTTTCTACAGTAAGCTAAAAGTCGGAGGCATTAGCGATGAGGACTACATCCACGCTCAACAGGTATGGAAGGCATTTGACTGCACCAATCTGGGAGACTACACAGACCTTTACTGCCGCACAGACGTGCTCCTGTTGGCCGATGTGTTTGAGGCCTTCCAGAAGACTTGTTTACGGCAGTATGGATTGGACCCTGCTCACTACTTTACGAGCCCAGGTCTCTCGTGGGATGCGCTGTTCAAGAAGACAGGGGTAGAGCTGGAGCTGTTGACAGACTACGACCAACATCTCTTCATTGAGAAGGGGTTGCGAGGAGGTATCTCCATGGTAAGTAAGCGATACGCCAAAGCCAATAATCCGCAGGTGGAGGGATACAACCCAGAAAGTCCAAGCACCTACATCCAATACCTAGACGCCAATAATCTTTATGACTGGGCTATAAGTCAGTTCGTTCCAACGGGCGGCTTCCAGTTGGTAGATCACGCGCGGCGTCTCGGCGAAACGATTGCCACCCACCCCCACGACAGTCCTTCCGGTTACATCCTGGAGGTCGACCTAGAGTATCCGGCCGGCCTACATAACGCACATAACGGCTACCCATTAGCCCCGGAGCGTCTGGTGGTCCAGAAGGAGTGTATGTCAAACTATCAGCAAGGCCTTCTCGGCAGATCTACCGACGTCGAAAAGCTGGTCCCCAACCTCCGCAACAAAGAACGGTACGTCCTGCACTACAGGAACCTACAGCTGTATCTGTCTCTGGGAATGCGCCTGACAAAGGTTCACCGGGCTCTGACATTCGCCCAGAGCCCTTGGATGGAACCCTATATCAGGATGAACACCGAGCTCCGAAAAACGGCCGCGAGTAAATTCGAGAAGGACCTGTACAAGCTAATGAACAACTCGGTCTTCGGTAAAACCATGGAGAACCTTCGGAAGCGTGTGGACGTCAAGCTGGTACGCTCTGGAGAAGACGACCAGATCCGACGCTTGATAGCCAGCCCGAGCTTTGCACGGGCAAACATATTTGATGACCTCGCAGCGATTCAGATGCACAACACCGTCTAGTCCTAAACCGACCTATCTACGTGGGCATGAGCATTCTAGATCTCTCCAAGCACCTGATGTACGATTTCTACTACAACCACATGAAGGCCCAGTACGGAGAGCGCTGCCAGCTCCTCTACACTGACAGGGATAGTCTGCTACTCGAGATTCAGAATGAGGATGTTTATAGGGATATGGCTGAGAATGCAAACCTGTTCGACACCTCAGATTACCCCCAAGACCACCCCCTGCACGGCGTAGCAAATATGAAGGTCTTGGGGAAAATGAAGGACGAGTGCGCGGGGCGGCAGATCACCGAATACATTGGTCTGCGCCCCAAGATGTACTCCATTTTGGAGGCAGGTGGAGCCAACATTAAGAAGGCCAAGGGCGTGAAAAAGGAGTTGTGGAAAAGCGCATCCGTCATAAGCAGTACAAAGAGGCCCTCTTCGAGAAAAATATCTTTCTGCACGGTATGGACGTGCTGCGATCAGAGCGCCACCATATCTATGGGCAGCACCTGAATAAGGTCTCACTGTCCCCCTTCGATAGTAAGCGCTGCATAGCCGAAGATGGTGTCCACACCTTGGCTTTTGGCTATGCGCCTCTTTGACGGCAGGATGGGACTTCGAGGAACTACCGTGGAACCCCATCAGGGGGAAGTTGAGTATCAGGAGGCACTATAAGCAACTCCTCACGAAAGAATCCCCGTCGCGGACCATCCGATGTATCGTCTAGATAGTACAGCATGGGTTCATTAGGCTTTGTGACAGAGCGCCCAAGCCGATATATCTCTAGAGACCAGACAGGATCAGCCGCGCGACGGCGGTCGCCCTCTAGCTCTCCAGGCTGATAGAGATAACGAACGCCAACACCCTCGGGGATCTTCCGCTCATTAAGTCCAACGGGACGACCTGGAACCGCCGAGGAAGGCTTATTGGGCACCCCTTTTGCCTTGATGGCGTCTATCGGCTTTTTACCGATCAGTCTCGTTGTCTCGTTATTCAGAGTGGCCACAACAGAGAGCAGCCGAGCCACCCATTCAGTAGACCGGTGTTTGGGAGGAAGGCGCATCTCCTGGGCGTACTGATGTCCAAAGAGCCGCTCAGCCAGACTACGGTTGAAACGCTCCACTATGCCTTGGTCTCGGTGGATATCCACGCGGCCTCGGCGGACTGTGACATCGTGTTTGGCCAGCAGTAGGCTCACCGCACCCATAAACTCGCGCCCAGGGTCAACTTGGAGAAGCTTCGGCCATCGAAGGGGCCCCTCTCTTGTAAATGCGAGAGAGAGCATCAGCGACTTCTTTGGAATCTTTAGTAGCCAGTGGTTCCTCCTCCTTAAGGCGAGAAGCGACATCAACAACTGTCAGCGCGTACTTATACAGCTTCCGGCCTCGCCGATCATGTGGTAGAAATAGAAGATCGGCTTGGTGGATGTCATTCGGTGTGGAAACATCGAACATAGGCCTCGGTATTTTTCGGGGACAAGGCAGGTATATCTGCCAGATAGCCTGCTTTTTCAGCCAGGCCCGGACCACATCTTCGGAGACTTTAGCCGCAGTGGCAAGTTTCTGGATGGCCGCGTGGCCCTTCCAGTACCCAAGAGGGCTGTAGTAGATATTTGCCAGGCGAACAGACACTTTACTAGCCATGTCATCAAGGTACTCTAGCAGACCTCTTACAGATTTGCGACGAAAAAGATGTTAATCGTTGCGGAGTATTTGCGTGCGCAGAACCACGTCACTACTAATATCGTGCCTGCCATACGGCGAGGAGCTCGATGGCGAGTCCGGCACAGTCAGTTCGGATTACTTGGTGAGTTTTGCGATTCCGTAACTCACACCCCCAATCACACACATTCCCAGGATGGCGAAGGTCATCTCGCGGTGTTTTTGATCTTCACTAGGCACATAGAAATCGGAGAGCTGTGGCTCTGAGCCCAGCAGCGCGTCGCGTGCATTGCGTGTAAGAGTTTTGCCCGAGACCCTCGAATACTCACGGATTGCAGCGTCGACATCCCGGAACGTATGGATGGCGTGTCCCTGGCGGCGGAGTTCATCGTTGATCCAGTCCAAGCGCTCAGTGCGCTTTCGGGCCCATTTTTCCTGGGCGGCTTGGAGCTGCTCTACAGCGCGGTCATGGCGCCTCCGCTCTTCGTCGACACCGGAACTCCTCAGCATCGAAAATATATAGTTGCTCCCGCTGAAGGCCAAAGCGTTTACGAGGGCGCCGCCCATCATCATTGCGATGGAGGCCATTACTACTGGATTACATTGGGAGGAAGGAGCCCTTGTTTAATTAGCAGGTCCTTCAAAAACATGGCCAGGCCTACATCTTCAATGACCATGCCGACGCCACGGGGTGTTAAGTCCAGCTTCGGGAGGGCTCCTTTAAGGAACATCTGGCCGAGACGAGCGTACCCAGTAGCCAGGAGAGAGACCACAGCGGCGTGGTAGACCGCGTTGACTAGCACTTTTCCATCACTGGGTGGAGTAGACATGCTGATCTATATAGAAAGGGTCGCGTCGTATATTCAAATGGAGATTTTTTGCTTGCGGCGTGATATCTGCACGTGGTGTAATATCTGCACCTCGTGCTGTATAGCGGCTGCGCCACACGCGTAGCAACACTAGCACTGTAAGGCTGCCAACGCCTAATAACGCCAGGGGCGCCCTCCAGTCGGATGCCTTCGTGGAATCCGGTTCCTTCGTCTGTTCCTTCGTAGAATCCGGTTCCTTCGGCTGTTTCTTGGTGGAATCAGCTGCGCCAAGCAAAGATGCCTTTGCCTCGCGAAGCTCGTCCTTAGGCTTTTCAGCCTTGGCCTTTCTCGCTGCAGCACCCGCTCGACCCGCAGCGACTTTTTGGGGATTCTTCGCAGGGCCTTCATTCGTAGAATCCGCTGTCACCGCCTCCACTTCCTTCGGGCCTTCCGGATTCGTTGTACTCATGTTCCTCTGGATCATCATTTCTAGGAGAGCAGTGGTGTTTAAATGAGCAGTGCTCAGTAGTGGTCAGCGCCATGGTTAACGGTGCTAAGTACTTAACATAGCAGTAGTATATCCAGCAGCTAGCACTGCTAAGCGCCTGTTCAACAAATGGGTCAGTGGCGAGCTGTGCCATGAGCTTTGGTCGATTCTCGGGTGGGATTGGTAGGAGCCAGCTGGCTGCCCTTACATATGATCTCAAGAATATACCTCCGAGACCGTCAACCATCCGCGCACCGAGCTTAGCCTCGTACCGGGAGTACAGCCTTTCAACCTCTTCGTCGCTCATGGCGTCGATCTCAGCGGCTGTTACGTCTTTTCCCAGATATGGCTTGACCTGCCCACCCACCGCAAGTGCCGCCAGCCTATCCCTGAGCTGCTGTGCATGTTTGCTGGGCTGTTTGCTGGGCTTCTCCTCCTCCTCCTCTGCGCCCAGAATCTCGTCTATAAGCTCGTCGGTATCCATTATTAATACGTAGGGGCGACTACGTCTAATATATAATCTTACATGTGGCGGGCGTATCAGTCATTAGCAGGAGCTTAGAATGCGGATTGTTCTTGAGCTTCTGTCGAGCCTCTGCCTTTTCGCTCTCGGCCTTGATGATGTGGTTCTCCTCCAGGCATTCGTTGAACGAGTGCCGATCTTTGCAGTGGAATAAAGCCACCCACCTTGTCTGCTCGTGAAAGTCTTTAAGGACGGCGTTGTATTTCTGAGTGAGGACCCAGACGCTTTGCTTTGCATGACGGCCCGACAAAGCCATGAATGACAGCATTTTTTGTTTCTTCTTCATCGCCTCCAACGCGCTACAATCATCGATGATGTATAGGGTGGGCTCCCCCTCGAACAATCTGTAGAAAGCTCTCAGGCATTCGTTTAGCCGCTCGCCGGGATCAAAACAATAGACCTCATTGTTAGACAGTATCCATCGCCGCCGGTACGCCTCGTTATGCTTAAGAGTGGGCACAGGATCACAATGTGATGAAAGAAACCGCGGAAAGGGCCCACAAGCAGGTCCAGCACGAAGACTGTTTTGCGGCAGTTCGTCTGCCCACAGATAATCGCGCAGTGGGCGTCATCAATAAAGCGCGTTAACGAATCTACCATTCTGGATGTGCAGCATTGCGTCCATAATCACATAGAGATATACGTTCAACACGCCGGGATCTTCTTTCTCTTTTGTCACCTGTATCGTAATCCCCTCGCTGGCGTTCTGAACGCGCCTCCCACTGCCATGCAGCTCGTCATCGTCGCTTGGCCGAAGGTCAAGCCAGAAGGCGTGCTTGTGCGTCAAGAACTCTTCCAGGGAGACGTCTGCCAGGCCTAAGTCTTTTACGATCCTGGCCACCTCAGGGTCCCGCTTCTTAAGGGATGAGCTGGCGAAGAACCTCTGGACCTCGCCCCATTGCTGGTACGCCCGCATGCCCTGGCTGTACAGTTGATTTGGGACCCCTTCTATTGTGACTTCTACTTTCGTCATCTTCGGGTTGTAGAAGGATTCCGACCTCCTCTCCCACGGGGTTCTTTTAGCCTCGAACAGCATGAGGATGCCCTTCATTGCTCTCGCTGGAGTGTTCAGGTTTATGTTCCAGAGAGTATCAGACTTGTCCTTAACAAACTTTCGGTGGCGGAGGACGCGATCATACAGAATGGAGACGCCCCCGGCAAACTGGGTGCGGATCTGTCTAGCGAGCTCCTCATCGGTGACCATATCGAACTCCAGGCTGATGTTGTCGATGGTGTAAGTCGTGTCATCGTCTGTTGTCTTGATGACCCGGCTGTAATCGTTGAACGTCAGTTTGTACTCCAGTCGGTCGGCCAAGGCACTCTGGTAGAATGGCATGTGGCCATCTAAAAGCTCAAAGTCTAGCGGGATGTGAAACCGTCTGCCAAAGGCGCAAGCGATGGCTTTTTCTCCAGCATTGTCGTCACTTGCGTCCTCCGCTCCGACTCGAAGTTTAAGCATGTTTTCGCTGCCGATGCCTTGGTAGGCCGCATTCCTCCGTTCGATTTTGGTCAGCCATAAGTCGCCGTAGCAATGAAACACATCAGAGTCGTCGATGGACATTTTCTCATTCCCGCTGGGGGCTACTGAACCTTTTCGGGAAAGCAGCTGGGTGGCTGGCCAATAATGTCTGGGCTCTAGTCACCGCAGTAGGTGGCTTAATGCTCGTGGCTGTTCACAATTATTTAACGCATAGTCCACAGATGCAGTAAGCCGATACCAACCCCAGCGACAGCGATGGCTGTCTTCTCCGCATCGTGATTCTTTCCTGCGGTGGAAGGTGGGACGCTTTCTTGTGGCTTAACGAGGGAAGGTGGTGGGACGCTTTCTTGTGGATCAACGATCACGTGGGAAGGTGGGACGCTTTTTTGTGGCTTAACGATCCCGTGGGAAGGTGCGCGCTTGTGCAAAGTGGCACTTTAGCGTTCACACCCTCATTGGCGCCTAGCTTCTGGTCCTCTGTGGCCACGACGATTTTGTTGTTGTAGTTCGCCACATGGCCGATCTGCAGAAGCATGTCGCTGGGGGCCATATATAGGCTTATGCCATACACAAAGTCTACAGCGCTCCCGGCATACTGTAGCACGTCCTGGTAGCGTTTGATAGCAGACGGAAGGTCGATCGGAGAGGAAATAGCGTCTTCAACGTTCGCGGCAAACTGTTTTTGCGCCTCGAAGGCTGTGCCCGTGCCTAGAATACGCGCCCTTGTTTGCACTTGGGCGCCTAGAATAGCCCACACGTATGTCCGGATGGAATCGTTTAGGCGCTGTACGCCCGGCTGCGTGAATCCTTGGGATTTGCCGGCAATGAACGATGCCCAAGCCTCCTCGGCGTCCTGCTGGATGTAGTCGACGTGGAGCGCTGTAGGCTTTCTAGAGAACGACATCCTGCTCGGACCGAAGGTCCCATCGCCAACGGGGCTGTAACCCGTTCTCGTGATATAGTAATATGTCACTCCGAGGCCGTGATTCACCCCCCTGCGCCTCAAGTCTGTGTGCTTATCTACGCGGAATTGCCTACAAATCCTCTCATAGGCCCTATCGTCGTTGGGGTTTTTGAATGCCGCCCACGCTCTGTCTTGCGGCAGGGGGGCCTGGATCTCTTCCAAGATCCGCCTAACTTGGTAATACACATGGAACGTGTACAGGGCCCTTATTTGTTTGTCGGGGGCGAAAAGATGGTCTTTTACAGAGACTCCGCAGCCGTGGTTGCGCACCAGACCGCGAAGTTCACTTGGTTCTGCCAGAATTGCATAGGATTGGTGTTGCAGGCCCGAATAATGTCATTGCTGTTTATCTGTGGCAGCCGGTACTTAGCCAACACATCTGTGAACTGGACTGGAAAGGCCTTCTTTTCATCGATGTAGGTGTCAAATCGCGTGAGCTGCTCTGCGTGGGTTTGGATACTAAGAAAATGCCCCGGCCTTGTAAGTGGCCTCTCTATTGAATCAGTACGCCTCGCTGTTCATCCTAGCTAAAATGTTCATCACATTGTTTGACATTCTAAATGGGGCACAGCACACGCTGCCTCATGCCCTTAACAACCTCGACGGCCGTCTTAAAACCGCCCTTCGCGAGATAACCTTCTATCCGGCCTGGGTGAATATCCCCACCGGAGTGGGCTTCTTGCTTGAGGGCAAACGTGTTGAAGTGCCGACGGGCTACTACAATGTCTGTACGCTGGACAAGGACATATTCCGCCTGCATGGAGTTTCTTTGGGATTGAATGAAGACACGGGCCGCTTAGTCCTTACCCTCCCTAAAAATTCCATCATAACGCTCCAAGAGATTGCCCCCATCTTAGGGTTCTCCGACGGGATTGCGCCCATAGGGGGGACTATGGAGGGTGAAAATCTACCTAACTTGGTTACACACAAAGAAGTCTTCGTGCATTTGGATGAACTGAGCACCTGAGAAAACGTGAGAATAACCTCAGATTTCGGTGGCGGTTCAACACTACTTCAGGCCGTCGCCGTGACTGGTGAAGGGATAAACTGCGGGAAGACGGTTTCATTTCCCAACCCACAGTACAAAGCCTTGCGCGACGACTATATAACGCACTTGACCGTGGCACTTTTGGATAAAAACGGCAAGTATAATAATGTTGGGTACCTCAGTACTACCCTAGAAATACAATGAGTATGGAGGACGCAGTCGGTACCAGGTCTGCGTGCCTGTCTTTAAGCGACTTGGTAGATGTGTCGGATTTCGAACTTCAAGGCCAGGAAGGTAAAATCTACGCCTTCGAGTTTGAAAATGGTAAGTACATCCGCAAAAATATTGCGGGGAGGCTAGCAGAACCTGCTTCGAAGTTCATCTCATTGCCTTGGGTTAAGAATATGAAACCTTACGCGCTACCTCAAGCCCTTAACAACCTCGACGGCAGCCTTAAAATCGCCCTTCGCGAGATAACATTCCACTCGAAATGGTTTATAACCCCCACCGGAGTGAGCATCTTGTTTGATGGCAAACGTGTTGAAATTCATTCGGCCGACTACTACCCTTTATGTGTGATGAGAAATATGGTATTCCGCGTACTTGGGATGTCTCTGGAAGTAAATAAAGTTACGAATCGCTTAGTCATTACCATCCCAAAAAATAGCACCCTATCTCTACTAAAGCTTCCCTCTATCTTAGGGTTCTCCGACGGGACTACGCTTATGAAGGGGAATATGGAGGGTGACCTTCCACCTAAATTGATCACACACACAGAACTCTTCGTGCATTTGGATGAACTGGACACCTCAGAAAACGTGAGAATAACCTCAAATTACAAAGGCGGTTCAACACTACTTCAGGCCATCTCCGTGGATATTCTAGAGATTGGTTGCTTGAAGACGTTTTTCATTTTACAAAGCCTTGCGCGCCAACAATATAACGCACTTGACCGTATCGCTTAAACAGTGATGGTAAAAATCTATTTGCAGGAAGCTTCAGTGATAGCAGCCACTGATAGAAATACGATAAGTATGGTGGACGCAGCCGGTCCCAGGTCTGCGTGCCTGTCTTTAAGCGACTTGGCTGATGTGTTGAAGTTCGAACTTCAAGGTCAGGAAGGTAAAATCTACGCCTTCGAGTTTTTAAGTGGCAAGTATATTAATGTTGGGTACCTTAGTGCTACCCTAGAAATACAATGAGTATGGAGGACGCAGTCGGTACCAGGTCTGCGTGCCTGTCTTTAAGCGACTTGGCAGATGTGTCGGATTTCGAATTCAAAGGCCAGGAAGGTAAAATCTACGCCTTCGAGTTTAAAAATGGTAAGTTCATCCGCAAAAATTTTGCGGTGAGACTAGCAGAACCTGCTTTGAAGTTCATCACATTTACTGACACTCAAAATGGGGAACAGCAAAGGCTGACTTTAATCCTTAACAACCTCGACGGCCGCCTTAAAGTCGCCCTTCGCGAGATAACTTTCTACCCGAACTGGATGCATATCCCCACCGGAGTGGGCTTCTTGCTTGATGGCGATCGTGTTGAAGTGCCGATGGGCGACTACAATCTCTGTAACCTGAACAATGCTATATTCCGCCCGCGTGGGGTTTCTCTGGAAGTAAATGAAGCTACGGGCCACCTATTCCTTAGCCTCCCTAAAAATTCCATCATAACGCTCCAAGAGATTGCCCCCATCTTAGGGTTCTCCAACGGGACTAAGCTCAAAATGGGGGTTAGGGTTATGGAGGGTGATAACCTACCTAAATTGGTCACACGCACAGAAGTCTTCGTGCATTTAGATGCACTGAACACCTCAGAAAACGTGAGAATAACCTCAGCTTACAGGGGCGATTCCACACTACTTCAGGCCATCTCCGTGACTGATCTAGGGGATAAGTGCTGGAATACGTTTTCATTTCCCAACCCACAGTACAAAGCCTTGCGCGCCGACAATATAACGCACTTTACCGTAACGCTTTTAGACAAAGACGCGCGAGTATATAAATGGAGGAACCTTCAGTGCTAGCCTAGAAATACGATAAGTATGGTAGACGCAGCCGGTCCCAGGTCTGCGTGCCTGTCTTTAAGCGACTTGGCTGATGTGTCGAAGTTCGAACTTCAAGGCCAGGAAGGTAAAATCTACGCCTTCGAGTTTAAAAGTGGCAATTACATCCGCAAAAAGATTCCGGGCATGCAGAACCTGCCACGTTTTGCTTCTCTTCAAGATGTCTCATCCTCTGTAGAGCAAGATCGCAGGTCGCCGTCTGAGGTGATTGAAGAACAAAAGCTCTCTTTAATTCGCTTTGAAGACCGCTTTTGTTCTTACCAGAGCTCGCGACCCCGATTGGTTGATAGATTGTGAAGGTGACCCCGATGACGGTTCAGGCCACTGGTGGCGTGGTGAAAAAAGTTTTCAACTCCGGAGCCTCTTCATATCGTGGGTACCAACCAGCTACTGTCATATATCTTTGGGTGTAAGAGGTTACTTCACACTAGCTGCGGCGCCTGGTGTAGATTCCTTGCGTCTTGCCGCGCAAACCGATTTTAACCCCTCACTACAACTATCCCCTGGATCTATACTTATCTTCAACCTCATACTTGGCGCGGCCGAACAACGCCGTTGCACTTTGATTACCGGGGTTTAAAAATAAGGTGGCCTGCGGAGCACAATACAAACGATCTCAGACTAATGATCAAATTACATGCTCCGGGCGAACCAATCATCATCCGGAGCTCTCTCGAGGATATACGGGTCTTTGCAAGGGACGTTTTAAATCTCGATGCAATCAATTTAGAGTGCGGTATACGCCTTCGCCGCTTTCGTGTTAGTATTTCCGATGACGATTTAGAGCTTACGACGTTGCTGATTCATAGGACGGACAATATGAGACGACTGTACCCGGCGATCTCGGATAAAGGCCCGACAATTACTGATGACCACCCCTTGACCCCGACCGCGCCGATGGTTGAAAACCACCCTGAGGGCGTGGCGCACGCCCATCGCCTGCAGTATATCGGCGAAATACAGAGGCAGCTTGAATCTGAGCGAGATCTCCGCCGGGCCCTGTACAAAAAGTACCGGCGCGGTGTCTTAGCCGCCGAGGCCCTTGATTCGGCCATGCTCGCGACCTGTTTTGGACTAGGGGTTGCAGGTGTGGGACTACTCACAACAATAATTGCAGCCCCTGCTGTCTTGGCCATGGAAGCTGCGGCCATAGCTTGCAGTGTCTTAAATGCCGCAGGAAAATTCGTCGGCCGTCGACTTCACGCAAAGGCCAAGAAACATAACGATATACGGCTTTTGGCTGAGGCCAAACTTAACAGCATCCATGCGCAGGTATCTACGGCATTATCTGATGGTGTTATTTCGGACGTAGAGTACAGGCAAGTCGTTCAGGAGCTCCAGAACTACTCTGATCTGAAGCAGGAGATACGCGCTAAGTCTTGTAAGACATCCAACGTTGTAGAGATCGATGAACGCACGAAAAACCAGCTTATAGGTCACGGCCGAAAACTAGCTCGGCAAGAGCTGAAAAACGCTTTTTCCGAATGATGTTCTGGGGGTTAGGGTTGTTGCCTCATTAGCTCGGGCAACAGCCGGTTTTCATAATACTGCCGGATTGGCTCGGGGTGCTCAACCGAAGCGCACACGTCGGTGGTGAAGAGCTTCAGCACGAGCAGCCGGCCCGCGTTGACGCGTCCGACTTCAAACATGCTGTGGGTGACTTCTTTGTAGCCTCGTAAGTCTTGCACCGTGCCGACTAACTTCTTCCAAATAGGCTGGCTGGTCGTTTCAACGTTTCAATCGCGGGAGATCCATGATTATTCATTGTATTCGCTGTATACCTAATAAGAAATTTCGATAGCCATCAGACCCTCCGCTGGGGGCTGGGCCTCTATTTTGTTCTGGGGAGGGCCCCAGGGGGAGGGTGTGCCAGAACTCCTATTCTCTATACTACTTGGCCGAATCAAGGGCCTCGCTGGCTAAGACACCCCGCGCCGGTACTTTTTGTACAAGGCCCGGCGGAGATCTCGCTCAGATTCAAGCTGCCCTCTGTATTTCGCTGATATACTGCAGGCGATGGGCGTGCACCACGCCCTCCGGGGGTTTTCAACCATCGGTGCGGTCGGGGTCAAGGGGTGGTCATCCGTCGGCTCTTCATCCGTGATCGCTGAGTACAGTTGTCCCATATTGTCCCGTCCTACGAATCAATAACGTCGGTAAACTCTAATCGTCATCGGGAATACTAACACGAAAGCTGCGAAGTCTTATTACCGGACTCTAAATTGATGTCATTGAGACCGACATCGCTCCCTGCAAAGACCCGTATATCCTCGAGAGAGCTCCGGATGACTGGATTGCCCTGGGCCTGTAATTTGATCATAAGTCTGAGCTCCTTTCCATCGTGCTCTGCAGGCCACTTTAGTCTCACCCCGATAATCAAGGAGGAACGGCGCTGAGAGTATGATGTTGAAGATAAGTATAGATCCAGGGTTTATTCGTCGCATGGCCGTAGATATTGAGTGCGCGCTAAGACGCACGGCCTCTACACCCGGCGCCGCAAGTAGTGTGAAGTAACCTCTTCCACCAAAGCTATATGACAGTAGCTGGTTGGTACCCACGACACGAAAGAGGCTCCGGAGTTGAAAACCTTTTTCACCAGGGCCCCGTCGGCCTGGACCGTCATCGGGGTCACCTTCACATCTACAAACCAATCGGGGTCGCGAGCTCTGGTAAGAACAAAGCGGTCTTCAAAGCGAATTAAGCAGAGTTTTTGTTCTTCAATCACCTCAGAAGGCGACCTGCGATCTTGCTCTACAGAGGATGAGACATTTTGAAGGGAAGCAAACGTGGCAGGTTCTGCTTGCCCAGTAATCTTTTTGCGGATGTACTTGCCACTTTGAAACTCGAAGGCGTAGATTTTACCTTCCTGACCTTGAAGTTCGAACTTCGACACATTAGCCAAGTCGCTTAAAGACAGGCACGCAGACCTGGGACCGGCTGCGTCCACCATACTTATTTTATTTCTAGGGTACCACTGAAGTGCCCTACATTAATATCCTTGTTGTATTTGTCCTAAAAGCGTTACGGTAAAGTGCGTTATATTGTCGGCGCGCAAGGCTTTGTACTGTGGGTTGGGAAATGAAAACGTATTCCAGCACATACTCCCTTGATCAGTCACGGAGATGATCTGAAGTACTGTGGAACCGCCTTTGAAATCTGAGGTTATTCTAAAGTTTTCTGAGCTGTTCAGTTCATCTAAATGCACAAAGACTTCTGTGTGTGTGATCAATTTAGGTAGATTATCACTCCCCATAATCCCTCCAATGAGCTCAAGCCCGTTGGAGAACCCTAAGATGGGGGCAAGCTCTTGGAGCGTTATGATGGAATTTTTAGGGAGGATAAGGACTAGGCGGCCCGTAGCTTCATTTACTTCCAGACAAACCCCACGCGGGCGGAATATAACCTTGTTCAGCGCACAGAACTTGTAGATGCCCATCGGCACTTCAACACGTTCGTCATCAAGCAAGAAGCCCACTCCGGTGGAGATATGCATCCAGTTCGTGTAGAAAGATATCTCGTGAAGGGCGGTTTTAAGGCGGCCGTCGAGGTTGTTAAGGGTAAAAGGCAGCGTGTGCCGTTGCCCATTTTTATGGCCAGTTTCTGTGATGAACTTCGAAGCAGGTTCTGCTAGCCCCATTGCAATATTTTTGCGAATGTATTTGCTATTTTAAACTCGAAGGCGTAGATTTTACCTTCCTGGCCTTGAAGTTCGAAATCCGACACATCTACCAAGTCGCTAAGACAGGCACGCAGACCTGGTACCGACTGCGTCACCATACTTATCGTATTTCTACGGTAGCACTAAGGTACCCAACATTAATATACTTGCCGTTTTTATCCAAAAGTGCCACGGTCAAGTGCGTTATATAGTCGTCGCGCAAGGCTTTGTACTGTGGTTGGGAAATGAAACCGTCTTCCCGCAGTTTATCCCTTCACCAGTCACGGCAACGGCCTGAAGTAGTGTTGAACCGCCACCGAAATCTGAGGTTATTCTCACGTTTTCTGAGGTGCTCAGTTCATCCAAATGCACGAAGACTTCTTTGTGTGTAACCAAGTTAGGTAGCTGTTCACCCTCTAGAGTCCCTCCTATGGGCGCAATCCCGTCGGAGAACCCTAAGATGGGGGCAAGCTCTTGGAGCGTTATCATGGAATTTTTAGGGAGGGTAAAGACTAAGCGGCCCGTGTCTTCATTCAATCCCAGAGAAATCCCATGCGGGCGGAATATATCCATGTCCAGCGTACAGACATTGTAGTAGCCCGTCGGCACTTCAACACGTTTGCCCTCAAGCAAGAAGCCCACTCCGGTTTGGATATTCACCCAGGCTGGGAGAATGTTATCTCGCGAAGGGCGGTTTTAAGGCGGCCGTTGAGGTTGTTAAGGGCATGAGGCAGCGTGTGCTGTGCCCCATTTAGAATGTCAGACAATGTGATGAACATTTTAGCCACGATGAACAGCAAGGCTTACAGGTTCAATAGAGAGGCCACTTACAAGGCCGGGGCATTTCATAGTATCCAAACCCACGCAGAGCAGCTCACGCGATTTGACACCTACATCGATGAAAAGAAGGCCTTTCCAGTCCAGTTCACAGATGTGTTGGCCAAGTACCGGCTGCCACAGATAACCAGCAATGACATTGTTCAGGCCTGCAACACCAATCCTATGCAATTCTGGCAGAACCAAGTGAACTTCGCGGTCTGGTGCGCAACCACGGCTGCGAGTCTCTGTATAAGACCATCTTCTCGCCCCCGACAAACAAATAAGGGCCCTGTACACGTTCCATGTGTATTACCAAGTTAGGCGGATCTTGGAAGAGATCCAGGCCCCCCTGCCGCAAGACAGGGGCATTCAAAAACCCCCACGACGAGAGGGCCTATGAGAGGATTTGTATGGAATTCCGCGTAGATAAGCACACAAACTGGAGGCGCAGGGGGTGAATCACGGCCTTGGAGTGGCATATTACTGTCTCACGAGAACGGGCTACAGCCCCGTTGGCGATGGGACCTTCGAACCGAGCAGGATGTTGTCTCCTAGAAAGCCTACATCGCTCCACGTCGGCTACATCCAGCAGGACGCCGATGAGGCTTGGCGTCGTTTATTGCCGACAAATCCCAAGCATTCACGCAGCCGGGCGTAGAGCGCCCTAAACGATTCCATCCGGACATACGTGTGGGCTATTCTAGGCGCCCAAGCGCAAACAAAGGCGCGTATTCTAGGCACACGCACAGCCTTCGACGCGCAAAAACAGTTTGCCGCGAACGTTGAAGACGCTATTTCCTGTCCGATCGACCTTCCGTCTGCCTATCACACGCTACCAGGACGTGCTACAGTATGCCGGGAGCGCTGTAGACTTTTGTGTATGGCATAAGCCTGTATATGGGCCCCCAGCAACATGCTTCTGCAGATCGGCCATGTGGCGAACTACAACAACAAAATCGTCCTGGCCACAGAGGACCAGAAGCTAGGCGCCAATGAGGGTTGTGAGCGCTAAAGTACCGCCCACTTTGCACAAGCGCGCACCTTCCCACGGGATCGTTAAGCCACAAGAAAGCGCCCCACCACCTCCCACGTGATCGTTGAGCCACAAGAAAGCGTCCCACCTTCCCACGTGATCGTTGAGCCACAAGAAGCGTCCCACACCCACCGCAGAACCCTAAAGGAAAAGAATCACGATGCGGAGAAGACAGCCATTGTCGTCGCTGGGGTTGGTATCGGCTTACTGCTGCTGTGGACTATGTGTTAAATAATTGCGAACAGCCACGAGCATTAGGCCACCTACTGCGACGACTAGAGCCCAGGCATTATCGGCCAGCCACCCAGCCGCTTTCCCGAGAAGGTTCAGTAGCCAGGACACGATACTGCCAATAATACCCGGAATCGCAGCGGCAAGCCTTTCCAGCCAGCTTGCCAAGGGCGCGCGTCAAGGACTGGAGATGCTTTTTCACCCATTCTTTAAGACCACGCCCGTCGGATGGAGGTGGTGTTGGTTGGATGCCCCCGCCGGACCCGCCAGTCAGCCGCCAACTTTATCGCTAGCCCCAGTGTCGAGATTGTCATCCCAATTGCCGTGAGATGGAGACCACGGTTATGCCCTGCGCCCGGAAGAGGGTGCGGACGCGCTCGGCCAGAGTGGTATCCTTGTGTACGATGCGATCGATTGTCTGCTTGATGCGGCGTATTTGCGTGGCGCAAGGCTTCGCCCGTTAAAGAGGCTGCTTCGAGCCGGGCCACCCTCTCGTCCTCGAGATTCCCTTATCCCGTCCCGAATTCATCAGGGGCCTCTCCCAACTTCCGTTTTTATTTTGCGATGTACTTATCGAGACTTGACAGCTTGGCGAGGTTATTCGCGTGTTCGCCTTCCGAGGTCTGCAGTGCCTTGTCAAGCCCCAGAAGTTCTCGAATGGGAAGAGGAGGGTCGTTTATCGTTTCAAGAGCCCGCCCGACCTCACTATCTGTCAAGCTTGTTTCCAGTAGTGTGTGGATAGCATCAGAGGTCTTTTTCGCTGGTTGGTTTAAATCCTCCAGCGGTATGGTTTCTGACTCGGCGGCCGCGGCACCGAGTTCTGAACTCGCTTTCCCTAGGGCTGCGACTGCATTCGAATGCAACGTTGTCGGTTCACTTCTGTTCCAGTCTGTAAAGCCGGCCCACTCGAATAGCATCACCCCGTCATTTTTTTTTTTGAGGCGACTGTTGTGAGGTTTCGGCCTACCTGTTAGTTTGTTGATGAGGTCCACCTCGGGGTAATCCTTGAGTCGCACTTTCCCTTCGCTAATCCTCAAAATTCATGTAATGGTCGTGTGAGACTTTTGGGGGTGAGTTTATACATCTCCTCCAAGTTGTTGTAATAATCATTAACGGCTTGCACTAATATCCTTCCTTCCGGGAATTTGAGGAACTCATCATCAAAGCTTTGTTGCTCGGGAACCACCCCGATCTGGACATCACCACCTGCACGGAAAGTGGTCTGCTCGTCGTAGGTTTTGTTGTCCTCTCTGACATCGTCTTGGGCGTTGTCCTCTCGACGTCGTCGAACGCCGGAATGTTCAAAGTCTGCCATAATGCTTGTATTGAACATTGCAAGGTATGCCTTCAATACACACAATGGATGCATACGGGACGCAGGCTAATCCCTTTCAGAACACTCCGTAAGCCTCGGGGGGGTACAAGGTGTACGGCAGACCTTGGTCGTCACCAACAACCCGAGTACGATCGACCAGAATCAACAACTCTTGGTCCGCTTCCCCAACCTCGGCCAAATGACGTCATTGTGCCCGGTACCGTGCGCTTGGCCTTCTCGATCACGATAATTCAGCAGACTCGAACGCCACCAGTGGTCGGGAATCTCGGACGCGCAGTAGTCAAGAAAACCACGATCAGAATCAGCGGGAATTAGGTAATGTCCATCGACGACTCTGATGTGTTTTATTGCTACGGCGACTTATGGTTGACCAAAAACAAACGGAGGAATGCAGCCTACCAAGGCATCGGCAGCGAAAACATGCTTAAACTTCGAGTCGGAGCGGAGGACGCAAGTAACGACGATGCTCGCTCGCGCCTTTGGCAGCCGGTTCCACATCCCGCTAGACTTTGAGCTTCCAGATGGGCCACATGCCATTCTACCAGAGTGCCTTGGCCGACCGACTGGAGTACGAACTGACGTTCAACGATTACAGCCGGGTCATCAAGACAACAGACGATGACACGACTTACATCATCGACAACATCAGCCTGGAGTTCGATATGGTCACCGAAAAGGAGCTCGCTAGACAGATTGGCACCCAGTTTGCCGGGGGCGTCTCCAGCAATGGGGCGAGGTCCAGAGGTTCTTCGCCAGCTCACCCCTACGGAAGCGGGACCCTGAGATGGCCAGGGTCGTAAAAGACTTAGGCCTGGCAGACGTCTCCCTGGAAGAGTTCTTGACGCACAAGCACGCCTTCTGGCTTGACCTTCGGCCAAGCGACGATGACGAGCTGCATGGCAGTGGGAGGCGCGTTCAGAACGCCAGCGAGGGGATTACCATACAGGTGACAAAAGAGAGAGAAGATCCCGGCGTGTTGAACGTATATCTCTATGCGATTATGGACGCAATGCTGCACATCCAGAATGGTAGATTCGTTAACGCGCTTTATTGATGACGCCCACTGCGCGATTATCTGTGGGCAGACGAACTGCGGCAAAACAGTCTTCGTGCTGGACCTGCTTGTGGGCCCTTTCCGCGGTTTCTTTCATCACATTGTGATCCTGTGCCCCACTCTTAAGCATAACGAGGCGTACCGGCGGCGATGGATACTGTCTGACCCTGAGGTCTATTGTTTTGATCCCGGCGAGCCGCTCAACGAATGCCTGAGAGCTTTCTACAGATTGTTCGAGGGGGAGCCCACCCTATACATCATCGATGATTGTAGCGCGTTGGAGGCGATGAAGAAGAAACAAAAAATGCTGTCATGGCAGCATGGCTTTCTCGGGCCGTCATGCAAAGCAAAGCGTCTGGGTCCTCACTCAGAAATACAACGCCGTCCTTAAAGACTTTCACGAGCAGACAAGGTGGGTGGCTTTATTCCACTGCAAAGATTGGCACTCGTTCAACGAATGCCTGGAGGAGAACCACATTATCGAGGCCGAGAGCGAAAAGGCAGAGGTTCGACAGAAGGTCAAGAACAATCCGCATTCTAAGCTCCTGCTAATGACTGATACGCTCGCCACATCTAAGATTATATATTAGACGTAGGCGCCCCTACGTATTAATAATGGATAGCAACGAGCTTAAAGACGAGATTCTGGGCGCAGAGGAGGAGGAGGAGAAGCCCAGCCAACAGCCCAGCAAACATGCACAGCAGCTCAGGGATAGGCTGGCGGCACTTGCGGTGGGTGGGCAGGTCAAGCCATATCTGGGAAAAGACGTAACAGCCGCTGAGATCGACGCCATGAGCGACGAAGAGGTTGAAAGGCTGCACTCCCGGTACGAGGCTAAGCTCGGTGCGCGGATGGTTAACGGCCTTGGAGGTATGTTCTTGAGATCATATGTAAGGGCGGCCAGCTGGCTATGATCCAGAGGAACATGAGTACAACGAATCCGGAAGACCCGAAGGAAGTGACAGCGGATTCTACGAATGAAGGCCCTGCGAAGAATCCCCAAAAAGTCTCTGCGGGTCGAGCGGGTGCTGCAGCGAGAAAGGCCAAGGCTGAAAACCTCAAGGACAAGCTTTGCGAGGCAAAGGCTGCTTTGCTTCGCGCAGCTGATTCCACCAAGAAACAGCCGAAGGAACCGGATTCTACGAAGGCACCTAACTGGAGGGCGCCCCTGGCGTTATTAGGCGTTGGCAGCCTTACAGTACTAGTGTTGCTACGCGTGTGGCGCAGCCGCTATACAGCACATGCACGAGGTGCAGATATTACGCCGCATGCAGCGCCGCAAGAAAAGAATCTCCATTTGAATATACGTCGCGACCCTTTCTATATAGAGCAGCATGTCTACTCCACCCAGTGACGGAAAAGTGCTAGTCAACGCGGTCTACCACGCCGCTGTGGTCTCTCTCCTGGCTACTGGGTACGCTCGTCTCGGCCAGATGTTCCTGAAAGGGTTCCCTCCTGAAGCTGGACTTAACACCCCGTGACGTCGGCATGGTCGTTGCAGATGTAGGCCTGGCCATGTTTTCGAAGGACCTGCTAATTAAACAAGGGCTCCTTCCTCCCAATATGATCCAGTAGTAATGGCCTCCATCGCAATGATGATGGGCGGCGCCCTCGTAAACGCTTTCGCCTTCAGCGGGAGCGGCTATATGTTTTCGATGCTGAGGAGTTCCGGTGTTGACGAAGAGCGAAAGCGCCATGACCGCACTGTAGAGCAGCTCCAAGCCGCCCAGGAAAAATGGGCCCGAAAGCGCACTGAGCGCTTGGACTGGATCAACGATGAACTCCGCCGCCTGGGCCACGCTATCCATACGTTCCGGGATGTCAACGCTGCAATCCGCGGGTATTCTAGGGTCTCGGGCAAAACTCTTACACGCGAGGCGCTGCTGGGCTCGGAGCCACAGCTCTCCGATTTCTATGTGCCTAGTGAAGATCAAAAACACCGCGAGATGACCTTCGTCATCCTGGGAATGTGTGTGGTTGAGGGTGTGAGTTACGGAATTGCAAAACTCACCAAGTAATCCGAACTCACTGTGCCGGACTCGCCATCGAGCTCCTCGCCGTATGGCAGGCACGATATTAGTAGTGAGGTGCGCGCGACGATTTTTTTCGTCGCAAATCTGTTAGAGGGCTGCTAGAATACCTTGATGACATGGCTAGTAAAGTGTCTGCTCGCCTGGCAAATATCTACTACAGCCCTCGTGGGTACTGGAAGGGCCGCGCGGCCATCCAGAAACTTGCCACTGCGGCTTAAGTCTCCGAAGATGTGGTCCGGGCCTGGCTGGAAAAGCAGGCTATCTGGCAGATATACCTGCCTCGTCCCCGAAAAATACCGAGGCCTATGTTCGCTGTTTCCACGCCTAATGACATCCACCAAGCCGATCTTCCATTTCTACCACATGATCGGCGAGGCCGGAAGCTGTATAAGTACGCGCTGACAGTTGTTGATGTCGCTTCTCGCTACAAGGAGGCGGAACCTCTGGCTACTAAAGATTCCAAAGAAGTCGCTGATACTCTCTCTCGCATTTACAAGAGGGGGCCACTTCGATGGCCGAAGCTTCTCCAAGTTGACCCTGGGCGCGAGGTTATGGGTGCGGTGAGCCAACTGCTGGCCAAACACGATGTCACAGTCCTCCGAGGCCGTGTGGATATCCACCGAGACCAAGGCATAGTGGAGCGTTTCAACCGTACTCTAGCTGAGCGGCTCTGAGCCAAACACCGGTCTACTGAATGGGTGGGTCGGCTGCCCTCTGTTGTGGCCGCTCTGAATAACGAGACAACGAGACTGATCGGTAAAAAGCCGAAAGACGCCATCAAGACAAAGGGGGTTCCCCATAAGCCTTCCTCGGCCGTTCCAGGTCGTCCCGTTGGACTTAATGAGCGGAAGATCCCCGAGGGTGTTGGCGTTCGTTATCTCTATCAGCCTGGAGAGCTGGAGGGCGGCCGCCGTCGCGCGACTGATCCTGTGTGGTCTCTAGAGATATATCGGCTTGGGCGCTCTGTCACAAAGCCTAATGAACCCATGCTGTACTATCTAGACGATACGTCGAATGGCCCGCGACGGGGATTCGTTCGTGAGGAGTTGCTTATAGTGCCTCCCGATACTCAGCTTCCCCCGGATGGGGTTCTACGGTAGTTCCTGGATGTCCATTCCTGCGTTAAGGAGGCGCATGGCCATAAGCCAAGGTGTGGACACCATCTTCGGCGATCCAGCGCTTACTATCGAAGGGGGACAGTGAGACCTTATTCAGGTGCTGCCCATAGATATGGTGGCGCTCTGATCGCAGCACGTCCATACCGTGTCGGAAGATATTTTTCTCGAAGAGGGCCTCTTTGTACTGCTTATGGCGGATGCGCTTTTCCACAACTCCCTTTTTCACGCCCTTGGCCTTCTTAATGTTGGCTCCACCTACCTCCAGAATGGAGTACATCTTGGGGCGCAGACCAATGTATACGGCGATCTGCCGCCCCGCTCACTCGTCCTTAATTTTCCCCAAGACCTTCATATTTGCTACGCTGTGCAGGGGGTGGTCTTGTGGGTAATCTGAGGTGTCGTACAGGTTTGCATTCTCAGCTATATCCCTATAAACATCCTCAGTCTGAATCTCGAGTAGCAGACTATCGGTGTCGGTGTAGAGGAGCTGGCAGCGCTCTCCGTACTGGGCCTTCATGTGGTTGTAGTAGAAGTCGTACATCAGGTGCTTGGAGAGATCTAGAATGCTCATGCCCACGTAGATAGGTAGGTTTAGGACTAGACGGGTCTTGTGCATCTGAATCGCTGCGAGGTCATCATCAAATATGTTTGCCCGTGCAAAGCTCGGGCTGGCTATCAAGCGTCGGATCTTGTCGTCTTCTCCAGAGCGTACCAGCTTGACGTCCCACACGCTTCCGAAGGTTCTCCTTGGTTTTTCGAAGACCGAGTTGTTCATTAGCTTGTACAGGTCCTTCTCGAATTTACTCGCGACCGTTTTTCGGAGCTCGGTGTTTCATCCTGATATAGGGTTCCATCCAAGGTTATGTGCGTTATGTAGGCCGGCCGGATACTCTAGGTCGACCTCGAGGATGTAACCGGAAGGACTGTCGTGGGGGTGGGTGGCAATCGTTTCAGCGAGACGCCGCGTGTCATCTACCCACTGGAAGCCGCCCGTTGGAACGAACTGACTCATAGCCCAGCCATATAGATTATTGGCGTCTAGGTATTGGATGTAGCTGTTTGGACTTTCTGGGTTGTATCCCTCCACCTGCGGATTATTGGCTTTGGCTATCGCTTACTTACCATGGAGATACCTCCTTGACGTTGGTCAACAGCTCCAGCTCGACCCCGGTCTTCTTGAACAGCGCATCCCACGAGAGACCTGGGCTCGTAAAGTAGTGAGCAGGGTCCAATCCATACTGCCGTAAACAAGTCTTCTGGAAGGCCTCAAACACATCGGCCAACAGGAGCACGTCTGTGCGGCAGTAAAGGTCTGTGTAGTCTCCAGATTGGTGCAGTCAAATACCTTCCATACCTGTTGGGCGTGGTTGTAGTCCTCATCGCTAATGCCTCCGGCTTTGAGCTTACTGTAGAAAGCCTCTTTGGGTGGGAGGCTGGACTCGTCGAAGCGCTCCCAGGAGTCCATATACTCATAGGGGTAGACACCCTTGCGCATGAGTAGCTTTTGTTTTTCTTCGGTGGGCTCATACCGGGCTGTGATGTGGAAAGCCTCAGGTTTGTTGGCCTCAACCAGATTGTCAAGGGAAGTCGGTAAGAAGTGAACGCTGTCGATGAAGCGGAGCTGCCCCAGCGAGAAGGAGATGTACTTTTCCGTGTTGTTGTGGATGCAGGAGATGCGGCCCTCCGCCTTACTTATGGCTTGCATCAGGAGGTGCCCGTCGTAGCCCCGTAGGTTGTGGAAGACTACTGGTATGGCTGTCTTGGGACCCAGCCGCAACTTTAGGTTGCATGCGTTATGGGCCGCGCCTCTGTACTTGCCGGTGATATGGCAGTGATCGCGCACAGAATCGGCGCCTAGAGGCTTCTCACACACGTGGCAGGTTGCGGCGTTGTTGTGGGCCTGCCAGTCTTGGGGAGTCATATTCATGGCTATAGGGTTGGCTAGAACATTTTTGATTTTCTGCTCCTCCTGTTGGAGAGCTCTGAGGAAGTGTTTCCGTCGCGTTAGGGCCTCTGTATTCCACGGGCCGTTTTGTGCGGCCGTCGCAACGCACCACAACATAGCATTAACTGCAAGGCTCATGGTGCTGAGTCTTTTGAGTGCTGCTCTCTGTAGGTGACGGCGGCGGGCCTTCAACCTTTCTGGTCAGAGCCTTGAAGTCGGCATATATGATGAACGGAGCCGGTAGCTGTTTGTGGCGGTTCTGAAAGGTGAACTTGTTTTCCCCCTTCTGTGGCATTTCCACCCTCACCGCCGTCTGGCCAATCCCTCGGCATTCCGGGTTATGCGCCTCGAGCAGATCCTCCCTTGTGTAGCCGTGTTCACACCGCTCACAGAAGTGTTTGCGATTTCGTTTCTTACTTTCTTTGAACAGGAGGCGATCGAGATCTTTTATCCACGTATAATGGAATTTACCTGCCTTCCAATCAGCAGCAGATTGATTCTGGGCGTGTCGCCGGGCTGCTTGCTGAGACGATGCACGATCACACCCTTGTCTCACCCGAAACACGTTGATGGCGAGGTCGTTCTTTTTCTCCACTTTAGGGATCTGAGAGATGGGTCGTTGGGGCGTCGATCCCCCTAAAGTCAAGACCATCATTGGTGGGGATACTTTGTTGGTCTCTGAGGGTGCCTGGCGGCTGGAAATAAGGCAGACCGGAATGCCCATCGGAGGCAGTCGTCGTCTTTATTTTTCACATTGATGACTGCTTTCTTGTTACTCACAGCTGCAGGTAGGGGGATGTAGAACCCGCCTCTCAGCGGTTGATACCTTGCAATGTCAAGCCAGAGTGTTTGCACGCCATTTACAGCCCACCCTGACCCTCGCTGCGTCATTTTTCTAGCACCTACTGGATGGTGAGGAAGGCCTTATCTAGAGCCGCGTCAATGTCACCAACCTCTAAGAGGGCCTCCTGTTTGCTGTGGAGTACTGGGCTGGTATACTCTTCACTGCCATCGGCGTTGTCCTTTCGCATCTGAACCCTGAGGCCTAGTTGGAACTTAACCCCGTTGAGTGCCAGGATCTCTTCTTCTAGCTTCTGGCGAATAATGGCTCGAAGTTCTTCTATGAAGGCTACTGGGTCCGTCCAAACGCCTTCGGGTACGTTCATCTGCCAGACCTGGAGGAGATTCCTTATGGCCCTGCCGGTGTTAGTGAATTCTAGTTTCTTTTCATCCAACTCAATTCATTTCATCCAACTCCTCGTTACTGAGGAGGTTCTTGACGTCTTGCTTCAACACCTCGTTCTTGACGTCTTGCTTCAACACCTCGTTACTTCGGAAGTTCTTGCTGTCTTGCAGCCGCTTCAACTCAGCCACAGCCTTTTTATACCTGTCGAGGTTTTTCCCTGCAGTTTTTCCAAGGCAATGCGGGACCGTGGGTACTTAGGCCGCACGCCTAGGAGCGTCTTAAACTCCTCCCGTAGTGCTCGTGCTTTTTGATGATGTTTCATTGTACGCGCTGTTATACCAACCTCATCCTTATACCTATTGACTGTGATTCTCTAATAGGAAATTTCGATAGCCGCCAGCCGTTTGAATTCGTCCAAGAAAGCCTTGTGCCTCCGCTGCCTTTCACACGTCTAGACATTATTATATCCGCAGGCCACGCAAAGCCGAAATCGGTTTTTAACACCCCGGCTACAGCTAATACATAGCTGGGTGCCAGGACTCTTCCGCAGACAGGCTAGGTGAACCCCGCAGTACTCCCACAGACAACTCTTACCACGGAGCTCCGTGGAACCGATGAGAAGCCACTGGCAATTATTGCGACCCTTTGGCATGTTGTTGTGTTTATCGAAGTATACCTGGTGCAATTGGTATGTCTAATACAACATGAGAAGGGGCTGGGGGCCTCTATTTATTCTGGGGATGGCCCCAAGGGGAGCGTGCGCCAGAACCTGTATACTAGAACTTCTGGACCTCGCCGGGAATGGGGGCTGGGAGCCTCCATTTGCCAAATGGAGGGTGGTCCAGAACCCTCCTTCCCTATACTACTGGCCTTTTGTGCTGAGTTTTGGCGTCTTTATAGCCTCTGGCTTTGTTATATCCTATCTCCGCCGAGCACTTGTTCAATCTGAACTTGTATGTTTAATTTGTGCTCTTGTATACACAGTGCTTATTAGTACACGGACCCTGTCTGTGGAATTTTGGGTATATTTCTTCATACACTCAGTTATACTGTGGATTTTCCCTCTTGTGAATTTGCCTCTGAGCATTTATGTCTGTGTGGTATATATTGTGGAATATATGCGTTCGTTTGGACTTGACGCCGTAAGTACTTTAGTATTTGTATAGATACTGCTATCCTTTCTTGTTAAACTTAAGCACTTTAGTATTTGTATAAGTCTTATTATTTGCTCTTGTTAAAGCTAATAAATTGTTGTAAAATAAAATCTCCTGGTTTTGGTTACTTTTTTGTGCGGCTAAACTGTCGTGTATTTCGAACAAGCCATCTCTTTGTAATACAGGCAGTTTGGGTCGTAACACATGTCAGAAAGTTAAGTGGGACACATGATGTTCACCTCACTGAATACACTTTTGATCAGTTTGGTGTGTCAGTGCAGCACAATGGGTTAATTCAATAGTACAACATATTTGAATCATAATTTAATATCACTTCGTTTATTTCACATTCTGTCCCTAAATAACATGCATCTGCTAGAGAGATAACAAATACAATATTCGCGTAAACTCTGTTTACAGAAAATGTCTCTAAGGCAACGATAATTTGTCATCAGTCTGTCACTATGATGTTGCTTATTACTGGCTGTTACATATCTTGCATTATGCAGAGACAGTCCTATAATACTGAAGCAGATGCTGCGAGGACATCGTGGAAGCCGTAATACTGCAGGCAGTTATAGTTCTGTTTCATATAAATGCTTTACAATTTTCCATTTGCACACGCCACATATACACTTTTGGCAAAAAATGGCAATTTTTTTCAAGGCCATTGGGGTCATGCAGACTAAGTTTTATTTTATAACAGGTTTATAGTAAAATGTTATCTGTTGAAACACTGAACAATTTTCTATTTCCTATTGTTTTCATTTTGAAAAATTTTCAAGGTTATTGGGATTGTTCCGCCACTACATTTAAACGCTCTAATCTCTTGGACATAGTTATCTAGGTTTATAAAACTTGTAACCTATCATATTTTTAGTAGTATTGTCACCGAGCCGCTATCCATAAATCGCTGTTTGGGGAGTTTGCGGGGATGTGGTCCAATGATCACAAAAATAAATCCAGAAGACAGTGATGTAACCTAATAATAACTATATACAATTTGTTAGTGGTAGGAACATCCAATACAACCGATTAAATGACACGAGATAGTTCCCCTAATGCCAACCAGAACATACTCTGGATTTGCAGTGTAGGAGGACACAAACCTACTAATGTGACAGTAAGTTCTTATCTGCCTTACCAAGTTATGGTAAGGCCTTTAGTACTAAATCAAACTCACTCACTTGACAAGTACCTGACACCCTCTGACTTGCTAGACAGGCATGTGAAAGGAAGTTGCGGGATTAGTTATCAAAACGTCTGCCGGCGCAAGCTGTGAGATATTGAACAATAGGTCTACTAGTCCAAGCCAAATCAGGTGCATGGCCTGGCAGATTAATTAACACCTATCACTGGGCTGGCACCCAATTACCAGATTATTGCAAGGCACATAGTAAATATAGTGTCGCCATTAATTCCACCTTGATGACAGTATACTAAGCATTGAGAATCAACGTATTAACCTTTGTTGATCTCAGTCCATTTTTCAAGATCACTGGGAACGTTTACGTTACATTTTGTGACAGACCTGCATACTCGATATCTCTCGAACTCCACTTCAAATGTGCACGTTGCAATGTAGAAGAAGCTTATTGATTTTAACTGACTTTCACCATTTTTTTAAGTTGTTGGGCAAGTTGGAACTGTTTCAGTCTTTTCTCAGAGAAAGGTGTTTATCTGTAACGTCACACCGACATATCACAACTTTACGGTTCACTTAATCCCAATAAGCTGACAATACTATTTAAACGCACAAAGTGTGGGCGTCTATGAAGTACACATTTAGCACAAAAACAACTACCTAATATGTTTTTTTTTACCAATAAATACCCAGTAAATGGCACAGCACCTTGATTTATATGGATAGTTTAATCGTTAATACACGAAAGAAGTGACGTGGTTTACACAGATGATACACGAAAATAAATGTTCGCCCCTTGAGAAATTGAAAGCGGAACCCATATTTCTAGTGATATACATAGATGATACCCGAAAATAATGCTCGCTCCCTGAGAACTTCCACGCGGAACTCATATCTCTACTGATTTACATAAGTGATATGCGATCAAGTCATGTCATCACCAGCCTCTTGGTATTTTCCAGCTCCATGCTTACACTTTATGGACAATAATTTTGCAAGGGTCCCACCACCCGAACGCGTCTGTGCGATTCCCCACAAAACAGATCCTTCAATCAAAAACCGGCACCCATATATCAAATATCACAGCAATGTCATTACGGTTGATGTTTGTCCGCATGCGCTCTATGAGGGGAGTATTCTGCGCGCAGTGTCAGTGGTGTGCTGAGAGGATTTCAGATCACGGTGTAAGACAATCCGGGAGCATCCCTCCCAATTCGCGGATGTTTGCCTGTACTTTTGCGTAGAATTCCACATAAGGAGCAGAGACCAGATCATTAGATCCCAGAGTAATGACTAAAATGTCAGGTTTGAATAACCTTCCAGATCTGCACGAAGTGCCGGCAAAAAGCATGAAAATGACATACCCCGCTCACCCTTTCATGTGATAGTAATCCTGATTCTCTCAAGGCAAAGCTTCTTTCTCACTGGACGAAATAATGCTCGTTGGTGAGGTAGTATAAACATATGAAGACCCATATATTCGCACCTCTATAAAGGCAGTACCTGAAAATGCGAGAGTTAATACATGGAAAGCGGAATTCGGATATATTTCGAGAAAGTACACGCAATTCCCCACCATCACTTTTTTGTCTCGTGTTGGAAACCACTCTCTCTAGCGTAAGACGCAGCACTTATGTGATCTGAATGTGAAAATGTGGGCTTCATATTGCGACACACAGATGTTTGTAGTGCTTGCACAGTATTTCCAAAGTATTCGGCGCCCTGGTATCCGTGTGGTTACCTAATCTCTTCATTCCTTCAAGTTATTCTCGGACAATGAGAAAGCAATTAAGAACGTTGAAGAGTAACTCATGGTGTAAAAATATGCAATATTGATCACAGTAGTATTCATTGACACTGGACATTTATAGGCGCTTCGTTTGTCAAGGAAGCCGACTCTCTGCACCTGGCCAATTGACCCCAAGAAGAAAATCACAAATAGCATTCAAATGACCCGGAATATGCTCGCCTTTTATAAGCACATTTGAATTTCAAAGCGAAACAAATAGATGAGAGCGATTTTAGAAAATGCATTCATTGCACATTTTGACAATAAATGACTTTTCATTCATAAGTAATCCCCCCAAATAGCTGCGCTTGTGTAAATTGGGGAAATTGGAGAAGGCTTATGTTTTTTGTGAGACCAGCAACATGTGTATGTAACGGCCAAATATCATGTGCCGACTTTCCTTGTAAGAACATACCAAAACGCATCCCGCCAGCCCCCGCACTATCAGTGTACATGTGCTGTCGATCACATGTTCTCTGAAAGCTGTCACTCCATTGAAGGTATGGAAAAAGCCCTGAGATCGAGTTTCTTTGTTTCAGTTACCCTGATGTGATAATGAGATTAACCAATATCCTGAGTTGCATCGATTAATCGTCTGAAACGCTCTACCTGGTGCTACAGTCCTGCAAGCGAAATATTGTGACCCAATTAAAGACTGTATAACTGTTTAAACTGGATTTTCTTAATCGAGGGGAAGTGATCTATTGTTGGACATATCTCCGGTACCTTTGTCACTGGTATTTTTGCAACAATTTCTTCCGTGTCTATCTCTAAGACAGTAATATTTGTTACCGGGCCGCACATCTTTTCCTTAGCTATTGGAACCCCCTATGCATTCCTGAAAAACATCCGCGAAACTCTGTAGAATATATGATTTTTTAGCCTATATTCCCATACCTGTTTTTTTGGAATCAGCCCTAAAGGAGATACCCTTAATGGGGACATTGATCGATCTCTAAATGGATCCATAATCCTGTCCAGAGCTATTTCTTTAACCAGTTTTTTACTTACCGTTTAAGGCTTTAGATTTTCAGTTGTTTAAAAAAAGTTGGAAGTCTAGGACCTGGGAAAAGCATGATTGTAAAAAACACAAGATCCTTGCTGACGGTACAGAGAGGGTAATGAATACACCCTGGTGGCCTATTACTGCTAATGCAGATAAAGGGAGTTTATATGAAAAAGAAACACAACTCTGTCCGCTCGTTTCTGGTGAAACCACCCTGTATTGTACCTATCTACAACACTGATCATATGTATATGTGTTAATCAAAACCCCGCTTATTTTCAGCTATGAAATAACACTGTTTATCGCTAAATTATGTGCTAGTTATTCTGAAAAAAAGTACTGATGTGTGATTCCAAAGATTTCAGGTGTCAACTGTATGTGGATTCTTAAAAACTCAGAACGCCTGAATGAAAAATTAGACGCACAAACACACGGACCGTATAAGGGCATATCTACTTGGTATTTCCCTAGTCTCTCAACTACTATTCTTCACAAAGACTTGATTGATAGAATTTCATATCTAATTGTCCCCCTTTTGGCTGACCTATACTTGTTCTCGTATAAATAGAAAATATGCAGAAATTATTATAAAGTAAAATGTTTTAACAATTAAATAGTTAGCTATTCAATGGCGCCAAGTCCTTATTTCTATAAACTATATATTCGGCTATAACTCCATAAATACTGCGCCTACAGACATCATACTTGGGACATTAATGACACTTAATGTGGGCCATCAGGTGATGCCAATGAATCCCGATTCTGACACCAGGAGGGTCTTCTGTGAATAGCAGTCTGGCTCATATCTCCATAAATACTGCACCCACAGACATCATACTTGGTACATTCATGACACTTAATGCGGGCTATCACGTCATGCCAAAAATTTTTGATTCTGACACCAGGGGACGCGTCTGTAAATAGGCTGAATAGCAGTCTGGTCCATATCTGCATAAATACTGCACCCACAGACATCATACTTGGTACAATAATGTCACTTAAAGCAAGCTATCACGTGATGCCAATGGTTCCCGATTCTGACACCGGGGGGCGCTTCTGTGAATGGCAGCCTGGTCCATATTTTCGTTAATACTACACCTACTACACCTGCAAACATCATATTTAGTGCAGTAATGCGGGCTATCGCGTGATGCTGACACCAGGGAGCGCTTCTGTGAACATCAGTCAGTGGTTTGTCCCTTTCGAATTGGTTGAAAATCGGAAACCTGTAAACAATTTTGTTAAAAAGTTGAACAATTTAGTGTAATTTTAATTGAAATCGTACGTTTAAACGTTTGACGCCGTTTTGTTGGGCTGGAAAAGAGGTGTTTATGTATGAAGTATGAGTATACATTTATTGATAAAGGTGATAACTCCTGTTAAGAGGTGAATTAATAGTTGTGTAAACAATTCAGCGTGATGTCACCTTACGACGTACTGGCAAAGGCGTTGGAACCATTAAACCTCAGTTAATGCTCAGTCATGTGCCGTCGGGGCAAAGGCCATTTATAGCGTTTTGCACGACTTTTAAAGTGGGCTATAAATACCAAATAAAATCTATGTGTATCTGTAACATTATCTTTATAAGAAATTATTTTGTCTTTGTAGGAGATAAATGATTTGTATTGCTTGTGAAGTGATGTTTGTGTATGAAGTCTAAGATCTGTATGTCTATTTCTTAAGGCGCCAATGCTGGTTTACATTATATATTGTATATATATATATTGCTTAAGGCGTTAGTGCCGTTTTACAGATCAGTTAACAGGGTTAACTGCTTATTTTGACGCGGGCTTTTGACGCCACCTGGTGTCGGCTGTCAAGATTCTTGGCGCCACTTTGTACCGTTTGGAAAGTTGTGTTTAATTACTAAGTATGAACAGTGTGTGTCTGTATTAAAAGGTTTCCTTTTCGAATTGGTTAAGTCTCTAAAGTCAGTAAATAGTTCTGTTGACAGCTTAGTTAACAACTCAGTCTGATGTGAGCAGTCATTTGATGTCAAAGTATTTAACGCCATTTTGCATTGGTTAAGGCGATAACGCCGGTTAAAAAGATCCATTAACAGTTCTGTAAACACTTCAGTGGGACATCATCCTAAAGCTTATTGGTGAAGGCGTTAAAACTAGTTGACAGAAGAGTTCAGAAGAGTTGATATAAACAGTCTTGTTGGTCTTCACTGACGTCGGAAGTTGAGAATACTGACGCCTAACCAAATATATACTACTTTATCTGTAACACTGTTCATAATAAAAAAAATTTATAAAATATTTTCTGTGAGACAGTAATGACTTGTAGGGCTTTTCAAGTTGTGTTGAATAGCTAACCTCTAACTGCGAACCGCAGTGTAACTTCACTCACGTAGATATAACACAGGTTGTCAAAGTTATATATCTACCTTCGCTGGATTTAAAGGAAACTACAGACTTTTCAGAAGATACATCTTATCTGGACAAAGACAAAAACGATTTCCGGTCACACCAACTTTACGACAAGAGGAAGAGTTTAAATTTTGACAGTAAATTATCCTTATTTGTGCAGTAATATAGAGAAGGGCCCTGTATATGACGAATACATACCCCTTCTCTTAGTATTTGTTAGATCCTATGTGTTATATGACGATGTCAGTCAACATCAGAAGTTATTACTGTAAACACCGGTGTGCCAACGCCATTCCATAAAATATCTTTACTTAAGTTTCTTACCTTTTACAGTGAGTATAATTCTGTTAAAGTAAATATGGACATGGCGTCCAGAATCTGGCACTCAGCGTCATAACTGTGTCTAATTACGCTTAACCCGTGACTAGGGGCTGTATATTCGTCGCGTTGAATTAGATAGCCATGTTAGATATAGGCCTCTGAAAAGTTGATATCAAAGCGCAATTGACATACATATTTTGATCATCGAGTATTTAAAAACTGGCATGGTGGGCGATATACTGTTTTAATGTATTCGCCTCGAACATTCCTTGCGTCTTGCAATCATTATTGAAAACTGTTGACTACTACTTTCGAATCCGTCTTAATTTAGCCTTTTATATACTTTCTTATTTCTTAGCTAGTTTGTGTTGAACGGTCTTTTGGGAAGTGGCCTTGTGGTTATTGAGCCGGAACGTCCATTTTGGCTGACGGCTGGTGTGAATTATGGAAATGCATTGCTTGTTTTTTTTTTTAACCTATCAAGAAACTTATGTAACTTGCACAAGCAGTGTAATATTCAGCCGCCGTATAACTAAAATATTCGTGAGTAGGGCGTAAAACTCAAATCAAATAAATGAATCAGTGTAATATGTTCAAGTTTTGATCTAACGCGTTCAAAAACATAAACCCATCTGAAATACAGGAAATTCATTGACATCGGTGTTGTGGCTTATTAAGTGAGGGTGAGGGCCACATTTTATTTGATACAAACTTCCCTGGGATACATTAACAAGAACAATATGCATTGGCATAGACATATAATTATGTTGAAATTTAAAGCAATGCAAGCATGACAGAGTATCCTGACTAACATATTCACATGTGATATACGCTCCGAATAGTAAAAATATATCACTATGCAATATGAGATTGTATAAAATGTAAAGGATAATTAAAGCTGTTTGCCAGAAGCGCTGCCAGGGTCCACGCTATTTCCGTGTAACCATTTCTGTCAGCCTGATAGGCAAACTGATGTTAACTATGAAAAGGAAAAAACTGGGCTTCTGTGTATGTATGTATGCCTGGATATTTATGTCGCAATTAATAATTTTTCAATCAGCCATGTGACGTCGAGGACTCATTACTTACGTGCACAAATATAATAAACTCTGTCAAAAAAGAAACGCAACCCCTGTCCTCGGATATCAAAAATTCGTTCGAATAAAGTTATTGCTTCGAAACTAAATTTTAGCCAAATGTAATGAAATTATACACGTTTTTAATGAAGATTACCATCCAAACAACTCCCTTTTCTCTCCTAAGTGTATTTTATTGCTTATGACGTCACAACGCATGGACTGACCCTGTTGACTTCGCACACAGAACCATTCACCTGCAAATCATGTCAATGGCAGTTATAGTGTGGGGGTGTATAAAAGCCCATGTGCTTTCGTATTTCATTCATTCATTCGTCGACGAAAGGCAGTCGGTAAAATGCCGCGACTGAGTGTTGCCGACCGAAATATCGCCATTGGTCTTCTTCAAGCCGGAGAAAGTTTTGGTACTATTGCACGACACCTAAATGTTCACAAAACAACGATATCCCGACTTTGGAGCCGTTACAACAACTTTAATTCGACCAACGATCGCCCGAGAAGTGGAAGGCCAAGAATCACCACCCCACTTCAAGATCGGTACATCCGGGTCCTTCACCTGTGTAATCGGCATGCCCTACCAACCGTGACTGCCACACAAATACCAGGTTTGAGGAGAGTGTCGGCTCAAACGATTAGGAACCGTCTGAAAGAAGCGGGTTTACGTGCCTGTAGACCAGTTGTTGGACCTGTACTGCGCCCCTTACGTCGACGCCTACGACTCAGGTGGTGCAACAACGTAAGGATATGGACTTTACAAAACTGGAAGCGCATCTGGTTTTCTGATGAATCCCGTTTTCTTTTGACACGTCACGACGGAAGACAGCGTGTGTATAGGAGACGTCATGAACGCTTTGCGCCCATCTGCGTCCGGCAGGTGGACAGATTTGGCGGAGGCAGTGTTATGGTTTGGGGAGCCATCTCGTACAACCAGAAATCAGACTTGGTGATCGTTCCAGGGAACCTGACAGCCCAACGTTACATCAACCACGTGTTACAGCCTCACCTTCTCCCGATTATTGACCGACAGACACAGCTTTTTCAACAGGACAACGCCAGGCCTCATACTGCACGTGCAACAATGAACTTTCTGCAGGATTCCAACGTCAATGTCTTGCCGTGGCCCTCTAAATCACCAGACCTCAACCCTATTGAACACCTGTGGGATACTCTGGATCGACACGTGCGTCAACGTCAGCCACCGCCACAGACGCTTCAACAGCTCGCCGTTGCGTTACAAGAGGAGTGGAGGTCCATTCCCCAGGAGAGAATCCGGCGTCTTATCCGTTCTTGTCCAAGGAGATGCCGTGCAGTGATTGCAGCTCGTGGTGGTCATACGAGATACTGAGGAAGACGCCCCCTGGTGAACAACTGGTGTCTGTGAGATGACTTTTGAAAAGACGGTTTTAAACATGACCATCTTGATTATTATTCTGCCAAATGTCTGACTTCTTTCTTTAATAAGAAAAAAGTTGTGCCGTCTTAAAACTAAATATTAAAATCTCTAAAATACGGGGGTTGCGTTTCTTTTTTGACAGAGTTTACGTCTTCTTGTGACAGGGCGAGTCTGTGGTGCGAAAGTGAAGTATCATATTGACGAAACCAGACATGACACTCCACGCAGTCAAATTATACTGACACGGGCCCAGCGTACGTATTTTACGTATTTACGTACGCTTACTCATGCATTAACTGTACATCAGATGCAACTTGATCGACTCAGTGGTTTTTTAGAAGAATATTCTGTAAGGCTTTCTGTAAAATTCAAATTGACCGACAAACTACATGACTGGTCAAAAATTGAACAGTGAGAAAATTTTCTCATATGTTCAACGCTGTTGCTGCGGAGTTCTATAGTTGCGTTACATTTAAAATAGGTTTTGAAATATTAGAACAGTAAAAGTAAAAGAATAATAACAAATAAAACTGCTATTAGTTTTACGGCTTCCAAGCTAGTGTTACCGCAGCGTAATGACCCAGGAGCCTCTCACCACTGCGGTCGCTGTGAGTTGAAATCCAGCTCATGCTGACTTCCTCTCCGGACGTACGTGGGAAGGTCTGGCAGCAACCTGAGGATGGTCGAGGGTTTCCCCAGGGCCTGGTTTCCTCCCACCATAAAGCTGGTCGTCGTCGTAAAAGTGAAATATTCTTGAGCACGGCGTAAAACACCAATCAAATAAATAAATACATAAATCCAAGCTAGTGATCTGTACTCACGGCTTTTTAGCACGTGCTTTAAAACAAACCTGTTTCAGAGCTAGAAATTTTCATTTTCGTTTCAGTTAAAGAATGCTAAAATATTTAAAATTAGGGCGGTTAGCTATATGCACGTATGTGTTTATACGTAAATGTAGCGTCAAACAGACGAAAATTATGTTTTTGTTCTCCAGCGAAACATTGAGTGAGTGCTTGGGGTTTAACGTCGTACTTAACCATTTTTCAGTCACATGACGACGATGCCAAACACTGAACTACAGTGCGTTGAAGCGTGGACAGTGCAGTTACAGGTAGAATGCCACCGTTTAGCAAGGCATTGTTACTGTTGAAGTTGATGTATAACGCGCCACTGAATACAAGTTTTTAAACCCACCGTACGCTAAAATAAAAGGTGTAGTTGATCTATCTGCTGACTGGTCATGTGACCTTCAAAAGTGTGAAAAATCGCCATTTTTTTGTTTAATTCTAATTTTTAGGAAAACTGTAGAAAATCTAACTACATTCAAAAATAGGTCATTATCTGACGTCGCACGATCCATGACGAGCTTCTACAGCTTTCACTGGAATTCAACGCCTTCTGCAGTTTATGTTGCTCTGTGAGTGCTGTAACAGCATACCAAATATCTGCTTGATCCGTGCAGTGGTTCTGGAGAAGAAGATTGCTAAAGCATTTGGTCGCCTTATAATATGGCGAAAAAGCAGGTCGCCGTTTGGCGGGAAAAGGGGGACACCGACCCATCATTTGTTTACGGTTACACAGTACTTTTGTCTTCGATTTCTCACCAATAGTTTGGTTCAGCCACGAACAGTTTTTCTACAAATCACTAAAAAGTGAGTACAGAGAACATTTCTTTAATCATCCATGCAAGAACAATAGTCTTTCAGCTTTCAGCTTTGAAGTCTAATGAAAAGATTCATACCAATTTCAACACGTGTTTCGCCAGGATGGCGTGATCTAAAAATCTATATACATGTTAATACAACAATACTGCAGGCTAGTCGTCTACATAAAATGTGCATGGGAAATATACATTTACACTTTTGTTTTCAAATTTATACCAAATTGATGCAAAACACGTATACAACATGTAGTACGTAACACTTTGGTGAAAAAATTCCATCATCATAGTGTCAAGGCATGTACTCAAAAATGCACGTCCATGTATTAAGCGTTTATATGCATTGACTGTCGTATTGGCGCTGACTGTCCAGAAATGTCAGAAGAAAATGCTAAATTTTATATACAATCTATGAAAAACATCATATAAATCAATCTTCTCAGTAACTTTGCAGATAACACTTTAATGTTGCCTTGGTTACCGATTTGGGCCATCAGCTGATCACAGTTGCAGCTATTGGAAATCACTGAGCTCAGGAGCATCCAGTAAAACACAAAGGGAAAGCCTGTGAGTTTTGGCTCGGCTGACTAGTGTTATTCGCGGCTTTCATCCTTTCTTAAAGCTCCTTATGTCAGAGTGTTGCATTCAGCTATTGAATTCTTATGAACCATATTTAGCCAAAGTCAAAGAAATGAAGTTATTAATATTACGTAGATCTGAAGACAAAAAAATCCGTGAATCTTGATGATAAAAAAAAAATAAAAAAGAACAAATATGTAGTTTAACCCGGCTTCCTATCATATATTTTATTCACCACAAATAAAACATGTCGCCGGTTGGCAGCTCAGAGTCTACAGAGTATACAGGATTCTATATTCATCTATACATACTGAACTCTCGACTACATGTGTATTGTTAGGAAAACACTTCCTTTGCTTTACTATGAAGTTCGCCGGTAAGGACGAATATACAGTTTATCTAGGCAACGTAATGTAGTTGTAGACACTACCGGATAGAGGTATTTTGAAATACCTGTGCAGCGCCTGGTGTAATGTGCATTAAAATATACATATGAAGAGCTATTCTGACCGTAAACAGCTTGCCAAATGAAATCAAAATATTTCATGGACGACCAACATTATTAACGTGTGGTTTGTAAAAATTAAACATTTGAAGCTTAAAATGAGGTACAATACAAAGAATTCCAAATTAAGTGAAAGTATTTCGGTGACGATCACGATAACTTGATTTTATCTTGTCTTTCCTCTTTTAAGTTCGCTGTCCGGTCACGTATCGTATAGGTTCACGGTAGCCATTCATTTTATCCGTATCCATGCTGAGAACACTGTTGATGTTGCGTAAATTTTGCGATTTATTCTCCTGTTGCTGTGGCTTTTGGACTTCCTTTGGATCATGGCCGCACAACCGTTCAAGACTCCACTCACACACTTCCATAATAAGCTGGGCGAGCTCAAAGAGGCTAAGGACTGAAAGACCAAGGAACAGTCCGGCCGTACCACCCAAGTCGGAGTAAAACTGAGAATCCTGGAAGAAAAAAATTATTTCATTGTTGTGAAATTTAATGTCTACAGAAGCCATCATATTATTGATTGATATCTTAATTCGGTGTTAAATGCCTTATTCAAGAATTTTTCGTTCACACGACGGCTGTGAGGTGTATGGTTGCAAACCACGGCCTGGAGGAAATAGTCAGAAACATATAACCAGAGCTGGAATCGATCTTGCTACGTCATTTGTTCTCTGACTGTCACGACAGCAACTCAAACAAGCCAACGAGGGCCTCCTAACGACAATGCCATGTTTCTTGTGTAACAAAAAATTCATCACTGGGGGCGCTGTTCACATCCAACATTAAACATTCGCTGCACGCCAACAACTGTTAAACATATCCTAAGCAACCCAGAGTATAAATAGAAAATACTTTCGCCTGATTCGAATGAACAGAAAAAAGTTATATGATATGAAATAAAACGTGACAGACACGGTTCACAAAAGCTTATATAACAGTGCCTTGCGTTGTTTCTCTTTATGCTATGTTAAACTCTTAAGTGTATGGAGAAAGACTATAGTCTCGCTAAAGCTTTTTGTTTCGAAAAAACGTTACTGACAATGTAGTTCACATCTGAGAGTGAAACATTTTGCCCTGAAGTCAGCCACCCCTAATCAAGGAAAATGTGAAAACGACAACGAGAACGCTGAAGGTCAAGTTTATTTAGTTATTTATCTGATTGGTTTTTTACGACAAAACTAAGGAATATTTCACTTATACGACGGCGGCCAGACTTATAGTGGAAGGAAACCTTGCACATACCGCTGGAAACCCACGACCATTCGCCGAATGCTGGCAGACTTTAGATCGTACGAACACAGAGGAAGCGAGGTCAAGTCAGAAAATTTATGTTGACCTATCACACAGAACACGATATGTGTATACAGCGAGATATTCATTTAAAACATTAGTAACCTATTATGCTATCTTCTGGAAAAGTAAATATTATTGATATATCTAAAAAAGGGGAGTGATTGTGTGGTTTGAGTGCTTGCATTTCAATAGTACAAAGGAAACCTTGGGTTCAATGTACCATTCTCGGGTGGGAATTTTCTTGGCTTCCGCCCACCTTGGCGTCACCAAGTCGTTGTGAGTGCTGTCTTGTATTGTCTTACATTTCCATCGCTTAACAAACGTAATTACTCCACTATTCAAACTAGTCGTCATTTTATAAGTGAAAACTTCGTCAGCAGAGTTTTAAACAACAGCCAAATAAATACATAAAGCATTGACATCAACAAAGGAAAATGTGAAACTATACTGGAATTTGTATTTGTAATATACAGCATAGGTGGCAAAACGATTCCAGAAAAGAAGTTGTAAATACGTACGGAGTAACTGGGCTCTTCCTTAATATCTTCATAATTCATGTCTCGGTAAAATATGTTCACTTTCAGGAAATTTCGTCTGAAGCAAAAGAAAGTTTTTTGTTTCATTTTATCTATATTTGGATAACTAAGTGAAAAAAAAGATAAACATGAACATTTATATCGATGTCATGAGAATATACTACCTTTTCTCCGCCATGTCCGAATAGGTGAGATCATTGCAGTCGGCCTCCTGTGACGGGTCCTTACATATTGTCTCTTGTAAAGAATTCTGCAATGATAACCCAAGAGAATACTTAACTAATACAACTTCATTATACAAAAGAAACGCGGAGAGAATGAACAACACAATGAGAATTTGGTGCGGTTATCTTACTTTAAGAAGTTATAACGATTTAATAACTGATGTAAAAATTACCTGTACATACTACATAAATTAATATTTAAGATACTAATCATAAAAATATTTCCCGAAACATCTTTTGACGCAAACCTCATAAAAAATAGACTGCAACCAAGATTTCCTGTCACAAATTGTAAATAGGAATTATGTGCTTGTCAGATTCATCAAACCATTCTGCCCAAGAAAAGTCAGTTCGAATATTATGCAAGATTTCACTTCTAGTTGATTCGGATGCATGTATATTGAAGACAGAACAGGGTTTGGGAATTCAGTACCTGTCGATGAAGCGCGGTTGTTCACTCAGAAAACTCTCCACCCATAAACCTGACCGCCGTCATTAAAGTGAAAACCCCAGTAGTACTCACAGCACAACTCGGAAACCTCTCACCAATTTGGTCGCCGTGAGTTCATAAGTCCAGCTTATGCTGGTTTTCTTTCGGCAACCTCCTGATGGTCGTGGATTCCCGGGCTCTGCCTGGTTTCCTCCCCCTCAATGCTGGCCGTATAAGTGAAATATTCGTGAGTACTGCGTAAAACACCAATCAAATAAATATATTAATTAAAGTGAAAAATGTTTGTGTACGGCGTCAAATGCAATGAATACATACTATTTTCACTCATTACTGCCTGGTAAAAACCTTACCACATAAGAATTGGTGGGCCAATCCCGACTAGAAAGCATCATGTCATACGTCTGCTCCCTGCATACAGAAACAAAGTCAGGTGAAGTCAGCATGGTTCACCAACAAACGAAGTAACCTTTCCATCAAAGAAACAATATCTAGAGTTGACGACATAAATTTGTCGATTCAATGATCACTTTAAACTGCGTGATACAATATTCCGCTTTTGACTTGCTTTTTTCATAACAGAAGTACAGTAATTTAGTTATGGATACACAACAAAAACTACATATAAATGTAAAAAAAAAAAACGGCTATTCGACCACTCTGGCAGACATGACATGTTTTCTATACAACTAAATCGTTTGGAGAAAACGTTGAAATGATTTACTGATATTATAAAATGGATGCCAGCCTATGTTTTAATAAAAACGTATGCATGTACAGTCCCATCATATACACGTAAGGCGTTGATGGATAAAATGTGTGCATTCAAATAAAAACAGCAATGCGTTTGCACATTAATGCACGTGTTTTTATAAATTCACGTCATGCGTCGCGAATATTTGCAGTGTAGTCATTGTAAAAGTGGCCACATTCTCAGGGGTTCCGTTCGTTAACTATCTGGTAATGTTTTTTTTTTTTATTTCCCATGTGACATTTGGCTCAATTTTGAAAGTTCTTGTAAATTCGGTTTTGAATAAGTCTGGATAACATCACAAGACTACAGAATGGATAGTAAAACCAGAGCAGTGACAGTGTGATGTCTGGCAATTATCGCCTATTACCAGTGAAATTTGGCTTCTTGTCAATTAACCCCAGCCAGGGCGCTATTCCGACTATTCATGTATATGCTTAAACGGTAGCAACGTACACAGAGCATCACCCCAAAGTGTAAGTCCATTACCTAGAATTATGCAAACTTCGCTATAGCTAGTCTCCACGGCACTTCACGCTTTGCTTCCATCGCGAACACATGATGTGACGTATCTGCGCAGCCATGTATTTTTTGTGTCTCTTTATTGTGCATCTAACGTTTGCAAAACGGCTCACGCCTGGTGGGATCCAAACGCGGTTCTGTTGAAATAGACTTTAACAATATTACGACAACGGAGAATTTTGTAAAAGGAAAACAATATCCTCGACAGTAATTGTTTTAGAGTTGTTTGGAAATATAAAAGTAATCAATGGGTTTATTATTGCATACAAAACAATGACTATCGAAATCGTAGTTTTTAAATACGGATGGTCGGTTTCAAGGTGTGGCAGCCGTTTACAATTAGATTTTCCAGGATTCAGTTCACAATTTCCACCCAAAAGGTTGGCATATTTCTCCACCAGGTTGCGCGAGTTTCTACAGATGACATAACATGTGTACTGTGTGGTGGACACTAGCCATACTTCCATTTAATGGACTTCTGGTGAAACAAAAATGCAGTGATCTTTTCTAGAATCAATCAAAATGTTGTGCTTTCCTAACATTTAATACTCATATGAAAACAATACAAAGGGACCGAAGGTTTTTCGAACTATACCATGACGTATTGACAGTATTATTGTTGATACAAGGGGAGATAACCAGATGAGATAGGGAAGTAGCCGACATAATGACAAAATTCCTCGCCCTCGAGTACTTCATTTCGCGTACTGTTCAGTTTCAAGGCACAGTTCTTAGGACATGCACTGGCATCAGAAATAATCTCGATTTCTTGATTAGAAGCTTTAATTTAGCAGAAGTTTGGCTTTATCAGATACGTAAAGTAATGATGGTTGTAACGCGACATCAAATTCAAAATCTTTATGCAATCTACGTAAATTTGCACTTTTCATTACTATTAGAAGTCTACGAGAAAACACTCACTCCGACGCTATCAGTTTAGGTCGGACCCTATGACAAGTACAATTCTGATTAAGAATATCAACATTAAATCCTTAAAACTTCTATCTTCTTGTCTCGTAAGGCAATGGCATTGGCTAGAACACACAGAACTTTTTGAACTCTCCACCTAACGACCCAGGCTAAGATACAAACCACTGAAGATAATATCCGCGAGAATTTTGTTGCTACTTTTGAAACGACAAAAAAGCATTGCATGTTCGAAAAGAGTAGTTTTAATATTTCGAGCCCAGTCGTTCAAAAGTGTATAAGGGCTAAACACGGTATTAACTTTAGGGCAGACTAAACTGTCATTTAATTTGTATGAGGATGAGACTGGTGTTACGTTTTTAGCCTTGCTCAACTTAAATACACATTTTGAAAATGCACCCCCCTCGAGTAATAACATCATTATTATATTACATATGAAATACAAATAGCTTATCTTTGCACACAGCTTCAGCTAACAACCGGAGTTTTTTTTAATTTTCCCTCTTCCTTCCTTTTATGGTAGGAAGAAATAACCAAGTTGTGAATACCAAAAGAAAGCCAAAGCTGTTGTCTTATTGTGGTTATGGCTTACCAGCAAGCATTAGGGCAATCGCAAGACACGTTCTCGTGAACAGAATAATCCTGTGACAGGCTGCGGACACAAGCACCTGTGGATACAAATGAACATGGAGTGAACACGAAAATGACAACTGAGTCAGCCATTCACGGGTGAAGGGAACCGGGCAGAAGCCGAGGTAACAGCTGTGTCTCGTCAGGCGGCGATGTTCCCACATATCTGGCGCACACAAAAGCATTCTGCTGACCAAAACGTTATTAGAGGCAGGCAGCTCAGCAGAGTATGTTGTTCTTTTTGTGCCACAAAAATGCAATTAAATCAGCCCTCAAAACTAGACGCTCCTACGGGCCGGTTCCATGAAGCTTACTTAGTGTTAAGTAAACGGAGAAACGATTCCACAGTGCTCGCCCACTGAGGACACCTATATAAATATCCTTAATAATTAAAGCTCAGCTTATAATAACTTATGTAGTCATTTTTCTTTAGCTTAGCACTTTTTTCAACCACGTGAATTTGTGGTCGGAATTTCAGAGATAAGACCAAAATAGCCTCAGACTATATATATATATATATATATATTCGATTATACATACTTTTGTTAAGAAATTCACACGGTTGCAGCGATTCTCTGTGCAATATGGCTGACGGGTAAAGATGCGTTTGGGCAAGTAGGAAACATCCGCACTTCTTCAGTATTAATGAGTACAGGCAAGTGGCCTGACAAGACTGGAAAATAGGGAGAACATAGACGCTTTAATATTTGCATAACAGTTCAAAAAAGATAAGTACAAATTTATAGACCTCATCTGACTTGAAAACATGTTAATTTCATTTACTTGACCGAAGTCTTCAAGAAATTCTCACTTACTGATATTTTCTACCGTACGATTGAAAAAGGGTAATCTGCATGAGTAATACTTAACGAGCTGATTTTCCTCCGTGTTTACTTCTTCATCGGACTGGAATCCGGATATACGGTCATGCTCTTTCCTACACATTTGTCCCAACCAGAAAGAAACAATATTTCACTGCGAGATTTAGTCGAGATTCAGACTGGGTTTGGCCGAGAAATGAAGAAGCTAACCCAAGACCAAGATTTACGCAAGATTCAGTCTCAATTAAATGCCGATATGTCGCGTCTCGTTGGGATCTGATTACAATGTATAGTTGTTGTCCTTTTCAAAACCGAATCGCAGTTAAATCTCGCAGTGTCATTCAAGCATTACTTTTCTTGGTTTTGGGCCAATGCGCAGGAAAGAGCATGACCACATACCCGGCTTCTATAATCGTATAAGAGAGCCGTATGCTCACCTGGCGGGAGTATCTATTGTCCGATGGAAATCCGCCGAAGGCACCTCTGTTTTCAGAGTCACTGACACAATTTCCATATGGTGTTCCTTGACGAGTAATGTTGACCTGAAAATGAGTGAGATCAATAAATATACCATTGGACTGAGGAATGTTCCTCCTTCAACAATAACCTGGGGTTGAAACCCAGGTAGGCTGATAACAAAGACTTTAAAAATGGTACTTGCTGCTGCCTGGCTTCGCGCTCAGCGATGGGAGGTCAGAGCAAGGAAACATGACCGGTTGGCCCGGTGTCAGTATTATGTGACTGGGTGGAGTGTCATGTCTGGTGTCTGGTGTCTGATGTCTGGTGTCTGGTGTCTGGTGTCTGGTGTCTGGTTCAGCAGCGATAGTACTTTAGTGGCGCTGCCACCAGAAGACACAATATATATGTACACACACCTAATGACTCCTCGTCGTCATATGAGTGGAAAATTGCTAAGTACGACATTGAACCCCAAGCATACATGCATACAACTGTAAATAATGGAACTTTTCAAGAAAACTTGAGGTATACAAGCAAAGCCATATGACTGGTGTTCAAAGCCGTATCCAATATTATGCACGTACAAAATGTGTTGACAAGGACTACAGTATTCACCTAAAATTTGACGCCTTGCATGGACAGAAAAGAATTTGTTGTTTTACTCGCATCTAAAGACTTTTCTGGCAACTACACGGAATTAATGCAAGATTTGGCGTCAGGCTGACATAAACCCAAAAATCACGAGAAAATCCTGTGTCCGAGTACGACTGTATGAAAGTGCCCTCATACATACCCTCGAATATATCGACTTACATAGCTTTCTCAGAAAGCTTTTTTCTCTGTGTTAAGAGTCTACTGAAAATTATAATCTTTAAAAGTTCTGTTCATTTCTTGCTACTTAAGATTGCTTAGTTATCCCGGCCTCTGCAATCAATGCATTGTATGATTGGTCAGGTGCTGTGTCAGGCAGAACAAAGAATGCTGATATTGAGACTGGTGTTCTGTAGGGACACGTGAAGTTCATTAAATTAATGTTTAAAGGACTAAGAAATTTATGGGTAACGGCTGTGCCATGCAGTAGACTGATTGACATTGTGGAAGTAATTTGGTACCAAAATCAATTTCATATTACCCAAGAGAAGGTCGAAATATTTATGAAAACCTTTCTCCAACGTAAAATTGGATCAAACTGAAACATATTTATGACATTTAAATCAAAGCCAATTGTACTCCAGTTTTGACTGCGCACATAAATACACATACATGACCGATAAAATATTTCTAAAACTTAACTATATTCCTCTCATCAGCTTTCATTTCCTATTTATTCAATGCAGTCTTAAACTTAAATTTGACCTAAAGTATATTTACAAGTTCCAAAACATTTTCAAATCGATGACACAATACTGCAATGCGATACTAGTATCGATCCATCTCTTCGCAGTATCTTTTCATCGCTTCGCACTACTAGTATCTTGCCATCGCTTCGCGGAATCACTCCTTCGCTTCGCACTTCCTGTCATCCCTTCGTTCCATTTTCGGTCGAGAAAACTTGGGCGCAGTTTCACAAAGATGTCGCACATGTAAGATAATAGCACATATAGAACAATGGTACCGTAATAGTGACGTACGAAATATCTTACGACAATGATTGTTTCTTACCAGCGTCAGACCTACATCAGTTTCTGCCCCAGCAGATAAGTACAACCCATTATACTCAGGTAGTACCATTTGCCCAGGTTGGCCGACCACCAGCCGGGCACCATAACCACTGGTCAAGCCCGGGATGTACTCCGCATTCTCCAAATATAGGATTAACGATAGGCCTACAGACAAAACAAAAAACAAAAAAAAAAACATTGCAATGATTGTTCTTCCTTACATATACCTCATCAGCGCAATAAGAGTTTCATGTTTCCACATCTCACACAGTATAGGCCTTACCTCTCAAATGTTTCAAATCATTAACCGAAAAAGAAATGTAATAACGGTCAGAAAAAGAAACTCCAATGTGGGACCAGAGACCCTAATGTCCCATAGGTAGCTTTACATTTAACGAAAATTTGTTATATAATATTATTTTTTTACTGGTAATTCAAAGGTGATTGTAAATGCGAGTCAATATTTTAAAGGACAATACAGTTTTAAAAAAGAAATGATGGCAATTCACATTTTAGTGATGCCGTTTGGCAGCTTGGCATAAGAATACGCCGATTAGTGGTCGGCCTGGTATCCGTGGATACATGTACACTGTGATTAGTGGTCAGCCTGGTATTCGTGGATACATGTACAATGTGATTAGTGGTCGGCCTGGTATCCGTGGATACATGTACAATGTGATTAGTGGTCGGCCTGGTATCCGTGGATACATGTACACTGTGATTAGTGGTCAGCCTGGTATTCGTGGATACATGTACAATGTGATTAGTGGTCGGCCTGGTATCCGTGGATACATGTACAATGTGATTAGTGGTCGGCCTGGTATCCGTGGATACATGTACAATGTGATTAGTGGTCGGCCTGGTATCCGTGGATACATGTACAATGTGATTAGTGGTCGGCCTGGTATCCGTGGATACATGTACACTGTGATTAGTGGTCAGCCTGGTATTCGTGGATACATGTACAATGTGATTAGTGGTCGGCCTGGTATCCGTGGATACATGTACAATGTGATTAGTGGTCGGCCTGGTATCCGTGGATACATGTACACTGTGATTAGTGGTCAGCCTGGTATTCGTGGATACATGTACAATGTGATTAGTGGTCAGCCTGGTATCCGTGGATACATGTACACTGTGATTAGTGGTCAGCCTGGTATTCGTGGATACATGTACACTGTGATTAGTGGTCAGCCTGGTATTCGTGGATACATGTACAATGTGATTAGTGGTCGGCCTGGTATCCGTGGATACATGTACACTGTGATTAGTGGTCAGCCTGGTATTCGTGGATACATGTACAATGTGATTAGTGGTCGGCCTGGTATCCGTGGATACATGTACAATGTGATTAGTGGTCGGCCTGGTATCCGTGGATACATGTACAATGTGATTAGTGGTCGGCCTGGTATCCGTGGATACAGGTACACTGTTATTAGTAGGATCAAACCTGTAAGTTAACATACCGTTTTCGTTTCCACTACGTCGCGACGTCAGATTACTGTCAACTTCACTGTTGAAGGTGAAACAATTTCCGAACACATTGGACCGTGTAACCACAAAATGTCTAAAAAATGATAACAGGAAAAATTTCTATATATGTCTGTTTTTATTCATGGTGTGTTTTTAATCTAGTGTTTCACACCAGAGCCCTAGATAGCGTTTTATCGAGAGGCGCTCCGCCATGCCTCTCAGAACGTCCGCCATCCCTCTGTAAAACCGAAGTACCTAGTGCCTTGCCTAAGACGTCCTTTGTAAAGTATTTTTCCCGTATTTTAAGTTTTTTGTTGCATAAAACAACGCTATGCACTATAATTCTATCGGCAAACGATCTCGTACATACGTGTAGTTATTTTTCGCCTCCAATTCCCGAGAGTTACTTTCAAATCGGAAACCCGTTAGTTCCTGAGTGCCTGAGACATGGTTTCCGATGTTGTGGACAGGGCTGGCCCCGCAAATGTCTGCGCAAACGCTCAAACTTTGTGATCTTGGCAACCCATTGCTTCCTAAGTCGTAAATTACGCGTGTAGCGCCTTGAATGGCGATGCATTGAGTTGACAAAGTAGCATGCCGAGTTCAGCTTGGCTGTCTAGGAAGCGTCAGTCCATCCTAGAACAAAGTTTTGAAGGCAGGATGATTTCCCCTTACAAAAGTTCAGTTTAATTTCCAGGCAATATTTCAGCCTTTTAACAGGCTCCGAAAACAAGTGTTTTCAGGTGAAAGTTTGTCAAATATGCCAGTGCGCTGACTTTTAGTGCAGCTTACTGTTGAGTTCAAGATTACCGTTAAACCTTACACGATTTTGATATAGGAAATTCTTTTCAGTACAGCCACAGTGCATGACCCCTGATAAACTAATTGCTTTATGTTTGGGGAATTTCTGCTGCTTAAGAGGGATGGCGAACCCGATTTACTTTAAAAAGTAATCGATCCTGTTTCCTTTCAATTGAAGAAAGTTGAGCACAGAAGGTAGTGAAAATAAATCTTGGAGGGCTGGAATGATAATATATGAAAGATTTTGTTGTCAGAGCAACTACTGAAATGGTGAGCTTCCAAAATCAGTTTCAATTAACATTTTGTCTATCCTGCAAGATATTTGACTGACTGACTGACTGACTGACTGACTGATTATTCTTTTACGCCATACTTATGAGTATTTCACTCATGTGACGATGGGTCAGTATTGTCAGGTGGGTGGAGGTAGCCCCCGGAAGAAACCGATGTAAACCACTGATCATTGGCAAGTCACTGACAACTTCCCCACTTGTCTTAGAGCAGCCCTGTTTGCACAGTTCTACAAGCGTCGTCGTCCACCAAAGCCTATGAAATTAACCACTAAACTGCCTGCGGTGGAATGAGAAAATTGGTCAGATGTGACATCTACCAAATCGGGTACAGCAGCAAGCCTTGTGATTAAGGATCCCATTTGACTATGAGGATTACAAGGCTTACTAAAATACAATATTTTAGGCCTTTTAATTTATCCTGATGTTAGATGTAAAACTATTCTTTTGACGCGACGAAAGCATTTCTGGCAATGCAAGTTTTCCGGCGGGCGGGGCCACATTTGGCTGGGACGCTCTTCCCCTATACCTTCACCAAATCCTAGATAGGGGTCTGCACACCTGTTTCTAATCTAGTGTTTCAGGCCTGTTTCCAGTCTAGTGTTTCAGATTGGTTTCTATTCTAGCGTTTCAGATGGGATTCTATTAGACCGTTGTGTTGATTGTTGTTAAGTGCCACAAAAAAAGTTTTGAAAGGTACGTTGTACAGTATAATCGTTAAAGCATAAGGTTTAGCAAATTCATTAAATGTGCCAAATACACTGTACAGAAAGGTTTCACAGCTTACAACATCACTCACTCTTGGCCGCACTTTAACCCGGCGTAGGAACACGAAATCAGCATGTCCTCAATCTGGTGACCAATGGCACCTTTGTTAGCGCTGAAAAAATACACAACAAACAATATCTAACTGTAATTAGAAGCCATAAACCGATAGTAAAACATATGTATCTGCTATCATTGCTGTGTAAATATATATGGTTGGTGAAACCGTGTCCGAAAGAAGCTATATGTGAGCTGGAGACTTTAATGGTCAACACATTAGATGAATGGGCCAGCGAGAGCCCGGCCTCTCCATTTTATGTAATATCATGTCTCACCAGCAGCAAATTCTGTGTTGAACATATACATGTACTTACTCATTCGTACTCAGAACTTTTTATTATACACTGCTGTCCGATTTACAAAACTGTCGCAAACGCCAAGTGCATTTACAACGGTGATCTCTTCACGATATGTTGTCATTGGAGTTACGCCAGGCGCAGTTTGCGACTGCTTCATAAAAGAGAATCAAGGCGTTTAAAATGCTTCTACAGCTACACAGGTAAGATTTACAAACCTGTCTTCTCCCCCGTATAAGATCTTAAACTCCTTCGTGACCTGGGATCGCGGATCCGCTTTGACAATGGGTCCCCAGTCGTAATCATCGTAGTAGTAGTACTCGCTGAAGTAATCCGTCTCATTGCTATCCCAGAAATGATGCGACCATTCGAAATTTGACTAAAAAAAAACAGAAATTGAAGTTTTACAGATTTATTTATATTTAATAAAAAATTTCAGGATTTTGTTTTTTCTCTCGGTTTAAAGACACACCAAAAATAATTCTGGCGTATAGCAAGCACATCGCCTAAATTGCAAGCCTGTATCCCACATGGAATACAATATGGTATATTATCATATTGTATCCCATATTCCACTCAAGTATAATATTTAACAATGGCTTATTTGATTACGCTTATTACATACTTTCTATAGTTTATTTACTTATATATTTCACCAATATTTTACATGCATGGTAGGCCTTATACTGAGGAGTAACTATTGTTTGTAGCCTTTTGAAATGTAAACGAGTTTGTGCCTTTATATAATTTAACAATGGTTGTACCTGTCTGTAATGTAACTGTGTGACTCTCGTGTGAATGTTTACGCAGTTACACGTTTCGTCTTCCACAAATATGACGTGCATATCTGTGGGCTACATTTGGGAAATGTCGTCAGTAACTTGCCAAAAGTCAGTGGTTTAATCTGCCATCGTAAATTATTGAGCTAGGCAGTAGAGAGCAATCAAATAAATCAATAAATAAAGAATTTACCCATTAAATTAAGTAGGCATGTGTATATCATACTGAGGTACAATTTTGTCCTATAGGTAATTCAGGGGTATTGTTACATATCACTGCCTTACTGAAGTATACAATTCATAGAACAATGAGCTACAGTGGAATATGATTACGGCACGTGCTTTTAATGGAAGTACAGGTCAGCCACAAATCGACATGTGCAGAACAATTCGGTTATATTGCATAATAGCGATGCAGCAGTGAAACATCGTATGTACATATACACTAATACAGTGTTCGCTAGCAATTTAATTGTTACTCAGTTGTTGGGTAGATATTTAGGTTCCCGGTTGTAATGGCATGTGGTAGACGTTGAAAATCATCCCACAACAACAGTTAGTATTCAAGTGAAGATTAATAGTTTCCGACACTAATGACGTGGTTGACTGCGATAAAGGTCTACAGGGACAATCAGTATTGAAGTGAACACAACTTTCCACGGGTAATGACGCATGGTATATAGTACTAAATGGAACGTTGCTGTGGCGCACAACAGTTAATTGGTTAATTGAATATACAGCGTACCTCACTTATACACAGAAATAAATATTTATGACCTCAGGCGTTAAAATCTATAAGATATGAATGGGGTTTGTCAAAAAGTTTCACTAGGGATAAAGCTAGCTTGCTTCTATGTAAACACTCCCGTGGATTCATTATTTAAACGAACAGATAATGACTGGTAAATACCCTAAATGACCAAAAATTTCGTCCATGACTAATTTGCTCATTTTTCCTAATTCTGCGAGTTTTATTGATTCTATAAAGGTGTTTTGAGGTTTGCTTGAAACATGTCATGATATTCTACTGGGAAAGTTTCAGCACCATAAATAACATTTTGTGACATTTATTTGCCTTTACAAATGCTCTTTTTGGGGACGAAATTTTAGGTCATGTGGACTAAATCACCATCAAAACTGATTTGATGCAAAAACTGACTCCAAAAACAGGTTATTACTTCAATGAGACAAGATTCCTGCTCACATATAATGTCCAGCATTTCACCTGTAATTCATTCAAACTTCATTGTGTTTTTTTCAAAACCCAAAGTACAATTGTCTTTATCCTCGAGCTGTATACAAATGTTAGCTTAGGAGATATGGGTTTAACCCGAAAGTGCATCTTGAAAGTGAACTTTCAAGGCCTATAAAAGGTATCTTTGGTCCATTTCCTTGGCACGTAAGAGTAACCGAAAAAAAATGGGCCGTACTTTAACACTCAATATCTCCGAAACCCGTTTATGTCAGCTTCTAAATATTTATGCACTCAAAAGCCATTTTGTCCTAAGTATACAGACCAAATTTTAATTCCACCCTTTAAGATTTCTGTTCATGGGTGCAAAATAAAAATAGAGTCAAAAACACATGTTCCGGACATTCAAAATGATGTTCTACCTTGTTTTACTTGAAAAGGTGATTAATTCCTTGTCCGCTGAGGAGAAAACCATCTTGATTCAGCAAAACTTGTTCCTATCTGGCAGAAGGATTTCTCTGACACTACAGCCAGACAATTTTTCCTGACGACACTTGATTGACGCGTGTCACACAGGTGCTGCGCGCGCTCTACTCATGACACCTGACAGGTGATGCAATGTAGGTCACCGGAACGTGCGTTTTGAGGCTGCGTTTTCATTTTAACCCTGGTTTTCATTTTAACCCTGTGTACAGACTACTCAAGCTATGACCTTGAAAACTGGTCAGTATATTAACAAAATTATGCCGTTTGAATGTCTAAAGCTTGAAAGGGTTTAAACAAAGGGTAATGGAGCAGTGCAGTAATCAATGTACGGTCCATGTTTTATGCCCACCCGATATAACGAGTATCATAAACCTTAGAGTGTGTATTTATAGTAAAAATAACATTTATCCTTAATTATAATGTATAACAATAGGCTGAAATTGTAATCATTAAATATAACATGCATCCTAAAGCTGAAAGTCTCATTATAACACGCACATTCGGGCTGAACATGTAATTATGTGTTTTAAATAACCAAAACTATATTCAACACGGCTAACTGTATGCCATGTGTCTTAATAAAACTGTAATTGTACCTGTTACCCAGCTGTAATCAACAAACCTGATTGCACGTCATTCTTAATTCACCTATATCACTCCAGCACTTACATCATTGCTGTTAGACGATGGGGTGTAATCAAGTCGGACAAGGAAGTCTCGTAGTTCCGAAGATACTGTATAATTTATCTGACTTCGCCTGATTGGATTGGTATTACATATGGACACCATTGGAAATTTCAGCTTGGAGAATCCCATGTAGACACCCACTCTAGTCTTGAAGCTTGTGTATTCTATAAAGTTCTTGTGAGTCATGTATATAGTGAGAGACCAGGCAGACAAAAACAGGAGGATCCACATCACTCTGCCATGCCAACTCCGGCTGGTGGAAATATTCCCCGGTCCCACACACGATGTCTTGTCCGCAAAACGTCTAAGCACATCCCAGAAGGAATATGGCTGTTTGGTGCGGATATGACGCCCTCGAATCTCCGTACTGGGGTCGCTTGAGGCACTTTCACCAAAATAACTCGTCGAAGTAAACTGGTTGTCCATCTGCAACGAAGAAAGGAACAATGAGTGTTTCCGCTTTATCTCGATTGACAAAGAGGCAAATAGGACGTAAACTCACAAAATTTAAGCCAATAAATAGGAAGGAGAAAGAAAATTGCGCGACATCTGGTAGCTGGTTACAGGTGTAACCTTTCGAAATGTTTTTTTTTTCTTTTTTAGCCCGTCCACATTGTTTAAGCTTTTGTGAGGGCCCCTTCCGGGTTATAAACTTACAAGTGTTGTTATGATCACAGCAAAGAGGCCAGAGGTTGGAATTCATCTGTAACTAGTTTGGTAGCGGCTTTTAAGTAGTCATGCAAGGTACGGTAGGTGATAAACTAAGGACGATTGTCTGTACAGCAAAATTGTCATTATGAATGTTCAATAATCATTCGGACCGAAATGAATAACATAGCTGTTTATCATTATTGTAGGGCATATTAGTTATCATGTGATTACGATTGTTGACGTTTTTTCCTTCACGGTTTGTGAATTTCCGAAAATGGCAAATTCTCCAACAACTAGCTGCACCTGTGTGGCTCAACCTATCGGACGATGTAGGCCTACGTACCAAGCAGTATTGACTTGGTTGGTACATTAGCACATTGTTATATCAGGTGTCAGCTTCACTCGTGGCGCTACTCAACAACAAGCCAGGTGTAAATACAAACTCGACTTCCTCTTTTCTCCACCTTTCAACATACGTGTAGGTGATTTGAAAGCGTCAACAATCTATACATTACTGAACATGCACTTGCTGGCCTTAGTAATCAACTTTCAGACTGAAATGTTTGAGTTGAGGAAGCCTTATTTTTAAGACCATTTTTAGTCTTAAGACGTCGGGGAAGCTTATTTATACTCTTTTAAACATACCGTACCATGATATATGCTAAACTTACTACTGAGTACAAGAAACGTTACCTCTAGACCAGTGAAGTCTAATAACTTGCAATTAACAAGATTCTTTTTTTTTTTAACTTTTTCCAGGTGTTATATATCACATTGTCGTCGTTGCTCTGGCTTTACTCACTGTATGCAGTTCTTTATATTACCTCTCATGATGTTTGTCAAATACGATGTCAATGACAGGAAGTTTATATTGGACACTTATATCCCTCCACCCATAAACCAATACGACGTTGTATATATTATTCACACAAACCCTTGTGTTGATATCTAACACAACAACTTGGGCAGTTTTCGTTCAACACAGAAATGTGTTACCCCAACATAAACATGTGTTAAATAAATGTCAAGTACACATGTCTGTGTATCAAAATAATAAAACACAAACTTGTATTGAACTAAAATGAGATAATTTATGCATAGCTTAAGCTATCGAGTCGAGACAATTAACTCGTGTCAACTTGAAGCTATACTACATTTTCACGGATCAGCTTATGTGTGTGTGTGTGTGTGACACGCTGACTACCTCTAAGTCTTTTAATTGCCGTGAGAATTACCAGGTATTTACCTTTTGTAAAGTTCTTGCATTAAAGGAAAAGACCTGTAAAAATCGACACAGGCATCATTTAAGAGGCCACTTAAAACTATGAATATGGATACTTTCATTTATTTTTTTTTTTAGATTTTTGTGAAGAGGATTAAAGGCGCTCAAACGTTTGAATTCTAAGGTGGGCTTCATGGAGTCTGGGAACTCTGACGTCACGTGAAGTTTTTCCAGCTATGATCACGACACATTGAATGCTGGAATAAATATACCCATGACTAAAAGATTGCTGAAATAATGTTCTCAAAACTTCCTTCCCTCTGTTCAACATCAGGTTAAACAGAAGATGTGACATCAGAGTTCCTAGATAGTTTCAGTATGGCTCATAAAACCCTCAAATATTTGAATGCCTTCGAAATCTAAAAAATATACAATCTAAAAAAAATGAATGAAAGTATTTTTACGCATAGTTTTCAGTTGCCTGTCCGATGAACTTTACTTCATATTTTAGCTTTCTTTCACTTTAATGCAAATTATAATGCTCTTTACAGGAAGATGGTTTAAAACCAAACTATAAAAGAAGACGCGAGAACTTCGACGTCACCGATGCCCAACAAAATTATAATAAAGGCCCATAGTGACATTCTAAGAATTACAGTATTAAATTACTTTTGTGTTTAAGAAGATAAGAAAACTAAGTGCGGATACTTTAGGTACAGTTTTCAGTGTCATATCTTATGTTTAATGGGTAAAAAGAGGGGGATTGGTCGTTGCGAAAAAACACACTAAGGTACTACAGACCATCGAAGGTAGGTTTGTGGTTTTACGGATACAGATCATTAATAGGCCTTCTTGTATTTTGGCTAGCAGAAAACGCAAAATTTCTTTAAAATCTGATGACAATGATTTATGTTTTCATTTTTGACAACTGTTTAGTTACTACTCTACGCGTTGGGGAAATGATAATTCCAGGGAATTTTAACAGTCATACACGCTGTCTGCCATTGCAGACAGACTTCCAGGCGACTTTTTCTGCTTTATAATGCAAGTCATACACATAAAAGTTTTAATAGTATTGTTGTTACTGGAGTGTCCAGAACAATGAAGTTAGATATAATTTTACCGCTGTACAAGGCTGGCGATGTTTACAATATTTACACTCCATTGATCAATATACGACTTATGGACAGCGAAACATATACCATATTTCGAAGGAGTTAAGACATGGTTACATCTACCTGCGACAACCTACGTTAAAAGTGCGCACTGGAAAACTCAAAGATAAGATCTGTATAGCATTCATATATTTTAAGAAGGTGCTTGACCTGGTAAATCAACAAAAATAATAGTTTTGATTTCAAATTATGGCTTTAAACTTAAGACTTATCTCTTTAAAGGTGTTATAACTTAGACAGAACTTGTGTCAGTGGTGGAACAAGGAGCTTTGTATTAAGTTCCGATTAAATCTGGCTATATCCATCGCAGGCAAAAATTGTGCTCATTTGTTCCAAGATTGCCCGCAGCAGATTATCCTACTATATTTTGAAGACGTTTCTTTGTTTTCTTTATCACCAACTCTAAAGTCTACATTCCCAGATAGATACAACGTTTTCTTGTTGTCAAAAGTGGAGAAATGCACAAAAGGGAAACATTCTTATCTTTAGAAAGGCCAACTATGGATAAGGTACATGGTGACATCCATGTATACTAGTATATGGTAATGGAAATATGGAGGCCGTGTCGTCATAAAAAGACCACTTCGTGATAATTTCTACACAAATTAATAAGACAAGACTAGCATATGTATGTACAAATCGATAAAGTGCCCCACGGGAATTTTAAATAGCATAACATTTTGTTTTTGTGATGTAGCGCAATCGCAGAGGAATCGAGCATGAACAGGTCTTGAACTCACCGCGATGCACTGGTGAGAGGCTCCTGGGTCATTGCACCGCGCTGGCACGCTAACCACCTCGGTCACGGAAGCCTCAAGTGACTAAGTAGAAAAGGCCTCCTATTAACAAAGCAACTGAATGGGCACCGGTGCCGAAAGTTTTTACCAAAAATTGGACAGGCGCAAAACACAATCAATTCTTTTTCTATTATTTTAGAATGACCCAAATAATTACTTTTCACAAATCATCGGCCTCGTCTGTGCACGTGTTACTGCTCAAAATGGCCGATAAACATTTGCAAAATTTATAGCGCGAGTTGCTTTATAACTTTATCAAAACTTAGAATCATTTTTAACACTATCAATAGTACAGGTACGAGTCTGACATTTTCTGAAAGCAGTAATTTGAGCACTTCGTGATTAATACACACCGCTAGACAATATTTGATTTTAGTAACTGTGGATATTTTGTCAAAAATCTGCCTCGTTAACCTGATAAGTGAGTATTTCATTGAATTGGAGATTTTGCCCCAGGGTTGGTCTATGCATGGGCGGCTTTATTCCTAAGCTTCAAAACGTGAATACAAACAATGTGAATAATTAAGCCCCTCTATACACAGAGCTCTGGTTCACCATCTAGGTAAACATTTCACTGGTTATTTATTTGTTTATTTCATTGGTTATTAAGTTATTCAAGTTAATCCCTATGTTATATTAAATAATAGATTATTGCTGTGGATCCGAGAAAATATCATTGTTTTCAGCCTAGTTATAGGTTATGGTGGACGCTCTTTTCTATAAAGTTTTATGGGAAACAGGGAGGTACTACAGTTCATCGTGAACTGGGGCGTTTTCTATGTATAGTGTCTACAAAAATAAGAGTCACTAAATATTTTTTAAACTACTGAATTCAGAAAACTGTATTTTGAAAAATAAAAGGATTGATCTCACAGAAAATGCAACCGGTCTGCATAAGGAAAATACGCATTGGAAACATGGGGGTTAAAGTACATATTAAATCTGCAACCTGTTATAACCTATCTTTAATTTTACTTCAATACAAACAAGCTATTCATGGTGAGATACAAAACATATCAAAATGTATTTCTAAACGGTAGAAATTTAACAAATTCTTTTTTTCAATACAAAAGTATTTACGTAAAAGATTCATTTTCAACTGAGAAATTAATCCAGGGCTTCGTTCGTTGGATTAGAAATAGGGAAAGCAGATTACGCGAAGAAATAAATGTTGGAGAATGTGTATATGCATGTTGTGGAAATTTTCTGTATACATATACCTTATACTCGGGCTTGGCTAAGTCATATCACACAAACTCGCACCCTGGTCAAATAGTACCCAAAATGCATTGGATTCGTACCCAATGGATTGCAGTCGCACGCAGTGCTATAATGTAAACTGAATGCACAATTCTGAGTATTAATTTCATGAGCTATAGCGCACTTATTTCTTTCTTAATTTACATTGCTGTGAAAATAATTCATTTTATTATTCACCCCAAAGGAACATCTGGAAATTGCATCTTGAAAATGGTAGTGAAAATAATGGAAAATACTTACGGCATTGCAGGTCCTTTCGAAGGTCAGACACAGTTCGCGCAGAAGCTATTAGACATGGAATTAATGTTGTTTGTCTTGTCGTTGAAACGTGTAGTGGAGTAGTCCTGGGACCAAACAGAGGCCATATAGCTCGTGTGGTGATGCGTGACCCCACATTCGCTACTGTGTTTTCATAAGAGCCCTGTTACTCTCGTTCAGCCAACCCAACTGGTTACAGTTCAATGGCGGTGAGCTGCTGGGACCTTGCAAAACATGCACGGGACTCACCTGTTTGAAAAGACGGCTAAAACCCTTCTCCGTAGGGTTCACGAATGGGCAGTGTGATGTTTGACATGCATGGGTTGAGGGTGGGGATGTAGGAGGGAGGGGGCGGGGCTAAATATGTTACCAGAACGGCAAGTTCGTCTCAGTGAATTAGCACTAGGTAAAAGAGCGGTGGAAATCCGTCCTGCGACAAGAAGGCTCATTAAATGCACTGTAAGGATTCTGTCGTCGTCATATTACTGAAAACGTGTTAAGTACAACGTTAAGCCCTAAGCACTCACCCTCTCACTCACACGTGCGGGTGCATTATATGTGACATAAAAATCTGCTTGTGATTCAAAGTGATTATGAGCCTGGGATGGTAGAAGAGGGGTGGGGAGGGAACGTGCATGTGTATTGTAGTGGCTATAGGCCTGCATTGCAAAGGGCATGTCCGTCCCGAGTCCGATAACTTAATTCAAAGAAGATAACATTTCATCGGTTTGTTTATAGTGTTCATGTACTACTTTCCCGCAATATAAGAATGCTGTTTTTAAAGGCGGATCATCAGGTGCAGGAGATCGAAACCCTTGGTGTTAATTTTGGAGTGACATAAGCAGCAGAACTATAATAACATGCCAACCATGTTGGCTGATGAACCATGATAATATGGAGGGTGTAATTGGAGGATGTGATGATATCACCGCACATGTTGGCTGCCCGGCTCTGATAAAACCATAATGATTCTTTCTAATGATCCATGATAATTCATCAACGATGTTGGCTGATGAGCCATGATAGTGCCGAGATGTGACATAAGCAGAAGATCCATGATAATATCGCCGCACATGTTGGCCTATGAGCAATGATAATATGGAGGATGTAATTGGAGGCTGTGATAGTATCGCTGCACATGTTGGCTGATGGGCTCTGATAAAACCGTAATGATTTTGGCTGATGAGCCGTGATAATATGGAGGATGTAACAGGAGGCTGTGATGATATCGCCGTACATGTTGGCTGGTTTTAGGATTTTTCCTGATGAGCCTTGATAATCTCGAGGATGTAACAAGAGGCTGTGATAATGTAGCCCTCATGTTGGCCGATGAGCGATGATAATATGGAGGATGTAACTGGAGACAGTGATAATATCGCCGCACATGTTGGCCTATGAGCAATGATAATATGGAGGATGTAATTGGAGGCTGTGATAATATCGCCGCACATGCTGGTTGCCGCTCTCTGATAAAACCGTAATGATTTTGGCTGATGAGGCGTGATAATATGGAGGGTGCAATCAGATGTTGACTGATGGGCCATGATAGTGCCAAGATGTAGGCTGAGCAGCCATGATAGTGCCGAGATGTAATCCTAGCAGCCATGATAGTGCCGAGATGTACGCTGAGCAGCCATGATAGTGCCGAGATGTACTAAGGCTATAGGCTGAGGAGCCATAATAGTGCCGAGGATGTACTCTGAGGAGTCATGGTAGTGCCGAGGACATGCGCTAGTGAGCCATGATAGTGCTCAGGATGTGGACTAAGCAGCCATGATAGTGCTCAAGATGTAGGCCTAGGGGCCATGATAGTGATGAGGGTGTAGACCTGGGAGCCATATAGTGCACAGGATGTAGACCGATGAGCCATGCTAGTGCTCAGGATGTAGACTGAGCAACCATGACAGTGCTCAAGATGCCTAGGTGCCTTGGTAGTAAAGAGAATGTAGGCTAACAGGCTAATAATATTTATGTTGTTATCATACGGATTATCACCCACCATAATGCTGGTCGCCGTCGTATAAGTGGAATATTCTTCAGTACGGCGTAAAACACCAATCAAACAAATAAAAAAAATAAATACATAAATAAATACCAAAATAAATACCGGAGTGATGCACTTGCATGGTGGAGCCGTGATAAAACCATAATGATCTGGGAATATTGGTTGCTGAGCGGCGGCAATAAAAATATAACATCGTAAATTTATATGCACAGTTTACTGACTAGCACACATTATGATTTGCCAAGGACAGAGAAAATGTACATATATAGTAACGTGGTACCGATGGTATTATTGGGTTATTTTAATCCAAGGCATTATACTTTGAAAATTTACTTTGCATTACTTCACCGAGATCACGCATTGAATATTTGAGTATTATACGATGGTTTGGTGCTTTAGTAACGTATAACGTATATAGGACTGTGACTCCAATATATGTAAGTATGCTGTACGTAAAACGAGCCAACATCATGGTTTTAAGGCAAATAATCAACAATTTTTAAAAAATCACATTTGAGGCATTTTATTTGTACGGTAATAATCTTAATAATCCCGAAATTTTATGCATATACTTTTATATATTATAGTAGTAAATTTTCGGAAATGACAACTGACTGAGAGCGCAATATTGCCTAAACTCATTGATTCGTGATATACACCTCGCAGAGTTGCTTTGACTGCTCATTACTTAATTTCCGGGGCTAACCTTTGTGAACCTAGGAAAGTGAAGTTTAAAGCCATTTTTACGCCCCAACCACAAAGGTGAAAATATTTCATGTTGCCCTAATAATCCTTCAATATATTGGCTCAGGACAGACCAAAGAGGCCAAAGAGGGCTACAGTTCACTTATCCAGCACATGGATAATAAAATAAGTCAATATGTGCTTAGAAACCGGAATCTTTTTAATGTGGTCAGACAGAAAAAAAAAACATGAATAAAAGTGAGATGCGTGTAATCCATGAGAAGCTTGTGTATATAGAGCAAGGGGACTTCGATCACTGTGACCTGTGATCATTGTGAGTTTCCTGCCAGGCTCACTGTATATCAGTCATTCCTCAGAGACAGCTGGTTGTGTCAGGAACCTGCATTGCAAGGATTCTCACCTACAAAGTCACCTCTGTGGGGTTCACAAACGTAACGGACACCTCATGAGCAAGTTTAAAATAACAATAGGCAACCACGGGTGGCTTAGGGAACTATGACAGCCGTTAGACGAAACATGTTAAAGGCTTTGTCTTGTAAGAGGAGTGACGTCTACTTGTCAGCTATTATGCAGATATTCGCAGTATTCCTAGGGGTAAGTGTCAGAGGTATTGTAGTTGACACCCGGCAGGTAACAATGATGGTAAGTTCACACTGCAGGGTGCGTGTCATACAACTGTGTTTCACGCACTGTAGGACAAATTAAAAATGCATAGTGTGGTATAACCTGATGAAGACAGGATAAATACACACTTTTGTACACAAGTAAACATGCACAGAAATATGCGCATTCGCAAATAAAAAGTGGCCGTAAATAATTTTAAAAGATTACTGAAAAATGCGTAAATAAAGCGCTGATTTGACGGGTGACAATACCCGCAAGGAAACTGCCTCTTGTAAACCATTATTTCTTGCAACATACCAAAAACACACATCCCTATCGGTTTCTCCAATCGTGCATCATTCTTTCATCGTGATACCTATACGTTGCAGATCAGTTTGATTTATTTATTTATTTGATTGGTGTTTTACACCATATTCAAGAATATTTCACTTAAACGAGGGCGGCCAACATTAGGGTGGGTTTCCCCCGGGCTCTGCCCGGTTTCCACCCACCGTAATGCTGACCGCCGTCGTAAAGGTGAAATATTCTTGAGTACGGCGTAAAACACCAATCAAATAAATAAATAAATAACTGGGCAACGGAGGCCCCCGTTGCAGATCTACCGGGTCTAGTATATATACGGGCGTGATAATGATTGCACTTAAAGTGCCGTTAATTGTGAATGTCTGCTGCACTGAGATTGTAGTATATTACACACTTAAAGCACATTTTTTGACAAGATTCGGTGCGAAACCGGCCAAAAACGCAGTGTTTTTCCCCCATGCCATCTATTTGTAGACGCTCACTGAGTAATAAAATCCCCGAATGTAACAATAATTACACTTTGGGTATAGTACTTACTATATACCAACAATGTAATATTATAACATTATTGTTAGCATTATTACAATATGCCTATGTGGACGAGAGGATAGCGTGCTAGACTCTAAGATATGTGTGTGGGGCCTTAACACAAAGCTCCGCACAATCTTGCTTTCACTTTTTAAGCACGTGGTTGGTTAAACATGTAATGAGAAAAGGTGTTTAGGTTGAAATGTGGAGACATTAAACATGTGGAGGGCACAAAATATTTTTGGCTGGGAAGCCTAAACATGTTTACCCCCAAAACACATGGTAAGCTAAACATGTTTGATACCTATGCACAAAGCAACTGCAAACCTCCACGCATTACCCGTTTCCACTCTTTTAACATGCCATCATCTCAACATGTATGAAAAGGAGGTGCTTAGCTTATCCGACTGTGGAATTATTTGTTTTCATTCACATTACTATTTAAAGCACGTCTGTAAAAGTATGCCACATTTAACCATTCAATATAAAGCACTGAAGTAATGTTGAAAATGACATTAAACCGTAAGTAACAAACAGTTCTCTCACAAGGACTACAACCATTCTAACTGAATAGTACACCACCATTTTACTGCACCCAATGCATCCAATCGCAGGGTTGCTTTTGCTGTGAATTAGTGTTTTCATAAAACAACGTAATAATTAATACAATAAGAATATAAAAACTCACCAAGAGATATCATGAATGGGAATTTTAATCATGCTAAAGTAATAAATAAACATTTAAATGGAACCATGTTACTGTGGAAACAGTGATAATAACGAGGGATACATGTTTACTCAGTTCACCTGAACTGAAGGCTTAAATTAATACAACTACATGCAGTGAACATGATGTAATAATGTGCATGTATTTTGTGCACAATCCATAACTTCAATATGTGTCAGTCTGCAACTATAATGGTTCCAAACAATTTTCAGAAACATATAACTCATATACATTGTCCAGGAAAACATTATTTGCAGGTAATGAACTACTGAAACCGTAAGTCTTGTACTAATCTTATAGTAATGAACCGACTTTCTGTATGACACAATTTACTACCCTAACAAACCCTACATCACGTTTGCTGCGTCACAGTAGGACCCTTCGTTGAATTCAACACTGCTGGTACGTATAGTTCGACTTAGTTACAGGTGAGTCTTCACTAGGTCAATCACTGAAATCTATCAGGCTCAGCGCATCTTCAGTTACATGTCATGTTGTTCCTATAGAAATCCAAGTGTGATTGTTACCGATGAAAGATGCCGGAGCCAACTCAGAGATGAAGGAATATGATCTAAAAACTTGCAATACAATGTACGTGCTAAAGTTCAGCGAATACAAAACAAGATGTAACCAATGAAATTTTTAATCACTGAAATCATGCTATAAACACATTAAAGTAGTTACCAGCATTAGCAGTTAACATGTTTCGGGTCACTATTGTTAGATGGAATTATCTGATGTAACTTACGCGCAACATACAATAAAGTTTTGTTTGTAAATATTTCACTAATCTATCTGGCATGGAATTCATTAGCTTGTATTATTACTGTGTAGTACATGTACAAATAACATCTCACACAATTCTAAATTATCAGCAAATTTTACTTATTCGTTTACTTGCATGCTTTGGGTTTTAAATAGCAAGGATTTTGCATTATTTTTATGCATAATATAGGCCTACATGGTGATAGTGTCACCTTACTCGCCTTCAACCATGATATACTCCTATTAACAAAGAAATGCAGTCATAATGATATGCACATGTACAAGGGTAAAATAAGATGGCAATCTGTATTATCTGTACAACAGCCATTAATGGCTGAAGTTGTCGGAATTCTCGAAATTGTTTTCTTTAGGCATTCAACAACTTCAATTCATCTGAAACACAAATTAGTGACTTCATTTTATTTTAAAATAGTAGAACTGGTTTACAACCAATAATATAATATATAGGTCTATAATAACCATGCTTCAAATTTCACTTCACATACATCTGGCTTTCACTCCTTTGGAAACGCAAATGAAATAATAAATAAATCTTTTCAGTATACTGGTGTTGACAATCCTACCGGTAAGTTAGTGCACCGGTACATGCTCTCATGGACATTTAATGCTATGTTGTTACCTTCTGGCTAGGATTTCGCTTCGATTCCTAAATGTGTCTGTTCTGACAGTGTTACAATATTTTCCCAAATCAAGTGAAACAAACCTTTAATCGATTAAAATTTACTCCAAAATCTAGGTCGCCTTTCTTCGATTCACAGTTGTTGACTGACAACAAATTGCCAAGCATATCAAGTGAAATTCAAGATTTGAAAATTTAAGAGATGGAGTCAGCATCGACCATAGGCTTGCATAAACATGCGAGTCATCATACACATGTGCTGATTTACACACTGACTTCTTCAAGCAACCATACATGGCTGTACTGATGTTATTTGGAAGCGAATTAAAATGTATCCGAACGTTTGCCGGATTTGGACAGAAGTGTAAACTGTTTGTCAAGGGCTTTTTACTTTTTAGTATTTCTGTAGCTAAGCTGGGATAAATGAAACAGATCTCAGATCTACCTAACCCACCTAACCTACAACTACAACGCACCGACCACATTGCTACTAGCCACTTCTTCTATCCAAATATATAATGATGCACGACACATTTTCTGCCACATTTTACAACAGCTTGTGGACAAAATTTTGTAGGAGCGAGTAAAACGGTGAAACGCCGTCGCGGCTGTCTGCGTTTGTCATGTTGCCGACAACTGTGAGATATGCCAATTTAAACATGTATGTTAACACTGTTAGTTTTACTAACCGACCGCATTCAATGAACGAGCTATTTTCCTGCACGTTCTTGACACGACTATTTCATTTATTTGCTTGATTATTAATTTGTTATTATTTATTGTCGACATAATACAGGTTATACATGCAGTGTACATAGAGGTGCACGGATTGTGTAGGTCAGTGTCATTTCAGTATGCCTGTTTTTGAGTTAAATAAGGCATGTTTTTTTTTAACGACATCATGTCATCATTTTCATATAAAAATAGCGACATTTTTATGTTTCAATATGGTTATATCATTCCAGTGTTGATAAAATAAAAGCTCTAAAAGAATTAATTTAATATTATAACGTACATGTAGTAACTGTGTCACCCACAAAACGATTAACTGGACACTTGTCCCAAAGTTTAAAAGTGAAGACAGGCAAAAATGGAAAATTTTATTTTGCAACAGACACTAAGCTGCAGACTAAGAGGTTTGCGGATGCACATTCTCTACGATATACAGAACAGGAAACATTTTCCAAATTCAATTCTTCACTTTTGGTTTTTGACTGATAACTGGTCAGGCTGGGTCATGGCATTGATGACATCATTGACATCACTAGAGTACCAGCTTAAAGTAACTCATTGAATTTGAATTTCAGCTTGTGTATAGTTGCAGAATACAATCCTGCAGATACGGTAAATATTACTTAAAACTAAATGTAGGGGTCTCCGCGACTGAGGGGTTAGCCCACTTGTGCACCTAATGACCCAAATACCTCCCACCAATGCAATTGCTGTGAGTTCAAGCCCAGCTCACACTGGTTTCCTCTCCAGCCAAATACGGGAAGGTCCGCCAGCAACCTATCACCAGTGAATGGTAGTGGGTTTCCCCCATGGTCTTCCAGGTTTCCTCCTTCCACAATGCTGATCCCTGTCATATAGGTAAAATGTTGTTGAGTATGGCATAAACCACGAATCAAATAAATAAATTAAAAAAAAAACGGTTATAACACTTTGAGGTATGTGCAGAAATATTCAGAATGTACTCTTTCCCTTAAAGACTGTTACTTTAAGGCTCTTGTTTTAAGATAACCATACAGAGTGAGGGACATTTTCATGAACTTTATTGTCAAAGTAAGTTTGTTAATATTACCATTCTCATTGATAGTACTAGAAATAAATTAAGCCGAGATTAAAGATATGTTTGTTGGGGGTAACCCAATCTACCCTCGAAAAAAAAGAGCGCTAGTCTAGAATTTTTATTGGGGTTTATTTGGAATTTTTGAAAATATTTTTCTCTCCATGTTAAATTTTTTTAAAACCCATATATATTTCGTCACCAAGAAAAAAAATTTCTTACTGCCTGACCCTATTTTTGATGATAGGGTTGTGTTACCAGCTACAACAAATGTTTTTGGATGGATGTATAAGGTATGCGTCTTTAATAGAGCTACAAGATATGGGTAGGCCTATAGGTAACATGATGTCAAGGCATGAACTTACGTGTTACTACAACCATACTCACCATTTACATACATCTATGTTCGTTTAGGTTGATGAAACAGACATGGTCATTGTGGAAAACTAGCGCTGACAGTAATCTTCCCTTTAGCTTGATTCCTGTACATATAAATAACTACCCCACTAGTAATTGATGTTAATTAAATGTTGATGTTTGATGAGATGCTAATTATGTATAAATCTTGGTCCAAAATATATAATATTAACAGTTACAAGACATATTCCTTGGATGGTGTACTCACCCTGCCGTTAACTCCTGGTACTGCAGCTGCCATTACATACTAGTAACATAAAGATTTGCTTGTATATGTGATTTAAACTAAACATTCATGTATAATTGGCCTTCTGCAGCTTAAGACATTTGTATCACACACCATATCTTAAAGGTGATAGAAGCTTTTGTTACAGAGCTGCTTGTTCAGTTCATTAACAGATTTTCAAATTACTTTTAGATCCAATTAAACTCAAAGCAACATGTATGCTCTACATTTAGTTGTACAGCTTCCAAGTAATTCTTGAATTTCCTTGTATAATGTTTTTATCTCACATTTCATTTGCACATTATCTAATTTGCCTTCATTTTTTTAAATGTTCAGATGTCAAACCAGTTAGTGCAAATTGTTACAGCTGACAGAAACACCATTGTGTCTGTGGCTCTCTAGAAAGGAGATCTACATGACATCTTGTGTGATGGTATGTAAAATAAATGCAGAATACATTATGCTTCACTGATGGCAGGTTTCTCCTGTTTTGTTTGTGGTCTAGTGAAAGGCTGTAAAAGACAATTATCAAATCATCTGCGTAGAATACAATCATTTTCGGATAATGGAATGAAGATAGGATGTGGGCAGGATGATTGCCCTACAACTTTTATGTCACTTTGGGAGGCACAGGATTCATTTGCACTCTTGCCATACTGAGTCAGCTGTGGGATCTGAATCAAAAGAACTTATTTGTGGAAGAGAATCTAGAGGTGCAGCAACATCTAGTAACACTGAAATTACACCTGAAGACGATGATGAGAGCCAGTCAGTATAGACCAGGGGCAGTCTCACAAAGACGTCGTACATGTAAAATAATTGCACTTATAGGACGTACGCCGCTTATGAAACTGGGCCCAGAACTGTTGATCTGGAGCAAACTTATATGAAGGTCGTGTCCCATTTACAGTTGAAACATGGTGACTAACCATTTTGTGATGACGATGGTACAATTCTGTTTAACACTGATACACTGACTTGTCATTTAGTGGTGATGAAGACACAGTTCTGTTAACATTGCCACAATGACTTGCCATTTAGTGGTGATGAAAATACATTTCTTTTCACATGGAAAATGACGATTTGTCAAATAGTGGTCATGAATATACAGTTCTGTTAATATTGACACAATGATTTGCCATTTAGTGATGATGAAAATACAATTCTGTTAACATTGACACAATGACTTGCCATTTGGTGTTGATTAAAATACAATTCTGTTAACACTGACACAATGACTTGCCATTTGGTGTTGATGAAAATACAATTCTGTTAACATTGACACAATGATTTGCCATTTAGTGATGATGAAAATACAATTCTGTTAACATTGACACAATGACTTGCCATTTGGTGTTGATTAAAATACAATTCTGTTAACAATGACACAATGACTTGCCATTTGGTGTTGATGAAAATACAGTTCTGTTAACATTGACACAATGATTTTCTATTTAGTGCTGATGATGATACAATTCTGTTAACATTGACACAATGATTTGCCATTTGGTGTTGGTGAAAATACAGTTCTTTTAACATTGACACAATGACTTGCCATTTAGTGTTGATGAAGATACAATTCTGTTAACATTGACACATGGTGACTTGCCATTTAGTGTTGATGAAAATACAGTTCTGTTTACATTGACACAATGACTTGCCATTTAGTGATGATGAAGATACAGTTCTGTTAACATTGACACAATGACTTGCCATTTAGTGTTGATGAAAATACAATTCTGTTAACATTGACACAATGATTTGCCATTTAGTGATGATGAAGACACAGTTCTGTTAACATTGACACATGGTGACTTGCCATTTAGCGGTGTGGAAGATACAGTTGTGTTAACAGCAGCACATGTTGACAGCTACATTTGATGTAATACAAGCACATTTGAACTGCGTATTTATTTGCGTACAGTTGTTGTTGCTTTGAATTTACAGACTGTGTCAGACTATTATAATTACCGTACATCATTTCATTGTGAATGAATAAACTGTTAAAAGAAATTCATTTTATTGATGTTTTATTTAATGATTGCGTACTACAAATATTTTGTATAGAGTCTACTGTGGATTATGTGTCCCTTTGCTAACACTGTCTCAACATCTTTATTTGTACCTATCTCTATGTATGTGTGTATCTGCATGTGTGGGGAAAGCGGGTTCTTTGTGTGTATTCTTTTGGACAAAACTTCTTTTAAAAAGTATTTCAGGTTACACACTTGTTGCTGGGTGTTCTACCTCAGGCACTCCGATTTCCTCACCGATAACCTTGACCACTGTTAATATAAATAAAAAGTTCTTGAGCATGGTGTTATACCATAATCCATGTTTTCTTTAACGATTTTCTACTTAACCCATTTTCCGCTGAGACACATCTTGTATCAGTTATGTCTTGTTGACGCATAAATGTAACATGAAGTGTACACAAAAGTGGAGCATACAGTATGTATATTAGAAACACGGCTTCTTGACGCATTTCAGGACCATGGAACCGTCCATGAAGGGCGTCTGCATAATGTTTGTATTTATAGCCAATATGAAAGTAACCTGACCAATTCCAGAATGTAAAATTGAGCATTCCTTAAACTTCAAAGGATTTATTCCATCATATGGTCATTCCATAAGTTTTCTGTTCCTTAACATGTTAGTGTACATTCCTCTACAATATTGTTAAGGAAAAATCTCTTAAAATACACATTCCTTAAAGTTTAAGAAATATTCAGCTGGTGAAATAATCAGGGTATATTCCTTAAAGTTTTCCTTAATGTGTTAAGGATTTTTTTTCAATGGAATGTTACATTACGGGTGGCAAGCACTACCAATTCATAGTGTAATCATTATTACATTACGGGATTTAATACAACATAATGACAACACTAATTTGTAGCATTTACTACCCATAAAGCCATAATGTTACATTACAGGTAGCAAGTACTACCAATGCATAGTGTAATCATTATTACATTACGGGATTTAATACAACATAATGACAACACTAATTTGTAGCATTTACTACCCATAAAGCCATAATGTTACATTACAGGTAGCAAGTACTACCAATGCATAGTGTAATCATTGTTACATTTTATCATATAGATTACAGGCATCTAGAATGCTGGTCCTGCATCAAGTTTTCTCCGTGCTCCGACATGAACCTTGCGTGCTGACGTGTTAGGTCTGTATGCATGAATGATATTCCCGTATTGTTGAGAATGGCAGTAAAGCAAAAACAAATAAATTATTAAATAAATCAAACAATTTAGTGACGTTCGTGGCCCGACTATTTGATTATAATCTTTGCTTAGCTAACTATTTGTGTCCTACCGAGTAGTTCAAAGTTATAAAACCGTTGAAGAGGGCTGTGTAAACCTGATTTTGAATCATAACCCCAGTGTATGGCGTGCATATAACACATTATATCTTTGTTGCATGATTATGAAGAGAGGCCAGCATTATCATATGTACAGGCGTTCAAAAATTAACTGCTGTATGGCATGATGCTGTTTATGGCAACATGGCCTGGTCGTCATTGAATTCATGATATTTATGATGAAAAACGGATAATGAAAAATTCGTATTCTGATAAATACTTTCAGAATTACAAAAAAAAATTTATAAAGAAACTGTTCATATGGGATTTACTTCGAAATGGTCATTATATTTCTGTGGACAAAATTTTAAATGAATTACTGTCACAATAAACTAATGCGCTTGGAAATAGAATATCTACATGCTGTGAGGGATTATTCGTGAGACTATTGGTCTCGAGGTATCGGTACTAAGCCTAAGTTGTGGACTGAAATAGGTTTACTGAAAAATATATAACACTTCATTTGCTTAATTATGAGAGTTCACATTGTGCGCAGCTACGTTCTGGCCTTCTGCCAACGAGAGTTGAGGTTGGGCAAGGACTGAATAGAAGAATTAGTGAATATGGCGCCGGTGGGATTATTAAGGACGACATCCATTTTCTTTTTGGTTGTAATTTATATGCGACATAGGGATTTGAGTTGTTAAAATACGTTGATCAGCTGCTTGTGAAACGAAACATTACATGTTGCATGGTCTGTTTGACGACCTCACGAGAAAAATATCTAGTTACACGAGAAAAGCATTTTGTAAAAGAAAGGATTATATCTACAGAGGCCATGCGACATGATCTACTTGCGTGTGCATGTTTGAAGTGATCGACCAGCCTTTATCCTGGTATTTGAAATGCCTTGTAGCATTTGTTAGATTCCGCGTGTTATGTGACAATTTCAATCAACGTCACAAGTTATTACTGCGAAAACTAGTGTGGCAAGGTTATTCTTTCAAACGCCTTCACTCCAAGTTTCTTAAGTTTTACAATGAGTATAATTCTCTTGAAAGTAAATATGGGCAGAGTGTCCAGAATCTCTGGCGCTCTGCTTCATGATTGTCATGATATTCATGATTATGTCAAATGCCGCTTAACCCGGGGCTAGGGCCGTACATTTATCGTGTTGAATTAGATTGCCACGTTGGGATACATGAACAGCTGCAATCAAAGCGCAGCTGAGATACGTGTTATCGACAACTGATATTCTAACATGGTACACGATTTGATACTGATTCACTCAGTCGCCTATAACATACCTTGCGTTTCCAGCATCACTGGAAACTGCTTCTCTTTGCATGATTCTGTCCTATTTTCGTTCTTTATATACCTTCTTAGTTCTTTGGTGGTTTGTGTCATCCTTCGTTTTGGGTATTGGCCTTGCAGTTATTGACCCGGAACATCCTTACTGGTCGACGGCTGGTATACGAATGTCTGCTTTGACTTTGTAAGTACTGCTAACTATCACTATAAATAAATAATTTATTTTATTTACTTGATTGGTATTTTACACCGTACTTCATTGTTAGCTCATTCATTGTTAGGCAATCCTCTGGACCCTCATCCCACTACCTTTGGAAGTGATCATTTAGCTGCAGAAACAAAAAAAATAATGATGAAGGTACGTGTCGGCACAGAGCTAATTCCTTTTTTTAAAAATTGTTAAGCTTGGGGAGTTGCATATATAGTTTGTATATAATTAAATTAAACAAAAAATTCCTCCAGTTTTTGCTTTAAACAAGAGGTTTTCAATTAGAGGAAATAATAACTTGGGCGGTGATGTGTCCAGTCCAGGCATACGTAAAAAGATTTGATAAGAATGGATACTATTATGCCAGTAAACCTCGCTGAGCTAATGGCGTGCCGTTTTCCTTTGTATTTTGCATTACAATAAGTGAAGAGATAAACACTAAACCACTTTTCTGTGGGAGTTTTGTCTTGTAGTTTACCAAATTCCAAGTTTTCATTCAGTAATTCAAACTCAGGCAAACTTTCCATGTAGGTGAACACAGTGATGTTTTAATCTTACATTGTTAAGGTGTTTTCTGGCAATAAGTTCATAGCACATGGTATATTTAAATAAATTTTGCGACTTCAGGTGCCGATTGTTCAACAGTGTACGAAGACCTAAGACACGGCATTAACTTAACTTAGCACAGAGTGTCATTTATTTGTATTTGGATGAGACTGGCTTAACGTTTAGTAGGCTACACTTTTGAACAATTGACCCCAGGGTGTCTTTAAGCAGCCTTAATGTACACACAGATGACCATATGCTGTACATGTTTACGCGAAAATCGGTGCTTCCGTGGCCGAGTTGGTTAGCGTGCCAGCGAGGCCAATCATCTAGGGGCCTCTGGCAGATGCGGTCGCTGTGAGTTCAAATCCAGCTCATGCTGGCTTCCTCTCCGGCCATGTACGTGGGAAGGTATGACAACAACTTGTGGATGGTCGACTGTTTTCCCCAGGCTTTACACGGTTTCTTCCCACCATACAATGCTGGCCGCCGTCGCATAAGTGAAATATTCTTGAGTACGACGTAAAACACCAGTCAAATAAATAAATTTGCCTCTCTGTCCATGGAGATAATTATAACAGAACCATTAGTTATTCCTTTCTTCGTTAGAGATGGAGCATAAGTCTACGGTGACTTCGGTGAAGGTACCTCAAGCGATACCAATGCTATGATTCGAGGGCGCCATATCTGCATCAAGCAACCATATTCCTGGATGTCCTTGGTCCGTTCTACGGTCGTATTCACGAAATATTCTTGAGTGCTGCACCAAGCGCACATACACACAAACTGAAGAAGCTGCTTATATAAAACTAATCCGGAGGTCCAGCATTTTTTGTACCTAATGTATAAATCGGATAGAGTAATATAATCATACCTCAATTTATTCACATTCATGTGATATTTTTCCCCCGACATTTACAAGGTGAGATCTCAGATCGAAAGAGCTGAACTTTGTACTGAATGCTCAACGTAACATATTGGTAAGCCAGTTGTACTGACGCCATATTGACATAGGCACATCACATATATATGTATAGATCTCCGTAAATCTGTCTATAACATTTACCCAAAAATAAATAATTAGGCCTGAATTAATTCTAGAGTTTGTCTTGGACGATATGACCCTATATCTTGACGGTTTACACGAACTTCCTTGCACTGGCGGTTTAGGATTGGGATTTAGGATTTGGCCTGTATCTGGTTCAGAAGTGGCTTTACATCAGGAGATTTGTCCAGTACCTGGAGAAGGGTGATGTGGTTTCAGCTGGTGTGTACCCGGTTTCCTCCACCCATAAACCTGGCAGTCACTGTCTAAGGGCAATATTCATGAGCCTACAGCTAATGGACGAAATGCGATGAAATAAACATGTTTTCTCAAACTTGAAGATTTAATTGTTTCAAATAAAATTAAGAAAACAAATTCCCAGTACATGTTTTTTTTTTGTTTTTTTTTTATTAAAACACTGCGTAAATCCCCATGGTACATCATGCAGCTGGAACTGTATCACCCACTTTATAGAAATACAATGTTGATTCAGTATAGAATTGGTATCATGGATTCACATAATATGGATATTTAAAAGGTTGCCCAAGACACATACACTTCCTGTCAAATTTGTTTAAAACCTGGCTTGGTTAATAAAAAGAACTGATACACACGCAAAGCACTCTTTGAGATGTACTACTGTAGTAATGTCTCTTTGGTGCATCAAAAATGCTGTGCTTCATTAGAAAGACAAAACAAACTTCAAGGGAAAACAGAATTTGATTCTGTTAAACCCAGAAAGCAGCAATGCCAAATAAACAAATTCGCCAATCAAACATAACCATTATTTGTTTTTTTATATTATAATTTTATGTTATAGTTAAGACATTATAGGTAAGAAAACAACTATAAATAACAAATGATGTATTATCCTGTAACTAATCTTACATCTACTTAAACACCTGCTAACAATAATCTGCTTACTTTTAAATTTGATATAAAAATAGTACATTACATTATAAAATTCCTTTGTACATTACTCACTCCATGACACAATCTGGAATATTGAATAATTAAAGGCAAAAAAAAAACAACCATGCTGTCAGAAGCTCAACAGCTATATGCCTCAGCTCGAGAATACAAAGCATCAAACTTGTAAGAACCATACTAACTGCCGGCAGCTTGCATAAATTGGAGAATGTCTATGAAAGTGGCCACATATAAACAATGTATACATACAATTATACACAAGGATGTGCATATAAACATACAGATAGTATCACACTGTTACCTGAATGAGACCAGTCAGCCTAATGAGTTCACCACTAATGTACCAGATTATCCACAAATGTGTAATAAATACAGAAACGAAAAAAAAAAAAAAAGCATGAACAAGCATATCTTAAAGTAAAGCAACACAACCTACATGTATGTTTCAGCGTTTGCCCACCTCAAAAATTTCAGATTTCAAGGTGTTTTTAAGGATTTTCCAAATACAAAATTCATATCTTGAAGCAATGAAAAATGTCCTTAATTAGTTAAACTTAATTAGTCTTTCACTTATACAAAGCAATTTCAAAGATGTTGGAAAACAAACTTCTCCAGAAGAATGCCAACCTACTCTTCCGTAAGCAGCTGAGGTGGATTTTACAGTCTCAGTTTCAAGGCTTTATCCGACTTAACTACCAAAATGTATGATTTTCCAGGTTTTTCAAGGCGTGGAGAAGTTCATTTGAATTCCAGGGTTTTCAAAGTTTTCAAGGACTCATACGAATCCTGACGTTTGTGTCCAGTTTAAACCACTGGCTTTACTCAGATAATGACAAACATCTTGACTTAGAGTTGCAGTCAACCCAGCCACAGCATGGCTGAAATACTTTTAGACAGAGTTCTCAGAGTCTTATCTCATGATGGTCATAAGTTTTTATTTTTCTTTTTGTTCAAACTTATGTTGCAACCCTATGCTGCATTTAACAGCTCTGTGCAGTTACTCGTGTTTCCCTATCCAGTTATATTTGTACCATTCATAAGCATCAATCAGCTCGGTAGTTAATGTATGCAGGAAAAAAAATGCAAAATGATAATGATTTACAGCAATCTGATTTACACATTCTGCATCTACTATGTAACGTGAACAGTCGAAATGAAAAAATCAATACCATAGACTACATATTTTAAAGCTCAGATGAGTTATAATTAATAATGACTGCACTGACCCAAGCATAAAGCATAAAATTATGAGTTCAGCCATAATAAAGTAAACTGCTGATTACTTGTGTGTATTAAAATCATTTTATTACAAATTTGCCGTGTGATATATGTGGTAAATGTTTTTATCAAAGGCAGTGCTGTGCAATGATATTATAAATCATAATTGGAAGTAAGGATATCTTTGTAGAGACAAATAAGTTTAATACACAGCAAATTTGTACAATTACAAGATTATAATGCAAGATATTATTAACCGTGTTGTATAATAAAGCTTAAGGTAAACGGTAAGCACCTTTGGATTCACACAAGTGGATCTGTGTATAAAAGCATTGCCTATATACATAACTCTGCAAGGAATATATTCACAGATACAGTTGTATATATACATTTGTACATTCCTATATACTGAGTTTAAGATTCAAGAAGTTGTTGTCAAAGACCGAGTGTTGCAATCAACCAGAAGAAGAGACAGATTATCACAAGAAATCCAACGATGACCCACAGTATACTGTAAGACCCTGAAATGAGAAAGCACTGACTGAGAGTGACTCTGGTTGGATTTACATCAGTTATTTTCCCTGAACGATTTTGATCTATTTATTTGATTAATGGCTTATGACCAAATGAGCCTGAGAGGGTCCTTGCTAACAAATAAACTTGAATTGTTAGGTCTTTCCATTTAGGGACTTGACAAACAATCTGCTGTAAATATCAGTATGACCTGCAACAACAAGCTTTCAATTCTTGTAAGGTCAACTGTACTTCATCAGTTTCATTGCTTCTCAGGGTACATGCCATGCTTCCTTGCCAATGTAGTACTTAGTGGTGCTTCATAATCAGGGTGGTGCTTCATGATCAAGACAGTGCTTTATATTTAAGACAGTGCTCCATATACAAGAGAGTGCTTCATAGTCAAGGTAAGGCTTCATAGTGAAAGGAGTGCTTTATAGTCAAGGTAGTGCTTTGTTGCACTTCATAATCAGGGTAACGCTTCAAAATCATGGTAGTCATAACCAATCTAGTGCTCTGTGGTGCTTTAAACTGTAAAAGTATAAATCTATAATATATGAAATACAAGAACATGATGACTTTCAATCAAATATTGTGGGTATCAATGCCCCTTTTTTGATTAACTAAAAGACATGCACTTACCACAAGTGCATCACATACTCAGTGTTACCTATGATTTTCCTGATTTTCCTCTGATTCCTCTAATTCTTCAACCTCTTGATCCACCAAAGTGACGAATATTTTGCAACATTCTGAGAGAACTATGGGGTGTGGAGAAATAATCTGTACAGTTTTTGAAGTTTACATCTTTAGTAACACAAACAAACCAATTTGGTGTCATTTTCATACTAGTTGTATGCATAAATTCCGTTGAAAAAGTACTTTAGAGCTCAAAAAGGTTGAAGATTTGCAGTAATTCTCATGACGTGTGAAAGTCAGTTGTATTCAGACAGAGTCAGAGGGAATTACATAAACCCTGACCCACAAATCCAAAAAGATGAACACATGGACAGGATCCAATCTCTTAGGCCAAAAATATGCACCAACCACAAGCTCCTAATATACTAAAGTGTAATGTCTCCCAAAAATAAATAAATAAATAAGAATTCTCCAATTGCTATATCGCTACATTCCATGCTAACCAGACAACAATGTAGATAGGCAGGGATCAAGCTGATTTTTGCATCATATCTGGGATGCCACCAAATGAATCTGCACACAAAATTTTCTTAAAGTGGGTCAATATTACTAACTAGTTCTGGCATGGAAAACACTGATCAGTCAGAATCAAATAAATCGTTTAACAAGCAAAATCTGATTTCAGTAATTGATCAGACATTACACAAAATTAGCCACCACACAAACTTTCATCACAATCGGACAATGCTTGAAGCATGTCAGGTACATGATTCTCCTCTAGTTTGTCTTCAAGATATCAGCAAACCCACAGTCCCAAAGACCCACACAAATGGCAATTACTATATACATGTACATCAACCTTGAAAAGAAGGGGCAAAACAAGGGTAGAGTTCAACGCTGTAAAACCTACCTCGTGCAGCAACCTGGTGTATTTTGATGGTGTTATCTGCAGATATACTTAGCAATGTCAGATCTTGTCCCCCTGTTATCTGCCTTGAGCCCTCGGAGCTTGGCATGAATTCTAAGCCTGTCACAAATATCCCATGAGCAGCTTTGATATGGTACAATCTCTGCAAACAAACACAAATGAACGCATATGTACATTTATAACAAAGGCAGTTCAGCAGGCTGCAGTAGAAATTTAACATTTCACCTCTTGTAAACACAAAATACAAGGACGCAGCCGGTATCATTTACAAAGCCTTTGATCTGTTTAAGAAAGTGTAAACTTCGGTACCTTATAAACTTCATAATGTAAAGCTAGCCAACTATTTATTCATTTACTTAATTCATGTTTTACACCATATTCAGGAATATTTCACTTATACAACAGCCGCCAGCATTATGTTGGGCGGAAACCAGGCAGTCTGGGGGAAACCCAAGACCATCTGTAAGCTGCTGGCAGACCTTTCCATGTATGACTGAGAAGAAGCCAGCATGAGCTTGACTTGAACTCACAACACCCACACCGGTGAGAGGCTCCTGGGTCACTGTACTATGCTAGTACACAAAACCACATGGTAAGCAAGGCCCCTAGACAACAATGTGCTTACCAAATTCAAAGTTTCAAGGTACATACCATCAAATGTCTCACTGACCAGAGGTCTTGATTTAGCCGTTTAAACCACTTGAATGGTCAGTAAAGGAGTCTTAATATTTCCAACTTTGCAGCAAAGACACCTTATCACCATCGCAGCAAATACACAGAAGTTTTAACGTTCTAATTCCATTTTAAAATTTTACGAGCAAACAAATCCTGCAATACCTATGATGTATATTATTAATGACAAGATATGACCAAACCTGCTTTCACTGATAAACAGTTTATACATTTCTTGATTCTCATTCTTGCTGGTATAGCCTGTTAATAGCTTCTGCTTAAAAAGGACTAAACTTCAGGTGACCTGGTACATGTAAATGCAGTCCTGGTATATCCTGCATGTTACCCATTTTCTAAATAAAAACATTAAAATGAAAGGTTTTTTTTAAATGCAGGAATGGGTGTTGTTTATTTTAAATATCTTTAAAAAGATTTTGTTCTAATTTATTTATTTTGATTGGTATTTTATGCCATACTCAAGAATATTTCACTTATACAATGGCAGCCAGCATTATGGTGGGCGGAAATCAGGCAGAGCACGGGGGAAACCCCTGACCATCCGCAGGTTGTTGGCAGATCAATTTGGTTCTCAAAAAAATCCACACAATATATCTTTCTCAAGTTGTTCTCCTTTCACACTTTTTCCAAAAGGAATAATCATAATCAGTAAAACTGTAACACATTTTCGGGCGTAACTGTATTTTGAAACAATGCTTCATCAATAAATAAAAATGTCTTCATATATATCTGTAAGTCCTGAAAACATTTCTAGTCCTGTGCAGATCAGAGGAGATATCACAATATGGTTATCTCCCCTGACTTTGCCAAGTATTGATTTCATTTATTTATTTCACCTGTGTTTTGCCCCATACTCCAGAACATTTTACTTCTACAACGTCGGCAAGCATTGTAGTAGGAGGCGATAGGGTAGAGACGGGGGGAAATCCATAACCATTGGCAGATTACTGGCAGACCTTTCCACATATGACCGATGAGGAAGCCACTGTGAGCTGACTTGAACTCACTGCTACCACATTGGTGCAAGGCTCCTGAGTCACAGAAGTGGGTGCATCTAAAATTGTAATTATTTTAAAGACGCTGAGGCTGCAGATTATAACTGGTACGCGAATCCTTGAGAAACATTTAATTATTCCATTTTTGGTGCATGTGGGGGGGGTGGGGGGTGGAGGTGAGCATTGAGATGGGGGATTTTAAGCATGCAAGGTATGACTATAGTTCAATGCCACTGTCATTGATCCTTCGGAGGCAATTGTTATATTAAGTATACTTTATATGATACGTGGTGACGTACTCATTTATCTGATTTCCCTTCATCACCATTCTCAATAAGTACACCAATGTATATGGCACGTCTGGAATCTTGACATACTAGGCATGAGCATAAAAGTGTGTCATTGTTACCAAAAAAACTTACATGACCCGCAATCAAGATATTCCCTAGTTGCTAACAATCAGGTGAAAGCCCGATGCAGAAACTTACCTGTAAACTGAAGGCTATATACACTGACACACTCCCAGAGATCGTCCCCACTCCAATATAAATGCCGTCATCACTAAAGTAAAAAACAATCCTGGTTATGTTTATCTGAACATGGCAGAAGAAAAAACAACAGTTCCAGATAGGTTAACAGCCATGCATGGAACAATATAAAACATGGAAACACTAACTGTTACCTAAGAACACCATCACAAGACCATGGGAAACATCAGAAGACCATGGGAAACATTACAAGACCATGGGAAACATCACAAGACTATGGGAAACACAAGACCATGGGAAACATCACAAGACCATGGGAAACATCACAAGACCATGAGAAACATCACAAGGCCATGGGAAACATCACAAGACCATGGGAAACATCACAAGGCCATGGGAAACATCACAAGACCATGGAAAAGTTTTCTTTTCATTCTTAGAGGCAAGGTAATGTCACAAAATATTATTTTTGGTGCTTAAATTTACAATTTTCCAGTAGAATATCATCCCATGTTCCAAGCAAACCTAAAAACACCTTTCTAAAACCAATAGAACTCAGAATCAGGAAAAATGGGCAAGGTAGTCATGGTCAAAATCTCTGGTCATTTAGGGTAGTTTGTGTAATGGAATATAACTGCAAAGGATTAAACTTGGGAGAGTTAATATTATATCAGTGAGCTTTCTCCTGCACCCTGACAGACTATCATTTCATATCATATACATTGTTACAAGCCTTTTTCCCCTGCATCAAGCCCAGTTAACATCCAGTAAAATTACAACCAGTCACTGAATATGAAGTCTTGTTTCCTTGCTCTAACCTCTCAGTGCTGAGGGCCAAGTACTTATCTTTAAAAGTCTTTGGTATGAACTGACTCAGCAGCTATTCATAGAAGTGCAAATTTTTACGACAGGAAACTCAAACTTGAGTCTTTTTCTGGTCAACATTCACTTATTTATATTTTAAACACCAACTATAACCTGGTTTTGATTTCAATTCCGCTTTAGTGATAGGTAATTTTGTGAATGTGAAAGTATATATGATATACCAGTATGTATATACATATGAGAGAGAGGAAGTTTAATTTCATTTGAGGTTCATTTTGATCATGATTTTATTATTAGTACATACACCTACTTTTACAAGTATACTATCCTGATCAGAGATATACATTGTATATAATAAAACAGTTATACACCATGGTGATGCATGTTCAGTTGTTATTTTAAATGAAACTAATATCAGAAGTAAACACATGCAGAATACAGAGATAAGGCTTATCCTGCTCAGAGGTATAAAATAAAACAGCTATAAACCATGCATGTTCAGTTGTTGGTTGGTATAAATATCAGAAGAAAGGAACTAACAAATATTACATAAAAAATAAACATATATAGACCTACAAAGACAAAAGATCAGAGGTATATAATCTAAAATAAGTGCTTATTTTTCACTGGAATTTATTTTTGAGGATTTACTTCAACATGGGGTTCGTGGGAATTAATTTTCACATAATTGAAAAAAAATCTTAAAACTGTTTAATTTTACAAATCATGATTTTCTTTATTCAAAGAGCCTAAGAGGTGTCAGTTTGTTTTCACACCGGCCCTTGACTGGCAAGGGAATACATGTACTTTTAATCAACTGGCAAAGTGACCTGTCGCTTTTTGAGCAATTCAACGTAACACATATAAATACACCATTATCAGAGCCAGTCATTCACACAGTCAAGCAACATGATTAGTTTTGGATTGTTTTCGGTTTTAATTGTCCTCTTAATAGCCGGTCAGAAACCGCTAAAATGGCGTAGTTATCGAACAGTCAGCGCGCATGCGCTTGCCCTTGTTATGTGACGTCTTCCCTGTTGTAGTAGATGATTTGGGCGAGTGGAAGGTGAAATCTGCTGATTGTTCATTTGCCTAGGGTCTTCATTTCTTGCCTTATTTTGTAACAACATTGTATATATTACGGCTAGGATACATGCTACAAATGCAGACACCTGTGGCCATTGTGTTAGTGTATATTCATAATTTGTTAGAAGTTAACTCATTGGTTCACAGGAGACGCACAGCCAATGAGATAGCGTGTATCAAAGCGACATTCATTGGAAGCCAGCACATGTTGTATCTACTTTTCTTGCACTTTTGTGGCATAACGAAGAATGATAAAACTCAATACAAATGGACTCCCACTTTGTTTTATACCCACTAAGCCATATCACCATGGTTTGAATACATTTAAAGCCTAATTTTAATTCAATTACAGCCAATAAACTCATGACCACTTCGGCTTGTCACGGATGTAGCTGTTGGTGATTGAAGTCCACAGTTCATCACCATACACATATATTTTCAAATACAATTCAGTTTTTATCAAAAAATTTGAGAATTTGTATCAGAGAAACACAGAACTGAGTTTTTACCCCAATTTTCAGTTTTTAACTGAATTTTACCAACACCTGGGTCTAAAATCGACATATATGGATCTCTGCCCAGGTATGACATGTATGATCCTGAGGTCTCCCAACTTTGAGGTGGACACTTTAAACACTAGGCTAAGGAAGCCAAGACACATTGTGTGTCAGAAAGACAACTTAATTACACAAACAGTATTATGAAGACATGAACTAACCTGACAGAGAGAGCAGAAAGTATCTCTGTTCCTGTCTGGCTGACTCGCTTCACACGATAGGTTGATGAATCCCAGAGGGAGAGGAAACACGGCAAGGGTTTCACATCCCTCTTACAGGGGATGTGTATTGTGTACAGATTCACCTTGTCCTTGTCACTGACAACTCCATACCTGAAATCATAATTATACTCAATGCCATGACTCTGAAACTATTTTCAAATTTTCAAAGAAAATTTTTTGCAAACCTGTTAAGTTCTCTTGTTTAATTCAGCCAAAATACCTTAACATCCAACTAAGTAAGTTCATCAAAATCTGTATTGAAAAAAATTTTCCATTTTTTCAGAAAACTTCAATGTTGTACATTTTGACACATTTACAGGTCACAATTGATTATACACAATGTAATGCTGGCTTCCTCTCTTGTCGTACCTGGGAAGGTCTGCCAGCAACCTGCAGATGGTAATGGGTTTACCCCGGGCTCTGCCATAAAGTTGCCCCGTGTTATATAAATATACACAATGTACGAATATCCGAAAAGACGAAGATGGAAACCAAGAAATGATTATACAAAATTACAAGATTGTGGAAAAGAGGCCTCACAAGTTGATTTCAGAGCTAAACCTACCTGCATGCCCTATATCTGTACTTGTCACTGTGTTTGGCTGGCCAGACAAGTCCTGTGTGCCTCTTGCCATCTTTTGTGCTCCAGATATATGCATTTTTATCTCTTGACACAGACACTAACTACAAGGCAAAAGGTCACAACGGAACATTTAGTCAGTGAACTGTAACATGTACCAAATACATGTACACTGTACCATGATACCGTTTAATAGTATACATAATGTACATAAGCATAATACTGGTCAGAGATATGAATGCTACAAAAATATTAACACCTCACTGACAGAAACCTGGAAGATTCAGATTTGAAGTCATCCACTGTGTCTTGCATTTTCTCAAAGGTCATACTCTTCAGCATGATGAGATTTACAGAAAAATTACAGTCAAGTTGATTATAGAAATTATTAACATAACTAATTTTGAACATCATGCAATAACACATGTATATCTGAGCAGATGTTTCTCTGATATATTAAGACTATACCATTGCCATAACAATGCACTTTCCCAATGCTTCATTTCTTTACAGAGTGCATGCACATTTAACATGAATATTCTGGTACTCAGCCAATGTTAAACACTGACATACCAGTAAGACACAAAACAAAATACATGTAAATATACATTGCAACTTCCACGTGCAAACAATAAGGCACTAACCTGTTTGCCGTCTGGGGTGAAGTCTAAGTCATCTATTTCATTGTCATGAGCTTTGATTTCATGCATTTTTTTCAGGTCAGGATACTGAAATGGACAAAGTACTCAGTTAAACAGATGTAGTTGTATTTATACAGGCACTACTGTGTTTACAAAAATGCATCTCCCTTGTTCAAAACAAGTCTCATATCTCGCTGAATAGGGAGGAACGAGAAAATCCATATTTGTTTTAAAAAAAAGTATAATTCAGAAAAACAAAGAGCCAAAAAGAAGCATGCATTTATGGGTGAATACCTGTCCACTGAGCCCTTGGAAAAAATTAGTGCCATGTTAAAAGAAAAGCTGGTGCGCACAAATTATAAACAAAGTTAATAAGAATACCTTGAGAATAACAAACAGCAGAGAAATTAAAGACAAAACAAAACAGTCCATTTTGGGATTAACTATGCATAGTTATGAAATAGTGATCTATCTATTTTACTGGTGTTTTACCCTCAAAAAACAGTGATACCTATGGTAAGCAAGGAAACAGTAATACATGGCTAACGCTGGTAAAAACTATCCCTCACATTCCAGAACTTCTGAATAAAATAGTCAGTGCATTCTGAGTATGAAACATGGAGATTATGGTCATAATTAAACCCAAGCCATGATCTTGCAGTAAAAGGTGTCAGTGATAGGTTTACACCCTACAAAGTCATACCATTGTCTTATGACCTCATTCAGCCTAGAAAGATACAACCCTGCCAAATGACATGGTCAGTTTTCTTTCTGCCCCTTTGCAATACTTAAATAAGTGATGTCAGCAAATACTCACAAGGAGGATTGATGGTTTCTAAGTGGAAAAGCTTTAAACAAGGCAGGACCTTGTTCACTAATATAAGGTGTCAAACTTTTCATCTCTCTTTCAAAACGCTTAAAAAATTTTTAATAAAATGTTTTAGTCGCAGTTTAGTTGTGCTATTTCACATACAGTTTTTCCAAATGTAGACCTTTTTTTTATTGAATAATCTGATAGGTCACTTGTACAGCTGTGGCCCACATTATAGTGCGAAGAAACTGCTAGCAGGCTGCTAGCAGATCTTCCCATGTACAACCGGGGAGTTCGCAGTGACCGCACTGTTGAGAGGAACCTGAAGCCTACATACATACACACTGGCGAGAGGCTCCGGCGTTATTGCGCCTCGCTGGCACGCCAACCACTCCGCCACGGAGGCCCCCTCTTTACTCTCAGTGAAAACCAAGCAGACACATAGATACATTTTTAACAATTTGCCCATACCTTCCAAATTCTCACAAATCCATCGGCCCCTCCTGTGCCTAGCAATGACTGACATTTGTTAAACTGAACAACCTTTTGAAAACTTCCTTCCTTAGCAAAATCTGTTTTTATGTGTTTCAGTTTTTGAATTTCAAAAGTCACTTGTTTTGTAATATCATTTGTTGTCTGGATGTCTTTCCCGGACTCCCTTCTTTTCCTTGCTCCTTCTTTGCCTTCTGAATCTGAAACAATTGAATTATAAGAAAGAAAACATTAAACAAATGAATCTGACATGTTAGATTCATCTCCATACAAATATGGCTGAAAAAGAAGAAGACTACAGAGCTACAGTTTAGCAAATTACTTCCAATAGAGCATCTCTCTCAAAATATTTTGGGAAATTTGTGTCAAAGCAGATAGACAGACTCAATACATACAGTACTTCTGAAAATCATAGGATCATTCAGCCACATTAGCACCTACACAAAAATATCACATACATAAAATAAAATGAAGTTGTTATCCATAGAATTGTCTGACATCTTCGCATCCAAATGTCATTGAAACATTGTATGCCTAATAGAAATAACCAGTGCAGTGCTCATGGCTGTTTTACTGTCAGACTGTCACTAAGCAGCAAGCCTGTTGAAAGTTTTGTTGAAACTGTCCCTGAGCCATTCTGAAGATCAGAAGAGTATAGGTTTTGCTTACAAACCATGCAGTACATTTAAAATGTCACCTCAGCTATTTTCGAGTTCTGATGAATGTACAGTGGGTAAACCCAGAACATCTGTTCCCACTGAAAATACTTGTGACATCATCAATGCCTAGTATACGTTTGCACTTTATCGATACTTGACACTTCAAGTCTTCGACAATACACCCGGAAAGTTATAAAGTCGATTAAATGGGCTGTTGCAAAGAAAATCAAAGAATATACAGAAAGAGTAGACAGAGGTTCACATCAATCACATCAATGAAATTAATGCATATGTGGAAGCAGGACAAAGAGAAGAAATACACAACAGTTAGAGACATACTGAACTATCAGGTAGACTGTCACCTATATGGTGTCTTATACCACCAAGAGTGAAATGCAAAAAGGCTTTATTAAATCATAATCAGCTAACTGCAATAAGAAGCAGTAATTAAAATCCTGTGCCAGACTATGTGGTGAAAAAATGTTATGCAGGAGCATCTCTTTCTACACCCAGCCCCTTCGTTACTACTGTGTAACCTACCATTATTTTTTTTCTTTCCTGGAGTTATAACCTTGTACTTCAAGGAAAATAGATGACATTCATCATCCATGCCAGCTGCATACACATGATTTCTGCCGTCATAAAACGCTGAACTGTTCATTGTGGCCTGGCTTCCAGTATCGTGGCTGTGAACACATGACGCAAGGCAAGAGTCTCCTACCGATTTCAACTCAAAAACAGACTGCAAAAGACAATAAATATGCAAACCATATTGTTGGCAAAAGCTGATTACAGATTTGATTGATGTTCAAAGCCATCATACTCAGGAATTTTTAACAACGTTAAACAATGGCCAGTTTTATGGGTGGCGAAATCGCCATACTTAAGCGACTTACAACTTACTGGTAATCTAGTCAGTGGTTAACTATTGAAAAACCTTTTAGTTTACAGGAAGAGAAAACAAGAAAAGGAGACAAGGGTCATATAAAGCACCATAGAAAACCTCATTTAACATCACATCCAGTTAGTTTTTGCACTGTCATCTGAAGGTGTGTTTTGCTTGGCAATGCACTCTGTGATATTTCAATTTTATCACAAGTGTTCACCGAGTTTTGTTTATGACACACTCCTCTTCATTTCACTTCACAATGGAAAAGTTATGCCAACATTTTCCATGAGTTATATTAAATTTACAGCTAATGTGGGATCAGGTTAATTAGTAACCATGCAAACTTGTATTCTGACAAAGTAATAATTTATTTCGACTAGATGATTCTGTATGGTATTGTTATTATAGGGAATCGGCCTTCTGCACATACCCTATTGCTCATGTCATGATGATTCTCCTCTATTACTAATGAAGATAAATTTGTGATTCAGCTAAAAATTTTCCCCATCAATGCTTGCACTTAATCTGAGTACTTTGTGTAAGACTGCATGAAACTAATCACTGCTGTTTACCACCGGAATGGGAATTTACCATGCAAAAATGTATTCTTTGTCTTTGTATTCTTCGGTTATGAGCAGAAGATCTACCAAGTCACATTTTAATACCTGCCTCTGGTTCAACTCCAGTCTATTTCTACCTTCCTATCACATTTTTTTTTCTCATTTTTTTCATTTTTGACTATTACAAACATACAATCGAGGTATGCAGTACCTACAGAGCCAATCCACAGAATAGGTGTCCACAGACATTTGTTTTACATTGTGCCTAAGAATTTAACTTTCCCTCCTACATTGGTGCTGAATGTGTTGGATTCTTTTTGCCTATTTTTTGAATAAAGCTCTCAGATTCAGTACTGATGTTAAGAATACAGATAGAAGACCATGGATAAAATGAAGGCTGCCACAATAGACCCAGCGGCTCTGGATATTACAAGCCGCTTCCTTATCCACCAAGCAGTTGTGGGTATAACTTGAATCCACTGTCTGTCTACCTGTTTTGAGACTGCTCTGACATTACACACCAGGCATTACCAAGGAAACCAATCAACGTTGTGCTTGCAATAAGTAAGACAAAAAGGTAAACATAAGAGCCTGCAAACTTAAGGCCATGGAGACATATTTGACTGGTAATTTTTGTCTCAAATGACGTGACAACTGCATCAAGTATTCTAATGGAGTGTGCTCTGATACTGGTATGTGGCCACCCTTGCCTGAACAAAATTTTGCCAAACCTAACTTCAGTGCAATCTTGAGCCACTATATACTTGTCCCAGCAGCTGTGGGTAACTTGAATCTATTGTCTACATTCCCAGCAGCTGTGGTTATATAACTTGAATCTACTGCTTATATCCTCAACATCTATATAACACATGACACTGATGTGTGTTGGACATAGTTCCACTAGCTACATCCATACAAAACACGACTGGAAGTTGGCACTTGGTTTTTTGAAAGATTTCTCTTGGGTGCCTCACCATCTACATGTAGTTATGAACATGGTTATGTCTAAACTGTTGATACCTAAAGCTGTGCAAACTTCACTTTCCATTTAAGTTGTTTCAACAAATTCAACTAAGAGTTGGGTGTAACTTGACTGGAGTTGGCTGTGTCCTGGTCAGGGTGTGATTTTGCTTAGGTTATAGTTGACCTTGCCTGTATACTTGCTAATGTAGATATATGTGGGACAAGCTGCACAAATCTGAGTGAGTTTAACGTCATACTTAACAATATTTCAGTCATATGACAATGAAGGAACCCTTAGAGTGCATGAAATGTGCCTCTTTGTTGCAGGACAGATTTCCACCGCTCATTTATCTAGTGCTCCTTCCCCGAGATGCCTTACCGAAGGCAAGGAAGTCGCCCTGCCCGAGCCATTATGCCGATACTGGTCAACCAGTCGTTGCACTATCGCCTTCATGCTGAACGGCAAACGGCATTCAAGATTTTAGGTGTGACTTGACCCAGGATTGACCATGGATCTACTGCTCCCAAAGCGGGCAATCTATACACAAATTTGGACAGTGTGTCACACGTTCAAAATGCCAGAGCTTGCCTCCCATTGACTGAGGAAAGTCATGGCGTTATAACAATTCTGACTCAATAGCATGACATTCACATAAACTGTGACATCTTAAATTATGAAAAGTAACGTTAATTCCCACCTGCCCCTCCATTTCCAAAGGAAAAAGCAGAAATTAAAAAAAAAAAAAAAAAAAAAACTAGACAAGCAGGTTTGCCTGCCTTCTTATCCTGATGAGGGATGTCGAAAACATCTTAATTCAGCAAGCCAAATGCTTTCCCTCTTTCTTTTTCGTTTACAACATTTACCAGGCCAGTGTCACTCACATAACTTTAAAAAAAATATACTGACACCTGTGTTGAAATAGAAGTGAGAATGCCCTACTAGCCAGCCATTGTTTAACACACTCGGTGATTCTGTTGAAATAACTGAACACTACATTCCTATTCGACGACACCGACCGGTATGACTTTTTGCAGGAATGCTGCATTCTGGCACAGATGACAGTTGGTGTTGTTGTTGTTGACCTAACAGCTGTCACTCATATGTGACTGTATTCAACTTTAAAGTCCAAAAAATAAGCACTTCTCACTTACAATTGCATTACAGACGCCTGTTTTAGCCGATCCTCCCCCACCAGCAACAACAAAATATCTATCGCCCAGAGATCGCACGGTATAAAGTGGATAATCAACTTTTGCCAACAAGCTGCCTTTTTCGGGCGCCATGTTGGACTTGTAGCCCGATTAACTGCGGCGCTGCAACAGAAGTAAACAAGCAAACAAAAAAGATGTGTCAGCAATCCAGTCATGGTTGCATAATTCTCACTAGTAAGTAATAATATTTTTAAGATTTTTTTTTCTTGGTTAGCCTCTCCTCGGCCACCACAAGTATGTCGGAAACCTTCGCCCCGTTAAGAACACACACCTGAGGTAGGCGCGAATATGGTGGCCGAAATTAAATCCTACCCCGATGCAGAGCTAAGAAGTGTCTAGGTACTAGACTATCAACCAGAGTTAGTTGATAGGCTCTGATTAAACTAAGCAGACCATGCTAGGTTTAGTTTGTGTTATTTGCACTTTTCGATTACTTAACCGTTATGGTGCACAGACATCTAGACTGTTAAAATCGAAGTGCCCACAGACGGTTGTGACACGTTGTTCATTGCTGCCGTAGCAACAGACAGGTCACGTGATCACACAAGCGTTGACGGCCAAACACATCGGGAGTGGCTGTATAGCATGGTGTAAGGTAGACCTAGTGTAAATTAAAATTGAATCAGTTTTTGCAGTTTATGTTGTAGGAAACATTACACGGTAAGAGAAGTTGTATACCTGTGTTCGTTGTCCCAGAGCTATTATTGCAACACTGTTATGGTGATTATCAGTATGATCACTTTATCATGAAGTAAAGTAGCGAAGGCCTAGTGTATTCTAGGTAAACTGGATTTAGTAAATGATATAGGCCAAGGCTAAAGTTTGTGCTTGTTAATCTCGACCATTGCTTGACTGTTAGTGATCTTAAATTTGTAAACTATAAGCTAAGGATTACACCATACACTGCATTTCTAGTCAGTACCGCCGTACGTTGAGGCCTAGTAGGCCTACTGTGTCGCCATTCAGATTGGGCATAAGCCTACATGTTCTTCAATTTTATCTTGACATTTAATTTTATTGTAATTGAAAATATTTGTTTCTTTTCCAGAACATCTATGTAAGCCAGGATAACTGTGATTCCCCATGTGAAGCAAAATGACCAGTTCCATTACTTAATGTCCACTGTACCCCTACATCTCCCTCCTCCAACATTGCTGAGACATTTTCAGTGTGGTCATTTCCTTGCAACAAACACAGAGAGAGAGATTGTGAATAATACAAGATGGTGAAACTAACAGTGGACTTGATTGCTCGTGGTACCTCTGGTTACACGAAGCAGAAACGAGAAGAGACTGTTCATCAATACTTAAGACGATTGACTCATTTATACCTTGAAAATAGGGGGATAGATGCAATAGTAAGTGACCAAGCATAATATTTTGAAATTAGTTAGAGTAACCTGCAGATTGGCTTGTGCTCTTCCTGGTTTCCTCCCACCATAATGCTGTTCGCTGTCATATAAATGAAATATTTATAGTTAGAAACCGTACACAGATTGTGTTTTTCATGGATAACATTTATACCTGGATCTTAGTAACAATAAATCACGTCGTTCCCACATTGAAATTGCCAGACACTTACCTTAGATTGCAGATCTAGTCAGTGTTAACTTTGATGTTTCTGTAGATACTGTAATCAATCACAAATAATTTCCTGCGCGCTTTGTGATCACACTTTTATTAAATTTAAGGGGAGTGAACAAGATTAAAGCATAAAAGACTGTAGCCACATAATAGTTTTTAAGTCGATTTCCATTTTGTTGTACATGTAAATGAAGGCCACTTCAGTGGCGCGATGGTGAGAGTCTCTGCCTCAAAATCGAGAGAACCCCATGATCATACCTGGATTGAAAGACTTTAAATATGGTACTTGCTTCTGCCTCACTTGGCGCTCAGAACTGAGTGCTTAGAGTAAGGAAACATGACAGGTTGGCACGGTGTGGTGTGATGTGATGTGAATGGGTGGGGTGTCATGTCTGGTGTCTTCGGCATGATACTTGGGCGTTGTGGATTTGTCCTGCTACAAGAAGACTCATTATATGTACATGCGCCTATAAACTCCTCACAGTCATATGAATGAAAAATGGCTAAGTATTACATTAAACCTCAACTTTGCATACATACATACATGTAAATGAAAAGAATGTGAAATGAATTGTTTTGTCCCTCACAGTTTAATGGGAATTTTATTGTGCTTTTATTTTTTCATAATTGGTTGCTCATAATTTGTGATACAGTAAATTTCCAACCTTTTCAACTTGTAAGGTTTTTTTTTTTCAGAGAAATTTTTGCATACAATTATTATGAACATAGTGCTAAAAATGACTTTCTTGTAACATTAAAGATGCAAGCTTAATAAAACTGTGCAAAGTATTTTTCTTTGCGAGATAATTACGTGTACTGGATAATACTAGAACAACAGTAGCATAATTCATGAATCTAAACACATATTAACTGGGTAAATTAAATGAATTGTGGACATTGTTTTCAACAAAGCCTTTCATTTATTTTTGTTTTAGCACAGGGAAGTTGAATATATATTATCTTTACTAATTTTTTCATCATTTTTCAGGGGGATGAACTAGGACTTTGTCGTAACCTGACAGTGTTATACTTGTATGACAATCAACTGACCAGTATGCCCCTGCTGACACAAAACCAGAACCTTACTCATCTGTATCTACAGAACAACAACATTTCTCACATTGAAAATCTCTCAAGTTTAAGAAGACTGACCAAGTTGTAAGTATACACAGTTATTGAAACCTGTTTCTGAACTCAGAATACAATATATGGAGAATGCTTAAGTTGTATGTGGTGGTGGGTGGTGGTGTTAGGAGGGGAGTGGGGGGAGTGGATTTCAAAATTACATTGAAAATCTCTCAACTTTAAGAAGATTAACCAAGTTTTAAGTACATGTATACTCACACAAGTAATGAAAACTGTTTTTTAATTCAGACTACATTATATGGAGAATGCTTAAATAGTGTGTGTTTGTGATGGGGGAAGTGGGTGGGATTTTAAAATTCGCCTTTGTTTTGCTGTCCAAAACTTGAAATTATCACAGTGTAAATATTATGCAGTGATCAATTGCTTATTACTGTTAATTGTTTATTGAGAGTGCCAGTGTAGCAGAATGACTCATGAGCCTCTTACCAATGTTTTTGCTGTGAGTTCAAGTCTAGCTCGTGCTTGTTTCCTCTCCGGTCGTACGCAGGAATATCTGCTAGCAACCTGCTGATGGTCGTCGGTTTCCTCATGGCTGCATCAGGTTTGTTCCCTTGGTACATGTTATATGCTGGCTGTTGTCCTATGTAAAATATTCTTGAGGATGGCATAAAACAACAATCAAGTATATAAATAAATATTACCATGCTCAGGGATCTACATTTGATATCACAGCAGTCAGGCAGGAGGATTGTCTGATACCTAGCAAAGGATGTTGGTTTACTTTGAGCACTCCTGACCAGTCTCATTTTAAATGAAAAATTATTGAGTATAACATAAACAACAATGAAATAAAGAACATCTGATTCTTGCGTGTAGCAGAATTTGAAATTTTTTTCCTGTAATTGTTACATACTTCATAACAGCACTCGGAGTACCTGTCAGTTCCTCAATAGTTGTCTTGTTTCTGTAGGTATTTAGGGTATAACAAGATCACAGTTCTGGAAGGACTGGAAAAACTTGAGCAGCTACAGGAACTTCATGTAGAGAACCAGTGCTTACCTTGTGGGGAGAAACTGCTACTGGACCCTAGATCCCTTAAGGCACTGTCTGTAAGTCAGTTAATTATGGAGAAGCCAATTAGATGGATGTTATATACTGTTTTGCTGAAATATTGTTTTGTGTTCATTATTGGTGTTTGGAAAAGTAGAACTGACTTTATACACCTTTATCTGTACACACATGTAATATATGTTGTAGAGGTGTTGAGATCCCAAAAGTAAAACTGACTTTAGGTAAAACATTGTAGAAGTGTTCACTGTTCATCTAGGTAAAAGTTGAAGTTTTGAACTAATGCGGACTGTCTAGATGTATAGAGTTTACTTCTGTTGACCAATAAGCTTTGCATTTAATATATATGATACAAAATACTTTAGAAGAAGATCAAACTGTCTTGAAGTTCAGTTTCAATAAATGTACAAAGATACAAGTTTGTAGAATTACATATTAAAACTCTTTGACTTGCACTTTTAGAGAAGCTTGCAGATCTTGAATATCAGCAGTAATGGTTTGGAGAGTATCAAAGAGTTGGAATGGCTGATCAATCTTAATCAGCTGATGGCCAGTGACAATAACTTGAATGACATGAGAGAGTTGGATCATGTTCTAAGCCAGGTGAAGCAGATGTGGCGGCTGGATTTGATGGGAAATCCCCTCTGTCACAAGGCTAAATACAGAGACCGAGTAATCATTATGTCACCTTCTTTAGGTAAGTGTTCATTTTTTTGTATTATTTCATTGTGGAGCAAGCAAAAGTTTTAATCCCCTGAGGTGACCCTTGTATGAAGCAGGACATTGAGCCATTGTTAAAAATTATTGTATCACAGTGTGTACAATGTTTTTATATATTATTTTCTTTTGTACGTAACATTCAGTTGTTCTGTCTTTAATGTGACGTCATAATGATGAGCTGGGAATGGAATATTTGATGTTGAGATCCTGCCGTCGGGCAATTAGCAGGTTTCCTCTGATCCAGCATTAGTTATATTAACTGATTTCTTCCTGGGATATGACATCTTTGATCACATTTTTTACAGTATAATAACTACATTTGCGATGATAATTCCATCGAGGTAATGTGCACCAATCCACAATTATTACTCTGCTTGTGGAAATAAAAAAAATATAGAGGTTGAATGCAAAGGAAGTGTTCACATATACATAGAGCCTGTTAATGTAGAGCCACATATAGACATCCAGTTTATGTGTTATTTGCTGTAGGCTTATACACATGTACAGTTTTCATATTTGAGTCAGTCTTCAGTGATTTAACAATACTTTGGCAATATCACAATCATACTTTGGCAATATCTCAATCATATTGCATTCTAGCTTTATTAATGCTCTCTGTTTATTGTAAATGTAAATGAAATGGATGAGTTCAGTGACTGTATTTGAAAACCCTGTTGGAATAAAAGGATCTCAAGGAAGCTGCAGTTTTTGGCTTACCAATTTTTGAGAGTGACTTCTTTGGACAGAAACAATTCTTTGCTAAACGTACATAATGTGTATTTTTTCTTAGGTAATGCTAGGCCTTCTAGGCAGTGGAAACTGTGATTGAGTTTGAAACCTATAAACCTGAAGTGGCTTTAAACTGAAGTAGTCAAAGACAGAACTGGTACTGCAAGACCCTTAAAATTATGCTACTGTAATGTGGGACTGTACCATCCTGTGCATCATTTAGAGGGGTTTATTGTGCATATTTTTGTCTGGGGCCAGTTTGATTTTATACCACGAGGTCCATCTCATACACTGTTGTTATTATTATGGAACATATTATTTATAATATCTGACTGCTCTGAAGTGCATGCTTAAATATTTTAATGTGAAAAATGATCGGACTGATATATAAAACTGATATTTTCAGAAATGTTAGATGGCAAAGAGATCAGCAAGATGTCAAAGCAGTTCCTGATGAACTGGCAGGCTAATCGAGTTGCTCAAAGGCGAAAGATTGAAACGATTGGCCGGCGAGCCACATTAGATGAAATTCCCCTACATTCAACATCTAAAGAGTTACCTCCCACGAGTGCTGCTGCTGACAGACGTAGACTAACAAGCTATATAATGCCAGGTATCCAGATAAATTAGTAGACAAATAATCTATTATAATTTTAGTGAGACTAAAATCAGTATACCAGTCTACACTTGTGTTCACAAACCTGGAACTCGGTCTTTTCATCTAAGCGGTCCTCAATCAGTATGTGAATACCACTGTGGTTTCCCTTGCTCTGGGGCCCACTTTATAAAGTGTATAATTAACTATTATTTCTCTTTTTACTCATATCTATGAGAATAACTTTGTTTTGTATGAGTATGCAGTGAATTTAATATTTTATTTCTGGACACAGTATTAGTAGACAATAGGTCTTAACTGAGATATAGAAGACTATACCTAATTGTGTGGATATGTTAGGCTCATCATAGTGAAACTGTTCAGTGGTTTTGATTGACATTGTCATGTATACATGTAAGATTAGCACTCACCAATTAATCTTTTTTCGAAATGTTATCAGTTCTTTACCATGTTTTCCTTTTTTTGTGTCATTTTCTGTCATATTTATTTATTGTTATTGTATGCTAGCTAGTATATCACGAAGAACTGAAGTGAATTGAAAATGAGTGAGCTTGATTGCAACTATGCCTACATGGTACATGTTAAAGTCTTTATTTGGCAAAAGTTTTCAATAAAACTTGCATGAAATGATAATAATTGTTGTCTTAGTTAACATGTAATCTGTAGTACACCAGATCACCAGATTGTCAATTTAAGGCGTGTGATATATAGCTCCTTTACTGTTATTTGTTCAACTTTTACTCCAAGGAATTGTGAAACAAACAACTTTCCCAAAAGTATTAGGTTTTAAACAGAGATTTAAAGTGTTACTAACACTTGTCCATTTATATCATTTAGGTGTAGCACTTAATGAATAACAATTTATCTTATTTCTCTGAACGTAGCATCAGATGAATGAAAGATTAGCATTAAAATGTTTAGAAAAGTGTTTTAGATTCAGTTCAAGGAGGAAAAAATATGGTTAACCTCATCAGAAAGAAACACTAAAAAGTGTATCTACATGTACAGATATGGTTACTAATTTTTATCTATGAATTTTAACCTTTGGATTCAAGGTGTTTTATAGACCATATACATTATAATGATTTTTCAATTACATCATGAATTTTTCCCACATATCAAAGACTCTATTAGTTTGGTATAATTATCTTGTGACATAAAAGTAATAACTTTTCCGAATATTGTTGCAAGTATGTTAATTAATATGTAATTGCTTCAGTATCTTGTGAATCATAAATGTTATTGGATTGACTCATGAATATAGATCTTTCCAAACATCCAAAACACTCCTTTGACCATTTATTTAATATTATAATGACTGGATGTTCCACAAAGTGGTTACTGGTACAAATGTCCAGTCTTTCTGTAATGTCATGTCACAGTTGCTTTCACTCAGAGAAGAATAATATTCCGACAAGAAGGGATTGTAGCTACATGTAGAGCAGCATGCTGTTAGGCCCATCAGTCAAGTTTGTGCAATTACTACAATTTGTAGCTACATGTAGAACAGCATGCTGTTAGGCCCATCAGTCAAGTTTGTGCAATTACTACAATTTGTAGCTACATGTAGAACAGCATGCTGTTAGGCCCATCAGTCAAGTTTGTGCAATTACTACAATTTGTAGCTACATGTAGAGCAGCATGCTGTTAGGCCCATCAGTCAAGTTTGTGCAATTACTACAATTTGTTTATTTATTTATTTATTTATTTGATTGGTGTTTTACGCCGTACTCAAGAATATTTCACTTATACGACGGCGGCCAGCATTATGGTGGGTGGAAACCGGGCACAGCCCGGGGGAAACCCACGACCATCCGCAGGTTGCTGGAAGACCTTCCCACTTACGGCCGGAGAGGAAGCCAGCATGAGCTGGACTTGAACTCACAGCGACCGCATTGGTGAGAGGCTCCTGGGTCATTACGCTGCGCTAGCGCGCTAACCGACTGAGCCACGGAGGCCCCGACTACAATTTGTAGCTACATGTAGAACAGCATGCCGTTAGGCCCATCAGTCAAGTTTGTGCAATTACTACAATTTGTAGCTACATGTAGAACAGCATGCTGTTAGGCCCATCAGTCAAGTTTGTGCAATTACTACAATTTGTAGCTACATGTAGAACAGCATGCTGTTAGGCCCATCAGTCAAGTTTGTGCAATTACTACAATTTGTAGCTACATGTAGAACAGCATGCTGTTAGGCCCATCAGTCAAGTTTGTGCAATTACTACAATTTGTAGCTACATGTAGAACAGCATGCTGTTAGGCCCATCAGTCAAGTTTGTGCAATTACTACAATTTGTAGCTACATGTAGAACAGCATGTGGTTAGGCCCATCAGTCTATTTTGTGCAATTACTACAATTTGTAGCTACATGTAGAACAGCATGTGGTTAGGCCCATCAGTCGAGTTTGTGCAATTACTACAATTTGTAGCTACATGTAGAACAGCATGTGGTTAGGCCCATCAGTCTATTTTGTGCAATTACTACAATTTGTAGCTACATGTAGAACAGCATGTGGTTAGGCCCATCAGTCGAGTTTGTGCAATTACTACAATTTGTAGCTGTATTTTCTACAGTATGACATGACTCAAGAAATTGCATGATTATTCGTGTAGTTTAATTTAAGTGTTTAGGTTTAGTGTAATGCGCAGTTTTAATTAAGGTATGTCGATATGACAATATAGTGACATTCAAGTGCAAAATGACGTCATATTTCAACACAGAAGAGTCACTTTCCTATCATTTAATATGGCACAAAGCTACTGGCAGAATGTCATTATTTTTGCAATGTTTGATACTCAATTCGAGAAGAGTTTTTAATCCTGTTTAATTAGTTCTCTATATTCGTCTATAACTTGGCAGGTTGGCCCTGCTGTAGGCCTACTGTAAAGCAACAACCTCACATCATAAAGAGATGTTATTCTGTTGTTGCCAGATCATACAATCTTAAAACATACATGTTGTTGCAGCATCTGATGTCTCCTTATGTGTGGCATGTTTCAGGTCTACCAAGAAAAGAGTTTGACCAGGTTTTAGCCAGATCAGTGAGTGTTCCCAACTCATCTGTTCTCACAAAAAGACACCCTGGACCACATAAAGCACACAGCGACTCTGCTCCTAGCAGGTAATATGGGAAACTTTTTGGATGACATGGGCTCAGTATATTACTAAAGTGATTTTGAAAGATCATCTCAAAAAATCATCTCCTCAGGTACTATTTTCATGTTCATGTTCAAGTTATTAACTTGACAGGAAAGATTGGGAAGTTATTTGTTAGTACATTTCAAAAACAAGCCACTATTATTTTTCTCAAACTGTACAACTCATATGATCCTTGTGCAGTGAAAGATAGAAGATTTATTTTGTTATTTATATTTTATAAATGGTTCACGCTCTACTATACTCAAGAATATAGCTATCCAGATAAGATTTCTGTTATTAAATCAGAACGGAATCAATACAGATCTATTAGCTGCTCTGTGAGATACATATTTAGGTTATGTTAAATTTCTGGGAACAGTGCAGTTATTCAGTCATGTCAGTGGATGCACTCATATGTGAACCATGATAAGAAAAATGATTTGGGATTTCTTATTTACAATGTGTAAAATGAGCCATGCAGATTCAGATCTTTCCTTTGAATAAATGAGATTAGTTAGAACATCATCATTCTGTTAAAAACTATATAAAAATGACTTTTAAAACTTTTTTGTGCTTTTGTAAAAAAAAAAGACATTTTCCTTTTATTCAGATTTTGATCTACCCAGACACTTTTTAAGTAGGCCTATAACTAATGCTATACATATATTATGATATTAAGGTATAATCATACTAAAGATTTTGGAGATATAATTCTTATAAATTGTGATTTCCTTTTAGACCCAGACTGCACCAGCAGTATTGTAGTTGAGGTAATATATACATGCATGTTAGCTACATGTAGGTAGTTTCACAGTTGAGAGATCTCCTGTGGTCTGAAAGTTATACCTGTAGTTAGATGACTTTCCCATCTACATTAGATTACAGTGTGAAGACATCATTTTATTCATCTCGTAATGTGATACTTTGTGTATAATAGTAAAAATCATTTGTGTTTATCTCATCCGTTTTCTTTCCATTAACCCATGCAACTTCTTCAACTGTGCATAGATATATATATGACTGTTAGCCTAGTATTGCTATAAGTAGTCTATTAATTAGCTCACAACTTCATTTTACTACTTCTTAGAGCATTAAGATAGAAATCTTGCATGGCTAGCTTTGCATGTGAATGCTTCATATCCATTATGCACATTATAAAAGTGTTACACTCTAATATCTGGTGAATCTGTTGAAGTCACTATTTTCCTTAGATCGCTTCAAAGAGTCAACCATGAAAGGAACCAGGAAGTATTACTTGCCAGAAGTGTTTAAACAATTTTCATATACTGTAACGGTACCATTTTTACAGTCGTTTACATGTACATCTCATACTTATGTGTGCTGTAAAAGTGTTACACTCTAATATCTTGTGAATCTCTTGAAGTCAGAAAAGAATAATTCTGACAGATTGTCAGATATGAATCTCTTCAAAGAGACAACTAAGAAAGGAACCAGGAATTAAGACTTGCCAGCAGTTTTTTAACAGGTTTCACAGAAAAATATATATATCTACATAGACACACATACTAGTAAATAAATGAATAAAATATTTTATTTATCAACATTATTTGTCCACATACAAGTATATAGGCCTAGATGTACATTGTACAGTTCTTTGAGTAGATTTATGCATACTGACACACATGTAAAGGACAGAAATTGTTCATAACTAATCATTCAATGAAGCGGATGTGCAGTAACTCATAAAGCTATGCAAAAAGCTTTGTAGCAAAAGCTCTATAGTATTTGTTGATCTTTTACAGATTTCCAGATATCTCAAAGTCAAGATTTTTATCTGCACCAGAAGGCTTAAATTGGCTTTGACTGTTTTCTTTCCAAAAGTCGTTTAAATATACAATTTGTGGTATGTTAAGTATGTCAATTGTATTCATTTTAACTTCTCACATCTCTCATTAAAATTGGTACCCCTTCCCATAATGTTTGTATGTGTACCTCCACGCTGTTGAAAATTTGCTGCCCTTAACAAAAGTTTTGTGTGTGTGTGGTTCTGTGTGTTACTTACACATTTACATGTATGTTATCGATGTGTAAATATAGGAATCATATTTATTTCATTGTTGTTTTACTGAAGAATATTTCAATATATACATGTATATTGTACAACTATGTGTGTGTGGCAACAGTCTGGTTTATGGGTCAGGAGGAAACTAGGCAGAACCCTGAGGATACCAAAGTATCTCATCAGGCACCTGACAACCCTCCAGATTTATAAATCCTCAGCCTTGACCTTCGTACTGCCAGTAATCTTCTAGATCAGGACAACCACTATTGCTATTATGTGACCCAGCCCCAAGTGCTCTTGAAAATAGCATATATTATGAAGCTTTCTTGTGCCACTTGTGATGTGTACAATGCTGTGTTTCAAGCTCCACTGTCTAATTTACAGCAGATATTTATGCCATGATAATTAGCAGGAATGGTGATCTTCATGGTCAAGTAACTTAAGTTAATTCTCAGAGTGATGTAAACTGTGAGACTGCATCACAAAAATTGCTCATTTTTAAATTTAATTCTGCTCCTATGAGCTATATTTAATGTTCTTAACCTTTTAATCAAGGATGTGAGTTTACTATAGCATATATACTAACACAGCCAATGAGCATTCATATTAAAGATAAACTTGCTTTAGCTGACTTATTCACTTTGAATAAATTGATAAATTATTTCTTTAATAATATTGTTTTCTCATAAACTGCTTTGCCTCATACAGTTATATGTAGACATTGGTATTTTGGGGGAAAACATTAGACAATTCATTGACAGAATTTTGCAAAAGTGGACCTCGAACTGACATCTACATTATGCTAGTCATAATATGCAGATGTGTAGATTGGGGTAATCCAGATCCACTATTTTAAACTAAATTAACTGATTATGTTTAAATCCTGATACTGAAACTTGTGCCATTTAAAAAGACAAGATGACTAAACACAATATAATAAATTAAATGATATTTTCATTCTATATGTAGCATATGTTCCTAATTAATTTATTTCTAAATATCAGTGTTTTTGTGCCTTTTAATATTAATCTTTATGATTGTGTGTGTATAAATATCTTAGACTTTATGCAATGTAATGTAAATCCTTTGAATCAGATTTTAACCCTGTTTAAGTTTACTGCTAAGGCTTTCTTTGGTAAATTACATCATATGGTCATTTTCGGATGAAACATAAATGAATGGGTAATCATAATTTCATGCTCAAAGAAATGCTGATCTATCAAGATACATTCTATGTTGTATGTTGTATTTGTCACAATATATTCTCATTGTTCATATTGCATTCTCAGTATCATAATCAGGGGGTACTACTGTCAGTGTCAATCACAAAACACTATTTTGTATTTGTATAGCACTTTGAGTCTCCTGTTTTCGTGACTGTCAGTTTTTGTAGGACATTCTGATTGTGAAATATTAGAGAAAGCATTCAGTAATTGTAGTACCAGACAATCAAGTGCATGTGTATCTCAAAACTGACTTTTCTGAAGAAAGAGTTGTTGTCCTTTGTTGCATTATACCATACCATATAAAGAGAGTTCACATTTCTGTTTCAGGTTACTGAGCCAGTATGGGGTCGTGATTCGTGGAGCTAGTTGGTCAGTGAAGTCTTTGCAGAACCAGATCCTCTCCCTTAGTCAGATGCTACGTAATCAACAGATCAGACCAACAGTCAATAATTCTGCCTGATGTTCCAGGCATACGTTGTAGAATGTTCATGATGGTAGAAAGTACAGGGAATGGGGAATTACATGTAGCTTGTTGTTTGAGTGGACGAAGGAACAGAGTGAAACCTTTTGATTAATAGAGATGAGAGGACATAAGTAAAGTGATGTAGAGTAGGGGATATGTAGGGCTGAATAAGCTTATATGGAATTTGTATTAGAGAGTATATATCAATGCAAACTTTGTTTGGATGAGATTGGAGCCCAGTATCTGAGACGTTTACATTGTGGGTGGGCTGGTGGGGTGTGAGTTAGTTGTTTGGAGATGTGTTTGTGTAAAGTATATCTCGATGTGGATGAAATATTATATATGGCTTTGTCCTTAGTGTATGGAATGCATATGGTGATGTTAGTTTAGTTGATGTAGAGAAAATCTGACCGGGGGGAGTCAGATGCATGGATTTGTGTGTAATGTATTTTTTATGTTTTTTGTTAAATATTTCATATTGTATGAAATGGATATGGCTTTGTATGGAATGTATATGTTCAAATAAGTTAATGTAGAGAGCGTGTGTGGATGCAATTTGTATATGGTTTCATATGGATGAAATAGGGATTGGATTCATGTGAAATGTATGTTTAGCTTAGTTTGTGTAAAGCAGATCTGTGTGAGGATGGAATTTTGGGGAGTGTTTGCATGGAATGCGTATTGAGGTTATATTGTTTGTGGATGAACTGTTATATGAATCTGTGTGGAATGTGTGTGTTGATTGAGGGTAGTATATCTCTGTGAATGAAATATGAATTCATTTTTGTGAAATACATGCCTTCAGGTGTGTAGTTTGTATAGAAATATCTGTATGGGAATAAGTATGTGTGTGAATTTGTTTTTATTTTAGTGTTGATAAAATAGAGTAGGTGCAAGTAGACAAAATATATATGTGTACAGGGATTATATAGGAAATGTGTTCTGGTGTTTTAATTTTGAGAAGAGGTGTGTGTATGTGTAGAATGTTTGTGGGTCTGTGTGTGAATGATAGGACAAGCGTGTGTGAATGTGATGTGTAGAAGGGACAAATGTGGAGCAAATATTAAAGTTTGTGCAGATTAAGTAATATTTGTGTGGATGGGTGGGTAGTTGGTGTTTCATCAATTCAGGGTATGGTTAAAAGTTAATCAAAATTCTTGAAATAGTTAATACTGCTTATACTGTGTAATTGTTCAAGTCAGTATAAAACATTGTGATATTGTGATTCATAGAAACTTGAATTTGTGGAATGCAATAAACACTTGTGCTAATAGTAATTTGTGCTTGACTTGCAATGAAACTTGGCTGAATATAACATATTATTTGTAGATAATTCATGTTAAGCATTTTCAAATTCTTCGCCTGCAGATTCATTGATGTATCATGAAAATTGGTGATAAGTGTCTGTACTGAAGGAGGGTTTGGGGAGTACTGTGGTAGAAAGGAACGTTGTTGAAGAATCTGATAACTGACAGACATAAGAAAGATGGTTGTGGGTATTGGATGAATTTTGAGCTTCATGTTTTGTTGTAGAATGGTCATTCCGTAATTAACTTGGTTGAGGCCTTGGTCATCGTAAGTCACATGCCGTGTAGATCCTCAGCTCCTCCTTATAATAGACGGATATGTGACAGCTGATTTTACTGTATTATTCAGCGATGAAGATATCACCTTCAACTTTTCCTGCCCACTCGAAGATGGAGAAGTTTAGGGTGACAAAGTGTGTTACATGAGCAGTTGCACGTCTGTAGTATGCCGGATTGAATGTGTTATTTATACTTTGTATAAATCTATGTGCAGCCATTTCCATTGTATTGTTACATCTCTATTGTATTGTTTCTTAGGCAACTTTAGATAGGTTTCTGTAGGCTTGAAAATCATGGAATGTCCATGGATTTCCAAGAAAGCATTTAAACACCAGGGAAACACTTAAAATTAAACGCTTTTTTCCCAAACTTCGTTAAGTGTCTTTAAACATTTTTAGACCCCTTTTCAGGTTATCGATTCCTGGGATGGGTTTATAGACCTACCCGATGTTCTGATTGATTGGCCTAATTATACATCTATATGAAATTCGCCATCTGCAGTGTATAGGCTTCCCAGTGGGAACTAACTGCGCTTCCCTATTAGCAGACCTTTATTTCTTCACATAAGAAAACATCACTTTCATAAAATCCGTTGCTTTACTTGACCAGACGACCTCGTGAGAGCAAGAGAAGCTTCAATGGAATTAAAGGAGACAACCGATTCTCCAAAGGACACATCTTATCTGGATTTGTATTTTGTGAAAACGACAGGGGCTTCCTCTCGCGTAGATTGAATTACAAAATATATGACTTCAATTCCGATATTAATTTATGGACAATATCTCAGAAAGCCCGCCTGCGGTGTATACATCTCGCCTAGTTGCATATTCTAGAGCGTGTATAGATCTACTAACATCAACAATTTCAGTCTGTCATAGAACATTGCTGCTGACACTTCAGAGTTAAGGTTTAACTATCAAGCGCCTCCATTCAGGGTTTCTTAAATTTTGTCAAACATACCCGACAAGAGTTACTACTTATAGCCATGCCTGGAAGATCTATTGCGCTGGGTTTTCTGAGTATGTGTGTAATTCCGCTTAACCCGTGACTAAGCACCGCATAGGCATGGCACAGTTTTATTATCTCCGCTGAGTGTATGTGAACAGTTTCCATAAAAGCTTAATTTCGACACCTTTTTGGGAATTTGACTTCGAATATTGTTTACCGGCTGAAAATTTGAATTGTGATTTGGAAACTTCGTTTACGGTTCAAGTTCCTTTGATGCGATTTTGGTCCAAAATGATTTAAGTTGTAGGGGAAATAAAGCAGACCTCGTACTTCAACGAAAATACAAGACAGATATACCGATATATAGACACACATCGTAAATAACGAAATTGTACTATGACAATGGTATATGATTTTTTATTTATGCAAATGTGTGATCTTTTACAAAATTAATAAATAAGTTAAAATAATTTTGAACAGAAAGGCAGTCATATATTTTCAAACATGAAAGGAAATGAAACACATGCACACAAAGAAAACACACACAAACGATCCTTTCCCCGTATTAAGTCGTACCAAAGAAACACGTCTGTAAACCTGATAGGCCCTCTCCACACCCAGCAGTGGGATTTAGCAAAGGGAAAATAGTTATACGGATGCCTTACAAACTGTACGTCTTGGTCACAATTAGTATCATGGTATTAGCAATCTTCTATAGCTGTATCATATTACATTACCGTGGTTGTTCTAGCATCAACTTACGCTACGATATCATATCTTTACGGAACATAAGCTTGACCCCTGATCTTGGGCCTTGGCTGGTATATACATAACACTTGAACACACCGGCTGTCAGTGATAAATATCTATATAAGTAGACCTCTATACAGTAGCCTAACAACTACGTGTTACAAAATAAAATTCTTATATTGATAGTCCTAGGTAACTCGCGGATAACCACGTTTAGGGTAAGTAACTTAGGCCTACCATCATCTTGGGTATACTGACGAAATATTTATATATTGTTTTTTAATACTTGCTCAATCGGCTTGTGATTTGAGAAGGGTAGTGGTGGTGAGGAAGTCATACATTTTTGATTGTAAATGAGCAAATGGTTGCACATAGGGCCTATGGTTGAAAGTGTCACAGAGGAACGTGGATTACTTCGCGCCTTGTCCAATTTCCAAATTGTGTTTTGGAATGTGGAATAACGGGTTGCGAAAAGTCTGTTCATTTGCATTATTTGCGTTCAGCTCTTCGGCATAATTAATGAGCTTAGGCGACGTAAGTGTCCCATTTGTAATGGCCATCGCTTCTCCCAGAGTTAAACAGCAAGGGATGTGGGATTCGGTAAGGAATATCGGACACTCCGACAGCGCTGGAAGAGACCCTGGTAATCTGGTAATCTGTCTGATGGACAGGGTCGGTATTTGAAGGCACTGCTTGGCTTTCTTCGTCATCTTTAAACATAGCTGGAGAGTACCGTCTGTAATTGAACGAATAACAGAATTGCGGGATATAGATATACATTTGAGAAAGAAGTTACACATGCAGCGTTGATACTATTCTCGCTACAGATCAGTATGATATACAGTACGGCAAGAAAATTTTTGATATTTACAATGTCTGTTATTGAAGTTAGTGTACGCAGTTTACTGCAGCATTAATACGCGTTATGGTAAGTAAGTAGTGAGAAGATGTGGGGAAATATTTAGATGAATTAGACAAACATTCATTGAAAGTTTCAAGATGGTCATTGGTTTACTAGTCCTATTTATTTGACATGGAAGCTATAAAAGCTTTCACTGTTTGGCGGGGTAGAGGTACCTGAAACCCTTGTCTTATGTGTAGCCCGTGGTGGGTGGGGCAGTGGGGCTCTTTCTAATTACTCCCAAGTTCACTTTATTTGACCTAGAGCTGTGACATAGTAAAGAAATTTTGTGGTGGAAAGGCCACTTAAGACTAATTAGCGCTAATTAAGGATTTATTTGACATAAAACCTATAACACTGAAACAGATGTAAAATGTTGAGCATGGTCTATGTAGCAAGAATCACCAATTTAGAAAGATTATGTGGTGGAAAGGTCACTTAAGACGAGATGAAAGATAAATTTGCACCGAATGACCTTTGATTCTGCTTTAATTAACAAATATTCTACAGAACTAAAAACTGTTGGAAAGTGTAGAGTTTGAGTTTAGAGTCAGTATACGAAAGCAAAGTAGGAATATTTTTTGTGCTATATGCTTTAGAAGTTGGTTTGGTGTGAGACTCGGTCTCTAATACGGTGAGTGACCTAGTTAATGATTTAATGTCACGTCCTCTTTTTGGAATATGCCTTGTTTTCTTTTGAATACTTAACTTCATTGTCCTTTTTTGCAAATATAATGCACTATAATGTGCTATACGCATTATGTAGAGTGGCACTTATGTCCACAAGTGCATGAACAATGATTTTCCCAGCCTGTTTTGCTTACCTTGAGCCAGGCTACACAATGAAGGCAGTCCAAAATAACTATTTAGTCATTTGAACAACAGAAGACGGTTGATGCCCACCTCTAATGTGTGACTTCAAAGCTGATTCCACATTGGAGAAAGGGAGAGGGAAGTTACATGTGCAGTCCAAAATAACTATTTAGTCATTTGAACAACAGAAGACGGTTGATGCCCACCTCTAATGTGTGACTTCAAAGCTGATTCTACATTGGGAGAAAGGGAGAGGGAAGTTACATGTAAACATTAAGTAAACATAGACTAAACAGACGTGACAGATTACTTTCATTCATTCACCATTCGCATGACCAAAGAGTGAATGTCACTTAAAAAGAATGACTAAAGCAATTAGCATAAAACATATTTATCTGTAATATACCTTACATCTGAATATCCAGGAAACGCGTAACACTCATTTAGGTTACAATCCTTCTTTTGCAGTATGCGAGACACCCAATCTACTTTTTCATAAGGAGATGCAAATATTATTGATGCCGCACATCCTTCTTTCAATTCCAGACATAAAAAAAGTTCTGAATATATGTTTCATGCACTTTCGTTCATGAGATTGACAAGTTCAGTGATATATTATCCGAGACTTACAATGTACCTCTGTTTCAAGACTGAATAAATAGCTCATTAATTCAATGAAGTGTATTCTACATATTTATTTAATTATCAACCACCTTGGAAAAGACACTAACACAGTAGTTACAACAATTTAGTACAGTGCCGCCATTCCCTCCCTCACTCCCTCCGTAGCAGCAAATTACCTTATCTTAAGTCACTCTTCTTCCACACTAGCTGGTCTTGGCGATTTTGATGGAGATATCAAAACTCTACATTTTTCACCAATTTCTAGTTTTGTAAGTTCTATGTCAATACAATGCTTTAAAGTAAGGTCAGTACGACAACTGAGTGACGTACCTGGACACACACCCCCATTACAACTTGCGTTTTTCAGTAGGGACGATTGTAGTTCTGTGTATTTTAGGGTGTAAAGTCTTTTTTTGCTGCCAGCCTGCCGTTTTTGGTGTACAAGTGCATGCTTAGTATCAAAATGATGGAAATTGTCTAAGCTTTGGGCAGGTATGAGTTTTAATGGTGAAAGTTTGAAATTCTGGGCGAGAGGACACAAGGAGACAGGTGGTGATGAGGCTGCGAGTGACGTCCCCTTGGCGTTGCTAAGCACCCCTCCCAGCTGCCGGCATGTAAAGGTCCAGATTTTTACAGCTTCTTTCTCTCAGGCTGGGCCAGGTATGCACCAAAGCTTATTGGCCTCGGAATGTTTGGGACTGAGCTACAGCGCTAAACGTTAACATTGTCGCTTATGGAAAACTAATGGGGGTCTGTGGCCTGATCTGTCCACTTGTGCCAAAACATGTAATATGTCACTGTGTGCTCAGATTTGGCAACAGCCTGATAATATTTGGTGGGTACATCTGCGATGTGGTTTGCATTGACATGGAACTTGATTGAGCAGTTTTAAAGCTTTTTAATTCTATATTTTCCCCACATATCCATTTTGTCTAAAAATCGGCTAAAGCGCTCTGTGGTCAAGGGTAGTACAGGAGTATAAACAGACTGGAACAAACACAGACAGTGTTTCATTGTTCCTGGTTTTTAAAATGTCTCTTTTGGGGCTGACATTTGATAAATAATGCAAAATTTGAGTGCTGCGAGTGAAATTGGAGTATGTGGCTGATAGATAGGGTGGTGTGATTAAGGATGGTCAATAAGGCCTTGCATCACATATAAGGGCCCAGCCTCACACAGGTGGATAAAAACACATCAGCAGATTAATTTACTTGGCTAGAGTAGTAGAGAGGGCCAGTGTGCATTTAATTTACAAACCAAGTCAGGTTCCTCCCATGTGTGCCACCACACACTAGGTAAATGTGCTTCAAATCATCCTGCAGGTCACAAAACATGAAAAACAGGCATCTCTGCTGGAACACTGTCTGCTGTTTTGGGCATAGACTTGAAGTGGACAAGGTAAATTTTCCTCTTTAAACTTAAAAATAAACCACTGTAGGCATGTAGTTTTCATTGCATGTGTATATTCATTCCTCTGACAAGTTACATGTGCACTCACACAGTATGTGTGGCGTTGGAACAAAAATGATCAATTTCAAGTTTCTAGCATACATGTGAGTGTGATCTGTTGGAATATTGCCCTTGTGAAAATGAGTCTCTGCCCCACCAGGTGTCTGTTTTTCCACCAGAACATAGTACGCTGTTCCTGCGACATCTCAAGGAGTTTTTGTTTTAGTATGTGGCCCAGTGTGGCATCCACCTCCCTGGGCAGCTGGGATTTTTTTTATGTTTCCAATGTCCTCACACACAAGTTAGAAATTAGACAGCTACATATGTCTTTCACATCCTAGTTTAATACCTATTGAGCTTTTGTCTTGGTTTCCCTCTTTAGATCTTGTCTCCCAAACATGGCGTCAGTGAACTTTGCCTGGTTTATGCATATATTGAACTGGGATCTACCTAGGTGAGTGGGGTCTGCTAGCCGTTCAGCTTCCTCAAAGGCCTGACCATTCGGATGCAGTCTTCGACTCCCTTGGCCGACCTAGAATCCCCGTCATTGGTCCGGTACTACACCATGACACATACCCCTCCGGCCCCCCCCCCCCAATCGGGGAAACGTCACAGGTTTCTCATATATGTACGGACAGTTTGAATGTCCATTCCTCATGCCCACCCAGCAACACCCAGTGTGGAACCTGATTACGGATGTAATTTCTCACTGATTATTTGAGGATTTCTGTGTTGTTACAGGTTAAAAAGTATAGCTTTTCCCCTCTTCTTGGGTCCCTTCAACATGTCTTGGGAGGGTTGCCTTGCTGATTGTCTGAATGACCAATGTGCATGTACTGTGTGGCTTTATTTTTGTAAGTGGCAAATTCATATTTCTCCCCTCTACTTATCTCTTGTAGATGCCAGTGTCACACTTTGGTGTTTGTTATGTGGAAAGTACTAATTTAGTCTGAGGCAACAACACAGGTGGTGGGATTCTTTTGCACTGTGAGTTGAGGTAAGCCAGCCAACCAATGGCAGCCATGGGGGAGACGGGAAAGGGGGGGTAGTGTGTGTTGGGGGGGGAGTGGGTGATCTTTTAAAGGGTTTTATCATGTGAATCACTATGTAAAAGGGATACTAGTCTTTTCTTTAGCCCTATCCATGGAAACTCTGCCTATGAGCATTTCTATATCAATTTGGATGCATATGTTTACTTTGATGGTGATCAAAATGTACTTTTCTGGAATTTTGAAACTCGGCTTTGCTACCCACCTGTATCACTTTAAGTCAAATTTTGCACAAAGTTGCTAAAAGGTATATCCTATATTTGCTAAGTGAATTGTCAGATAAATTACCTGTCTTTTGATATATATTTTGACACTTTTGGCTTTTAAGTATTTTCTTAACACTGCTGTAAACAAGAAAATCTACTTGAAAATCCATAATTTTCTAAATGTTTGTCAATGGAAAATGTAAAATACTTTGTCATTGGAATTTTTTCATTTTTCTTGCAGATATACATACCAGCTTTGCACCACATAATGCTTACTACCTCTAAACCTCACACATAAAGTTACAGCTTGATACATGCAAAAACTTTTCAGGTGGTGATGAGGCTGCGAGTGACGTCCCCTTGGCGTTGCTAAGCACCCCTCCCAGCTGCCGGCATGTAAAGGTCCAGATTTTGACGGTCAACCTATGTCAAGATTTTTACAGCTTCTTTCTCTCAGGCTGGGCCAGGTATGCACCAAAGCTTATTGGCCTCGGAATGTTTGGGACTGAGCTACAGCGCTAAACATTAACATTGTCGCTTATGGAAAACTAATGGGGGTCTGTGGCCTGATCTACCTGGGCAAACTCACGTGGCCGCTTTACGGCAAACATGGAGGCGGTATTCTGTGCCTCATCTGGACACAGACCCCCATTACAACTTGCGTTTTTCAGTAGGGACGATTGTAGTTCTGTGTATTTTAGGGTGTAAAGTCTTTTTTAGCTGCCAGCCTGCCGTTTTTGGTGTACAAGTGCATGCTTGGTATGAAAATGATGGAAATTGTCTAAGCTTTGGGCAGGTATGAGTTTTAATGGTGAAAGTTTGAAATTCTGGGCGAGAGGACACAAGGAGACAGGTGGTGATGAGGCTGCGAGTGACGTCGCCTTGGCGTTGCTAGGCACCCCTCCCAGCTGCCGGCATGTAAAGGTCCAGATTTTGACGGTCAACCTATGTCAAGATTTTTACAGCTTCTTTCTCTCAGGCTGGGCCAGGTATGCACCAAAGCTTATTGGCCTCGGAATGTTTGGGACTGAGCTACAGCGCTAAACGTTAACATTGGGGGCCTGTGGCCTGATCTGTCCACTTGTGCCACAACATGTAATATGTCACTGTGTGCTCAGATTTGGCAGCAGCCTGATAATATTTGGTGGGTACATCTGCGATGTGGTTTGCATTGACATGGAGCTTGATTGAGCAGTTTTAAAGCTTTTTAATTCTATATTTTCCCCACATATCCATTTTGTCTAAAAATCGGCTAAAACGCTCTGTGGTCAAGGGTAGTACAGGAGTATAAACAGACTGGAACAAACACAGACAATGTTTCATTGTTCCTGGTTTTTAAAATGTCTCTTTTGGGGCTGACATTTGATAAATAATGCAAAATTTGAGTGCTGCGAGTGAAATTGGAGTATGTGGCTGATAGATAGGGTGGTGTGATTAAGGATGGTCAATAAGGCCTTGCATCACATATAAGGGCCCAGCCTCACACAGCTGGATAAAAACACATCAGCAGATTAATTTACTTGGCTAGAGTGGTAGAGAGGGCCAGTGTGCATTTAATTTACAAACCAAGTCAGGTTCCTCCCATGTGTGCCACCACACACTAGGTAAATGTGCTTCAAATCATCCTGCAGGTCACAAAACATTAAAAACAGGCATCTGTGCTGGAACACTGTCTGCTGTTTTGGGCATAGACTTGAAGTGGACAAGGTAAATTTTCCTCTTCAAACTTAAAAATAAACCACTGTAGGCATGTAGTTTTCATTGCATGTGTATATTCATTCCTCTGACAAGTTACATGTGCACTCACACAGTATGTGTGGCGTTGGAACAAAAATGATCAATTTCAAGTTTCTAGCATACATGTGAGTGTGATCTGTTGGAATATTGCCCTTGTGAAAATGAGTCTCTGCCCCACCAGGTGTCTGTTTTTCCACCAGAACATAGTACGCTGTTCCTGCGACATCTCAAGGAGTTTTTGTTTTAGTATGTGGCCCAGTGTGGCATCCACCTCCCTGGGCAACTGGGATTTTTTTTATGTTTCCAATGTCCTCACACACAAGTTAGAAATTAGACAGCTACATATGTCTGTCACATCCTAGTTTAATACCTATTGAGCTTTTGTCTTGGTTTCCCTCTTTAGATCTTGTCTCCCAAACATGGCGTCAGTGAACTTTGCCTGGTTTATGCATATATTGAACTGGGATCTACCTAGGTGAGTGGGGTCTGGTCTGCTAGCCGTTCAGCTTCCTCAAAGGCCTGACCATTCGGATGCAGTCTTCCACTCCCTTGGCCGACCTAGAATCCCCGTCATTGGTCCGGTACTACACCATGACACATACCCCTCCAACCCCCCCCCCCCCTCAACCGGGGAAACGTCACAGGTTTCTCATATATGTACGGACAGTTTGAATGTCCATTCCTCATGCCCACCCAGGAACACCCAGTGTGGAACCTGATTACGGATGTAATTTCTCACTGATTATTTGAGGATTTCTGTGTTGTTACAGGTTAAAAAGTATAGCTTTTCCCCTCTTCTTGGGTCCCTTCAACATGTCTTGGGAGGGTTGCCTTGCTGACTGTCTGAATGACCAATGTGCATGTACTGTGTGGCTTTATTTTTGTAAGTGGCAAATTCATATTTCTCCCCTCTACTTATCTCTTGTAGATGCCAGTGTCACACTTTGGTGTTTGTTATGTGGAAAGTACTAATTTAGTCTGAGGCAACAACACAGGTGGTGGGATTCTTTTGCACTGTGAGTTGAGGTAAGCCAGCCAACCAATGGCAGCCATGGGGGAGACGGGAAAGGGGGGTAGTGTGTGTGTGTGTGTGTGGGGGGGGGAGTGGGTGATCTTTTAAAGGGTTTTATCATGTGAATCACTATGTAAAAGGGATACTAGTCTTTTCTTTAGCCCTATCCATGGAAACTGTGCCTATGAGCATTTCTATATCAATTTGGATGCATATGTTTACTTTGATGGTGATCAAAATGTACTTTTCTGGAATTTTGAAACTGGGCTTTGCTACCCACCTGTATCACTTTAAGTCAAATTTTGCACAAAGTTGCTAAAAGGTATGTCCTATATTTTGTAAGTGAATTGTCAGATAAATTACCTGTCTTTTGATATATATTTTGACACTTTTGGCTTTTAAGTATTTTCTTAACACTGCTGTAAACAAGAAAATCTACTTGAATATCCATAATTTTCTAAATGTTTGTCAATGGAAAATGTAAAATACTTTCTCATTGAAATTTTTTCATTTTTCTTGCAGATATACATACCAGCTTTCCAAAACATTTGACCTGGTTAAGATATTTTCAACGGTATGTGCACTACAGAGCTTTGAACTTGGTGCTTGAGGACGGACAAACAGACACATTTCCAAGATAGGGGTACCCCAAGTTAAATTCCTCCTACTGAAAAGTTTTTGCATGTATCAAGCTGTAACTTTATGTGTGAGGTTTAGAGGTAGTAAGCATTATGTGGTGCAAAAATTATTGATTTTAAAAAAACTTGGCTGGTGTGATAGGACACAGACCCCCATTACAACTTGCGTTTTTCAGTAGGGACGATTGTAGTTCTGTGTATTTTAGGGTGTAAAGTCTTTTTTAGCTGCCAGCCTGCCGTTTTTTGTGTACAAGTGCATGCTTGGTATGAAAATGATGGAAATTGTCTAAGCTTTGGGCAGGTATGAGTTTTAATGGTGAAAGTTTGAAATTCTGGGCGAGAGGACACAAGGAGACAGGTTTTGATGAGGCTGCGAGTGACGTCCCCTTGGCGTTGCTAGGCACCCCTCCCAGCTGCTGGCATGTAAAGGTCCAGATTTTGACAGTCAACCTATGTCAAGATTTTGACAGCTTCTTTCTCTCAGGCTGGGCCAGGTATGCACCAAAGCTTATTGGCCTCGGAATGTTTGGGACTGAGCTACAGCGCTAAACGTTAACATTGGGGGTCCGTGGCCTGATCTGTCCACTTGTGCCAAAACATGTAACATGTCACTGTGTGCTCAGATTTGGCAGCAGCCTGATAATATTTGGTGGGTACATCTGCGATGTAGTTTGGATTGACATGGAACTTGATTGAGCAGTTTTAAAGCTTTTTAATTCTATATTTTCCCCACATATCCATTTTGTCTAAAAATCGGCTAAAACGCTCTGTGGTCAAGGGTAGTACAGGAGTATAAACAGACTGGAACAAACACAGACAATGTTTCATTGTTCCTGGTTTTTAAAATGTCTCTTTTGGGGCTGACATTTGATAAATAATGCAAAATTTGAGTGCTGCGAGTGAAATTGGAGTATGTGGCTGATAGATAGGGTGGTGTGATTAAGGATGGTCAATAAGGCCTTGCATCACATATAAGGGCCCAGCCTCACACAGCTGGATAAAAACACATCAGCAGATTAATTTACTTGGCTGGAGGGCCAGTGTGCATTTAATTTACAAACCAAGTCAGGTTCCTCCCATGTGTGCCACCACACACTAGGTAAATGTGCTTCAAATCATCCTGCAGGTCACAAACATTAAAAACAGGCATCTGTGCTGGAACACTGTCTGCTGTTTTGGGCATAGACTTGAAGTGGACAAGGTAAATTTTCCTCTTTAAACTTAAAATAAACACTGTAGGCATGTCGTTTTCATTGCATGTGTATATTCATTCCTCTGACAAGTTACATGTGCACTCACACAGTATGTGTGGCGTTGGAACAAAAATGATCAATTTCAAGTTTCTAGCATACATGTGAGTGTGATCTGTTGGAATATTGCCCTTGTGAAAATGAGTCTCTGCCCCACCAGGTGTCTGTTTTTCCACCAGAACATAGTACGCTGTTTCTGCCACATCTCAAGGAGTTTTTGTTTTAGTATGTGGCCCAGTGTGGCATCCACCTCCCTGGGCAACTGGGATTTTTTTTTATGTTTCCAATGTCCTCACACACAAGTTAGAAATTAGACAGCTACATATGTCTTTCACATCCTAGTTTAATACCTATTGAGCTTTTGTCTTGGTTTCCCTCTTTAGATCTTGTCTCCCAAACATGGCGTCAGTGAACTTTGCCTGGTTTATGCATATATTGAACTGGGATCTACCTAGGTGAGTGGGGTCTGCTAGCCGTTCAGCTTCCTCAAAGGCCTGACCATTCGGATGCAGTCTTCCACTCCCTTGGCCGACCTAGAATCCCCGTCATTGGTCCGGTACTACACCATGACACATACCCCTCCACCCCCCCAAACCCCCCCTCAACCGGGGAAACGTCACAGGTTTCTCATATATGTACGGACAGTTTGAATGTCCATTCCTCATGCCCACCAGGAACACCCAGTGTGGAACCTGATTACGGATGTAATTTCTCACTGATTATTTGAGGATTTCTGTGTTGTTACAGGTTAAAAAGTATAGCTTTTCCCCTCTTCTTGGGTCCCTTCAACATGTCTTGGGAGGGTTGCCTTGCTGACTGTCTGAATGACCAATGTGCATGTATTGTGTGGCTTTATTTTTGTAAGTGGCAAATTCATATTTCTCCCCTCTACTTATCTCTTGTAGATGCCAGTGTCACACTTTGGTGTTTGTTATGTGGAAAGTACTAATTTAGTCTGAGGCAACAACACAGGTGGTGGGATTCTTTTGCACTGTGAGTTGAGGTAAGCCAGCCAACCAATGGCAGCCATGGGGGAGACGGGAAAGGGGGGTAGTGTGTGTGTGTGGGGGGGGGGGGGGGGGGGGAGTGGGTGATCTTTTAAAGGGTTTTATCATGTGAATCACTATGTAAAAGGGATACTAGTCTTTTCTTTAGCCCTATCCATGGAAACTCTGCCTATGAGCATTTCTATATCAATTTGGATGCATATGTTTACTTTGATGGTGATCAAAATGTACTTTTCTGGAATTTTGAAACTCGGCTTTGCTACCCACCTGTATCACTTTAAGTCAAATTTTGCACAAAGTTTGCTAAAAGGTATGTCCTATATTTTGTAAGTGAATTGTCAGATAAATTACCTGTCTTTTGATATATATTTTGACACTTTTGTCTTTTAAGTATTTTCTTAACACTGCTGTAAACAAGAAAATCTACTTGAATATCCATAATTTTCTAAATGTTTGTCAATGGAAAATGTAAAATACTTTGTCATTAGAATTTTTTTCATTTTTCTTGCAGATATACATACCAGCTTTCCAAAACATTTGACCTGGTTAAGATATTTTCAACGGTATGTGCACTACAGAGCTTTGAACTTGGTGCTTGAGGACGGACAAACAGACACATTTCCAAGATAGGGGTACCCCAAGTTAAATTCCTCCTACTGAAAAGTTTTTGCATGTATCAAGCTGTAACTTTATGTGTGAGGTTTAGAGGTAGTAAGCATTATGTGGTGCAAAAATTATTGATTTTAAAAAAACTTGGCTGGTGTGATAGGACACAGACCCCCATTACAACTTGCGTTTTTCAGTAGGGACGATTGTAGTTCTGTGTATTTTAGGGTGTAAAGTCTTTTTTTGCTGCCAGCCTGCCATTTTTGGTGTACAAGTGCATGCTTGGTATGAAAATGATGGAAATTGTCTAAGCTTTGGGCAGGTATGAGTTTTAATGGTGAAAGTTTGAAATTCTGGGCGAGAGGACACAAGGAGACAGGTGGTGATGAGGCAGCGAGTGACGTCCCCTTGGCGTTGCTAAGCACCCCTCCCAGCTGCCGGCATGTAAAGGTCCAGATTTTGACGGTCAACCTATGTCAAGATTTTTACAGCTTCTTTCTCTCAGGCTGGGCCAGGTATGCACCAAAGCTTATTGGCCTCGGAATGTTTGGGACTGAGCTACAGCGCTAAACGTTAACATTGGGGGTCCGTGGCCTGATCTGTCCACTTGTGCCAAAACATGTAACATGTCACTGTGTGCTCAGATTTGGCAGCAGCCTGATAATATTTGGTGGGTACATCTGCGATGTGGTTTGCATTGACATGGAACTTGATTGAGCAGTTTTAAAGCTTTTTAATTCTATATTTTCCCCACATATCCATTTTGTCTAAAAATCGGCTAAAACGCTCTGTGGTCAAGGGTAGTACAGGAGTATAAACAGACTGGAACAAACACAGACAATGTTTCATTGTTCCTGGTTTTTAAAATGTCTCTTTTGGGGCTGACGTTTGATAAATAATGCAAAATTTGAGTGCTGCGAGTGAAATTGGAGTATGTGGCTGATAGATAGGGTGGTGTGATTAAGGATGGTCAATAAGGCCTTGCATCACATATAAGGGCCCAGCCTCACACAGGTGGATAAAAACACATCAGCAGATTAATTTACTTGGCTAGAGTAGTAGAGAGGGCCAGTGTGCATTTAATTTACAAACCAAGTCAGGTTCCTCCCATGTGTGCCACCACACACTAGGTAAATGTGCTTCAAATCATCCTGCAGGTCACAAAACATTAAAAACAGGCATCTGTGCTGGAACACTGTCTGCTGTTTTGGGCATAGACTTGAAGTGGACAAGGTAAATTTTCCTCTTTAAACTTAAAAATAAACCACTGTAGGCATGTAGTTTTCATTGCATGTGTATATTCATTCCTCTGACAAGTTACATGTGCACTCACACAGTATGTGTGGCGTTGGAACAAAAATGATCAATTTCAAGTTTCTAGCATACATGTGAGTGTGATCTGTTGGAATATTGCCCTTGTGAAAATGAGTCTGTGCCCCACCAGGTGTCTGTTTTTCCACCAGAACATAGTACGCTGTTCCTGCCACATCTCAAGGAGTTTTTGTTTTAGTATGTGGCCCAGTGTGGCATCCACCTCCCTGGGCAACTGGGATTTTTTTTATGTTTCCAATGTCCACACACACAAGTTAGAAATTAGACAGCTACATATGTCTTTCACATCCTAGTTTAATACCTATTGAGCTTTTGTCTTGGTTTCCCTCTTTAGATCTTGTCTCCCAAACATGGCGTCAGTGAACTTTGCCTGGTTTATGCATACATTGAACTGGGATCTACCTAGGTGAGTGGGGTCTGCTAGCCGTTCAGCTTCCTCAAAGGCCTGACCATTCGGATGCAGTCTTCCCCTCCCTTGGCCGACCTAGAATCCCCGTCATTGGTCCGGTACTACACCATGACACATACCCCTCCAACCCCCCCCCCCCTCAACCGGGGAAACGTCACAGGTTTCTCATATATGTACGGACAGTTTGAATGTCCATTCCTCATGCCCACCCAGGAACACCCAGTGTGGAACCTGATTACGGATGTAATTTCTCACTGATTATTTGAGGATTTCTGTGTTGTTACAGGTTAAAAAGTATAGCTTTTCCCCTCTTCTTGGGTCCCTTCAACATGTCTTGGGAGGGTTGCCTTGCTGACTGTCTGAATGACCAATGTGCATGTACTGTGTGGCTTTATTTTTGTAAGTGGCAAATTCATATTTCTCCCCTCTACTTATCTCTTGTAGATGCCAGTGTCACACTTTGGTGTTTGTTATGTGGAAAGTACTAATTTAGTCTGAGGCAACAACACAGGTGGTGGGATTCTTTTGCACTGTGAGTTGAGGTAAGCCAGCCAACCAATGGCAGCCATGGGGGAGACGGGAAAGGGGGGTAGTGTGTGTGTGGGGGGGGGGGTGGGGGGGAGTGGGTGATCTTTTGAAGGGTTTTATCATGTGAATCACTATGTAAAAGGGATACTAGCCTTTTCTTTAGCCCTATCCATGGAAACTCTGCCTATGAGCATTTCTATATCAATTTGGATGCATATGTTTACTTTGATGGTGATCAAAATGTACTTTTCTGGAATTTTGAAACTGGGCTTTGCTACCCACCTGTATCACTTTAAGTCAAATTTTGCACAAAGTTGCTAAAAGGTATGTCCTATATTTTGTAAGTGAATTGTCAGATAAATTACCTGTCTTTTGATATATATTTTGACACTTTTGGCCTTTAAGTATTTTCTTAACATTGCTGTAAACAAGAAAATCTACTTGAATATCCATAATTTTTTAAATGTTTGTCAATGGAAAATGTAAAATACTTTGTCATTGGAATTTTTTCATTTTTCTTGCAGATATACATACCAGCTTTCCAAAACATTTGACCTGGTTAAGATATTTTCAACGGTATGTGCACTACAGAGCTTTGAACTTGGTGCTTGAGGATGGACAAACAGACACATTTCCAAGATAGGGGTACCCCAAGTTAAATTCCTCCTACTGAAAAGTTTTTGCATGTATCAAGCTGTAACTTTATGTGTGAGGTTTTGAGGTAGTAAGCATTATGTGGTGCAAAAATTATTGATTTTAAAAAAAGTTGGCTGGTGTGATAGGACACAGACCCCCATTGCAACTTGCGTTTTTCATTAGGGACGATTGTAGTTCTGTGTATTTTAGGGTGTAAAGTCTTTTTTAGCTGCCAGCCTGCCGTTTTTTGTGTACAAGTGCATGCTTGGTATCAAAATGATGGAAATTGTCTAAGCTTTGGGCAGGTATGAGTTTTAATGGTGAAAGTTTGAAATTCTGGGCGAGAGGACACAAGGAGACAGGTGGTGATGAGGCAGCGAGTGACGTCCCCTTGGCGTTGCTAAGCACCCCTCCCAGATGCCGGCATGTAAAGGTCCAGATTTTGACGGTCAACCTATGTCAAGATTTTTACAGCTTCTTTCTCTCAGGCTGGGCCAGGTATGCACCAAAGCTTATTGGCCTCGGAATGTTTGGGACTGAGCTACAGCGCTAAACGTTAACATTGGGGGTCCGTGGCCTGATCTGTCCACTTGTGCCAAAACATGTAATATGTCACTGTGTGCTCAGATTTGGCAGCAGCCTGATAATATTTGGTGGGTACATCTGCGATGTGGTTTGCATTGACATGGAACTTGATTGAGCAGTTTTAAAGCTTTTTAATTCTATATTTTCCCCACATATCCATTTTGTCTAAAAATCGGCTAAAACGCTCTGTGGTCAAGGGTAGTACAGGAGTATAAACAGACTGGAACAAACACAGACAATGTTTCATTGTTCCTGGTTTTTAAAATGTCTCTTTTGGGGCTGACATTTGATAAATAATGCAAAATTTGAGTGCTGCGAGTGAAATTGGAGTATGTGGCTGATAGATAGGGTGGTGTGATTAAGGATGGTCAATAAGGCCTTGCATCACATATAAGGGCCCAGCCTCACACAGGTGGATAAAAACACATCAGCAGATTAATTTACTTGGCTAGAGTAGTAGAGAGGGCCAGTGTGCATTTAATTTACAAACCAAGTCAGGTTCCTCCCATGTGTGCCACCACACACTAGGTAAATGTGCTTCAAATCATCCTGCAGGTCACAAAACATTAAAAACAGGCATCTGTGCTGGAACACTGTCTGCTGTTTTGGGCATAGACTTGAAGTGGACAAGGTAAATTTTCCTCTTTAAACTTAAAAATAAACCACTGTAGGCATGTAGTTTTCATTGCATGTGTATATTCATTCCTCTGACAAGTTACATGTGCACTCACACAGTATGTGTGGCGTTGGAACAAAAATGATCAATTTCAAGTTTCTAGCATACATGTGAGTGTGATCTGTTGGAATATTGCCCTTGTGAAAATGAGTCTGTGCCCCACCAGGTGTCTGTTTTTCCACCAGAACATAGTACGCTGTTCCTGCCACATCTCAAGGAGTTTTTGTTTTAGTATGTGGCCCAGTGTGGCATCCACCTCCCTGGGCAACTGGGATTTTTTTTATGTTTCCAATGTCCTCACACACAAGTTAGAAATTAGACAGCTACATATGTCTTTCACATCCTAGTTTAATACCTATTGAGCTTTTGTCTTGGTTTCCCTCTTTAGATCTTGTCTCCCAAACATGGCGTCAGTGAACTTTGCCTGGTTTATGCATATATTGAACTGGGATCTACCTAGGTGAGTGGGGTCTGCTAGCCGTTCAGCTTCCTCAAAGGCCTGACCATTCGGATGCAGTCTTCCGCTCCCTTGGCCGACCTAGAATCCCCGTCATTGGTCCGGTACTACACCATGACACATACCCCTCCAACCCCCCCCCCCCCCCCCCCTCAACCGGGGAAACGTCACAGGTTTCTCATATATGTACGGACAGTTTGAATGTCCATTCCTCATGCCCACCCAGGAACACCCAGTGTGGAACCTGATTACGGATGTAATTTCTCACTGATTATTTGAGGATTTCTGTGTTGTTACAGGTTAAAAAGTATAGCTTTTCCCCTCTTCTTGGGTCCCTTCAACATGTCTTGGGAGGGTTGCCTTGCTGACTGTCTGAATGACCAATGTGCATGTATTGTGTGGCTTTATTTTTGTAAGTGGCAAATTCATATTTCTCCCCTCTACTTATCTCTTGTAGATGCCAGTGTCACACTTTGGTGTTTGTTATGTGGAAAGTACTAATTTAGTCTGAGGCAACAACACAGGTGGTGGGATTCTTTTGCACTGTGAGTTGAGGTAAGCCAGCCAACCAATGGCAGCCATGGGGGAGACGGGAAAGGGGGGTAGTGTGTGTGTGGGGGGGGGGGTGGGGGGGAGTGGGTGATCTTTTGAAGGGTTTTATCATGTGAATCACTATGTAAAAGGGATACTAGCCTTTTCTTTAGCCCTATCCATGGAAACTCTGCCTATGAGCATTTCTATATCAATTTGGATGCATATGTTTACTTTGATGGTGATCAAAATGTACTTTTCTGGAATTTTGAAACTGGGCTTTGCTACCCACCTGTATCACTTTAAGTCAAATTTTGCACAAAGTTGCTAAAAGGTATGTCCTATATTTTGTAAGTGAATTGTCAGATAAATTACCTGTCTTTTGATATATATTTTGTCACTTTTGGCCTTTAAGTATTTTCTTAACACTGCTGTAAACAAGAAAATCTACTTGAATATCCATAATTTTTTAAATGTTTGTCAATGGAAAATGTAAAATACTTTCTCATTGGAATTTTTTCATTTTTCTTGCAGATATACATACCAGCTTTCCAAAACATTTGACCTGGTTAAGATATTTTCAACGGTATGTGCACTACAGAGCTTTGAACTTGGTGCTTGAGGACGGACAAACAGACACATTTCCAAGATAGGGGTACCCCAAGTTAAATTCCTCCTACTCAAAAGTTTTTGCATGTATCAAGCTGTAACTTTATGTGTGAGGTTTTGAGGTAGTAAGCATTATGTGGTGCAAAAATTATTGATTTTAAAAAAAGTTGGCTGGTGTGATAGGACACAGACCCCCATTGCAACTTGCGTTTTTCATTAGGGACGATTGTAGTTCTGTGTATTTTAGGGTGTAAAGTCTTTTTTAGCTGCCAGCCTGCCGTTTTTTGTGTACAAGTGCATGCTTGGTATGAAAATGATGGAAATTGTCTAAGCTTTGGGCAGGTATGAGTTTTAATGGTGAAAGTTTGAAATTCTGGGCGAGAGGACACAAGGAGACAGGTGGTGATGAGGCAGCGAGTGACGTCCCCTTGGCGTTGCTAAGCACCCCTCCCAGATGCCGGCATGTAAAGGTCCAGATTTTGACGGTCAACCTATGTCAAGATTTTTACAGCTTCTTTCTCTCAGGCTGGGCCAGGTATGCACCAAAGCTTATTGGCCTCGGAATGTTTGGGACTGAGCTACAGCGCTAAACGTTAACATTGGGGGTCCGTGGCCTGATCTGTCCACTTGTGCCAAAACATGTAATATGTCACTGTGTGCTCAGATTTGGCAGCAGCCTGATAATATTTGGTGGGTACATCTGCGATGTGGTTTGCATTGACATGGAACTTGATTGAGCAGTTTTAAAGCTTTTTAATTCTATATTTTCCCCACATATCCATTTTGTCTAAAAATCGGCTAAAACGCTCTGTGGTCAAGGGTAGTACAGGAGTATAAACAGACTGGAACAAACACAGACAATGTTTCATTGTTCCTGGTTTTTAAAATGTCTCTTTTGGGGCTGACATTTGATAAATAATGCAAAATTTGAGTGCTGCGAGTGAAATTGGAGTATGTGGCTGATAGATAGGGTGGTGTGATTAAGGATGGTCAATAAGGCCTTGCATCACATATAAGGGCCCAGCCTCACACAGGTGGATAAAAACACATCAGCAGATTAATTTACTTGGCTAGAGTAGTAGAGAGGGCCAGTGTGCATTTAATTTACAAACCAAGTCAGGTTCCTCCCATGTGTGCCACCACACACTAGGTAAATGTGCTTCAAATCATCCTGCAGGTCACAAAACATTAAAAACAGGCATCTGTGCTGGAACACTGTCTGCTGTTTTGGGCATAGACTTGAAGTGGACAAGGTAAATTTTCCTCTTTAAACTTAAAAATAAACCACTGTAGGCATGTAGTTTTCATTGCATGTGTATATTCATTCCTCTGACAAGTTACATGTGCACTCACACAGTATGTGTGGCGTTGGAACAAAAATGATCAATTTCAAGTTTCTAGCATACATGTGAGTGTGATCTGTTGGAATATTGCCCTTGTGAAAATGAGTCTGTGCCCCACCAGGTGTCTGTTTTTCCACCAGAACATAGTACGCTGTTCCTGCGACATCTCAAGGAGTTTTTGTTTTAGTATGTGGCCCAGTGTGGCATCCACCTCCCTGGGCAACTGGGATTTTTTTTATGTTTCCAATGTCCTCACACACAAGTTAGAAATTAGACAGCTACATATGTCTTTCACATCCTAGTTTAATACCTATTGAGCTTTTGTCTTGGTTTCCCTCTTTAGATCTTGTCTCCCAAACATGGCGTCAGTGAACTTTGCCTGGTTTATGCATATATTGAACTGGGATCTACCTAGGTGAGTGGGGTCTGCTAGCCGTTCAGCTTCCTCAAAGGCCTGACCATTCGGATGCAGTCTTCCGCTCCCTTGGCCGACCTAGAATCCCCGTCATTGGTCCGGTACTACACCATGACACATACCCCTCCAACCCCCCCCCCCCCCCCCCTCAACCGGGGAAACGTCACAGGTTTCTCATATATGTACGGACAGTTTGAATGTCCATTCCTCATGCCCACCCAGGAACACCCAGTGTGGAACCTGATTACGGATGTAATTTCTCACTGATTATTTGAGGATTTCTGTGTTGTTACAGGTTAAAAAGTATAGCTTTTCCCCTCTTCTTGGGTCCCTTCAACATGTCTTGGGAGGGTTGCCTTGCTGACTGTCTGAATGACCAATGTGCATGTATTGTGTGGCTTTATTTTTGTAAGTGGCAAATTCATATTTCTCCCCTCTACTTATCTCTTGTAGATGCCAGTGTCACACTTTGGTGTTTGTTATGTGGAAAGTACTAATTTAGTCTGAGGCAACAACACAGGTGGTGGGATTCTTTTGCACTGTGAGTTGAGGTAAGCCAGCCAACCAATGGCAGCCATGGGGGAGACGGGAAAGGGGGGTAGTGTGTGTGTGTGGGGGGGGTGGGGGGGAGTGGGTGATCTTTTGAAGGGTTTTATCATGTGAATCACTATGTAAAAGGGATACTAGCCTTTTCTTTAGCCCTATCCATGGAAACTCTGCCTATGAGCATTTCTATATCAATTTGGATGCATATGTTTACTTTGATGGTGATCAAAATGTACTTTTCTGGAATTTTGAAACTGGGCTTTGCTACCCACCTGTATCACTTTAAGTCAAATTTTGCACAAAGTTGCTAAAAGGTATGTCCTATATTTTGTAAGTGAATTGTCAGATAAATTACCTGTCTTTTGATATATATTTTGACACTTTTGGCTTTTAAGTATTTTCTTAACACTGCTGTAAACAAGAAAATCTACTTGAATATCCATAATTTTTTAAATGTTTGTCAATGGAAAATGTAAAATACTTTCTCATTGGAATTTTTTCATTTTTCTTGCAGATATACATACCAGCTTTCCAAAACATTTGACCTGGTTAAGATATTTTCAACGGTATGTGCACTACAGAGCTTTGAACTTGGTGCTTGAGGACGGACAAACAGACACATTTCCAAGATAGGGGTACCCCAAGTTAAATTCCTCCTACTCAAAAGTTTTTGCATGTATCAAGCTGTAACTTTATGTGTGAGGTTTTGAGGTAGTAAGCATTATGTGGTGCAAAAATGATTGATTTTAAAAAAAGTTGGCTGGTGTGATAGGACACAGACCCCCATTGCAACTTGCGTTTTTCATTAGGGACGATTGTAGTTCTGTGTATTTTAGGGTGTAAAGTCTTTTTTAGCTGCCAGCCTGCCGTTTTTTGTGTACAAGTGCATGCTTGGTATGAAAATGATGGAAATTGTCTAAGCTTTGGGCAGGTATGAGTTTTAATGGTGAAAGTTTGAAATTCTGGGCGAGAGGACACAAGGAGACAGGTGGTGATGAGGCTGCGAGTGACGTCGCCTTGGCGTTGCTAGGCACCCCTCCCAGCTGCCGGCATGTAAAGGTCCAGATTTTGACGGTCAACCTATGTCAAGATTTTTACAGCTTCTTTCTCTCAGGCTGGGCCAGGTATGCACCAAAGCTTATTGGCCTCGGAATGTTTGGGACTGAGCTACAGCGCTAAACGTTAACATTGGGGGCCTGTGGCCTGATCTGTCCACTTGTGCCACAACATGTAATATGTCACTGTGTGCTCAGATTTGGCAGCAGCCTGATAATATTTGGTGGGTACATCTGCGATGTGGTTTGCATTGACATGGAACTTGATTGAGCAGTTTTAAAGCTTTTTAATTCTATATTTTCCCCACATATCCATTTTGTCTAAAAATCGGCTAAAACGCTCTGTGGTCAAGGGTAGTACAGGAGTATAAACAGACTGGAACAAACACAGACAATGTTTCATTGTTCCTGGTTTTTAAAATGTCTCTTTTGGGGCTGACATTTGATAAATAATGCAAAATTTGAGTGCTGCGAGTGAAATTGGAGTATGTGGCTGATAGATAGGGTGGTGTGATTAAGGATGGTCAATAAGGCCTTGCATCACATATAAGGGCCCAGCCTCACACAGGTGGATAAAAACACATCAGCAGATTAATTTACTTGGCTAGAGTAGTAGAGAGGGCCAGTGTGCATTTAATTTACAAACCAAGTCAGGTTCCTCCCATGTGTGCCACCACACACTAGGTAAATGTGCTTCAAATCATCCTGCAGGTCACAAAACATTAAAAACAGGCATCTGTGCTGGAACACTGTCTGCTGTTTTGGGCATAGACTTGAAGTGGACAAGGTAAATTTTCCTCTTTAAACTTAAAAATAAACCACTGTAGGCATGTAGTTTTCATTGCATGTGTATATTCATTCCTCTGACAAGTTACATGTGCACTCACACAGTATGTGTGGCGTTGGAACAAAAATGATCAATTTCAAGTTTCTAGCATACATGTGAGTGTGATCTGTTGGAATATTGCCCTTGTGAAAATGAGTCTCTGCCCCACCAGGTGTCTGTTTTTCCACCAGAACATAGTACGCTGTTCCTGCGACATCTCAAGGAGTTTTTGTTTTAGTATCTGGCCCAGTGTGGCATCCACCTCCCTGGGCAACTGGGATTTTTTTTATGTTTCCAATGTCCTCACACACAAGTTAGAAATTAGACAGCTACATATGTCTTTCACATCCTAGTTTAATACCTATTGAGCTTTTGTCTTGGTTTCCCTCTTTAGATCTTGTCTCCCAAACATGGCGTCAGTGAACTTTGCCTGGTTTATGCATATATTGAACTGGGATCTACCTAGGTGAGTGGGGTCTGCTAGCCGTTCAGCTTCCTCAAAGGCCTGACCATTCGGATGCAGTCTTCCACTCCCTTGGCCGACCTAGAATCCCCGTCATTGGTCCGGTACTACACCATGACACATACCCCTCCAACCCCCCAACCCCCCCTCAACCGGGGAAACGTCACAGGTTTCTCATATATGTACGGACAGTTTGAATGTCCATTCCTCATGCCCACCCAGGAACACCCAGTGTGGAACCTGATTACGGATGTAATTTCTCACTGATTATTTGAGGATTTCTGTGTTGTTACAGGTTAAAAAGTATAGCTTTTCCCCTCTTCTTGGGTCCCTTCAACATGTCTTGGGAGGGTTGCCTTGCTGACTGTCTGAATGACCAATGTGCATGTATTGTGTGGCTTTATTTTTGTAAGTGGCAAATTCATATTTCTCCCCTCTACTTATCTCTTGTAGATGCCAGTGTCACACTTTGGTGTTTGTTATGTGGAAAGTACTAATTTAGTCTGAGGCAACAACACAGGTGGTGGGATTCTTTTGCACTGTGAGTTGAGGTAAGCCAGCCAACCAATGGCAGCCATGGGGGAGACGGGAAAGGGGGGTAGTGTGTGTGTGTGTGTGTGGGGGGGGGGGGAGTGGGTGATCTTTTAAAGGGTTTTATCATGTGAATCACTATGTAAAAGGGATACTAGTCTTTTCTTTAGCCCTATCCATGGAAACTCTGCCTATGAGCATTTCTATATCAATTTGGATGCATATGTTTACTTTGATGGTGATCAAAATGTACTTTTCTGGAATTTTGAAACTGGGCTTTGCTACCCACCTGTATCACTTTAAGTCAAATTTTGCACAAAGTTGCTAAAAGGTATGTCCTATATTTTGTAAGTGAATTGTCAGATAAATTACCTGTCTTTTGATATATATTTTGACACTTTTGTCTTTTAAGTATTTTCTTAACACTGCTGTAAACAAGAAAATCTACTTGAATATCCATAATTTTCTAAATGTTTGTCAATGGAAAATGTAAAATACTTTGTCATTAGAATTTTTTCATTTTTCTTGCAGATATACATACCAGCTTTCCAAAACATTTGACCTGGTTAAGATATTTTCAACGGTATGTGCACTACAGAGCTTTGAACTTGGTGCTTGAGGACGGACAAACAGACACATTTCCAAGATAGGGGTACCCCAAGTTAAATTCCTCCTACTGAAAAGTTTTTGCATGTATCAAGCTGTAACTTTATGTGTGAGGTTTAGAGGTAGTAAGCATTATGTGGTGCAAAAATTATTGATTTTAAAAAAACTTGGCTGGTGTGATAGGACACAGACCCCCATTACAACTTGCGTTTTTCAGTAGGGACGATTGTAGTTCTGTGTATTTTAGGGTGTAAAGTCTTTTTTTGCTGCCAGCCTGCCATTTTTGGTGTACAAGTGCATGCTTGGTATGAAAATGATGGAAATTGTCTAAGCTTTGGGCAGGTATGAGTTTTAATGGTGAAAGTTTGAAATTCTGGGCGAGAGGACACAAGGAGACAGGTGGTGATGAGGCAGCGAGTGACGTCCCCTTGGCGTTGCTAAGCACCCCTCCCAGCTGCCGGCATGTAAAGGTCCAGATTTTGACGGTCAACCTATGTCAAGATTTTTACAGCTTCTTTCTCTCAGGCTGGGCCAGGTATGCACCAAAGCTTATTGGCCTCGGAATGTTTGGGACTGAGCTACAGCGCTAAACGTTAACATTGGGGGTCCGTGGCCTGATCTGTCCACTTGTGCCAAAACATGTAACATGTCACTGTGTGCTCAGATTTGGCAGCAGCCTGATAATATTTGGTGGGTACATCTGCGATGTGGTTTGCATTGACATGGAACTTGATTGAGCAGTTTTAAAGCTTTTTAATTCTATATTTTCCCCACATATCCATTTTGTCTAAAAATCGGCTAAAACGCTCTGTGGTCAAGGGTAGTACAGGAGTATAAACAGACTGGAACAAACACAGACAATGTTTCATTGTTCCTGGTTTTTAAAATGTCTCTTTTGGGGCTGACGTTTGATAAATAATGCAAAATTTGAGTGCTGCGAGTGAAATTGGAGTATGTGGCTGATAGATAGGGTGGTGTGATTAAGGATGGTCAATAAGGCCTTGCATCACATATAAGGGCCCAGCCTCACACAGGTGGATAAAAACACATCAGCAGATTAATTTACTTGGCTAGAGTAGTAGAGAGGGCCAGTGTGCATTTAATTTACAAACCAAGTCAGGTTCCTCCCATGTGTGCCACCACACACTAGGTAAATGTGCTTCAAATCATCCTGCAGGTCACAAAACATTAAAAACAGGCATCTGTGCTGGAACACTGTCTGCTGTTTTGGGCATAGACTTGAAGTGGACAAGGTAAATTTTCCTCTTTAAACTTAAAAATAAACCACTGTAGGCATGTAGTTTTCATTGCATGTGTATATTCATTCCTCTGACAAGTTACATGTGCACTCACACAGTATGTGTGGCGTTGGAACAAAAATGATCAATTTCAAGTTTCTAGCATACATGTGAGTGTGATCTGTTGGAATATTGCCCTTGTGAAAATGAGTCTGTGCCCCACCAGGTGTCTGTTTTTCCACCAGAACATAGTACGCTGTTCCTGCCACATCTCAAGGAGTTTTTGTTTTAGTATGTGGCCCAGTGTGGCATCCACCTCCCTGGGCAACTGGGATTTTTTTTATGTTTCCAATGTCCTCACACACAAGTTAGAAATTAGACAGCTACATATGTCTTTCACATCCTAGTTTAATACCTATTGAGCTTTTGTCTTGGTTTCCCTCTTTAGATCTTGTCTCCCAAACATGGCGTCAGTGAACTTTGCCTGGTTTATGCATATATTGAACTGGGATCTACCTAGGTGAGTGGGGTCTGCTAGCCGTTCAGCTTCCTCAAAGGCCTGACCATTCGGATGCAGTCTTCCGCTCCCTTGGCCGACCTAGAATCCCCGTCATTGGTCCGGTACTACACCATGACACATACCCCTCCAACCCCCCCCCCCCCCCCTCAACCGGGGAAACGTCACAGGTTTCTCATATATGTACGGACAGTTTGAATGTCCATTCCTCATGCCCACCCAGGAACACCCAGTGTGGAACCTGATTACGGATGTAATTTCTCACTGATTATTTGAGGATTTCTGTGTTGTTACAGGTTAAAAAGTATAGCTTTTCCCCTCTTCTTGGGTCCCTTCAACATGTCTTGGGAGGGTTGCCTTGCTGACTGTCTGAATGACCAATGTGCATGTATTGTGTGGCTTTATTTTTGTAAGTGGCAAATTCATATTTCTCCCCTCTACTTATCTCTTGTAGATGCCAGTGTCACACTTTGGTGTTTGTTATGTGGAAAGTACTAATTTAGTCTGAGGCAACAACACAGGTGGTGGGATTCTTTTGCACTGTGAGTTGAGGTAAGCCAGCCAACCAATGGCAGCCATGGGGGAGACGGGAAAGGGGGGTAGTGTGTGTGTGTGTGGGGGGTGGGGGGGAGTGGGTGATCTTTTGAAGGGTTTTATCATGTGAATCACTATGTAAAAGGGATACTAGCCTTTTCTTTAGCCCTATCCATGGAAACTCTGCCTATGAGCATTTCTATATCAATTTGGATGCATATGTTTACTTTGATGGTGATCAAAATGTACTTTTCTGGAATTTTGAAACTCCGCTTTGCTACCCACCTGTATCACTTTAAGTCAAATTTTGCACAAAGTTGCTAAAAGGTATGTCCTATATTTGCTAAGTGAATTGTCAGATAAATTACCTGTCTTTTGATATATATTTTGACACTTTTGGCCTTTAAGTATTTTCTTAACACTGCTGTAAACAAGAAAATCTACTTGAATATCCATAATTTTTTAAATGTTTGTCAATGGAAAATGTAAAATACTTTCTCATTGGAATTTTTTCATTTTTCTTGCAGATATACATACCAGCTTTCCAAAACATTTGACCTGGTTAAGATATTTTCAACGGTATGTGCACTACAGAGCTTTGAACTTGGTGCTTGAGGACGGACAAACAGACACATTTCCAAGATAGGGGTACCCCAAGTTAAATTCCTCCTACTCAAAAGTTTTTGCATGTATCAAGCTGTAACTTTATGTGTGAGGTTTAGAGGTAGTAAGCATTATGTGGTGCAAAAATGATTGATTTTAAAAAAAGTTGGCTGGTGTGATAGGACACAGACCCCCATTACAACTTGCGTTTTTCAGTAGGGACGATTGTAGTTCTGTGTATTTTAGGGTGTAAAGTCTTTTTTTGCTGCCAGCCTGCCGTTTTTAGTGTACAAGTGCATGCTTGGTATGACAATGATGGAAATTGTCTAAGCTTTGGGCAGGTATGAGTTTTAATGGTGAAAGTTTGAAATTCTGGGCGAGAGGACACAAGGAGACAGGTGGTGATGAGGCAGCGAGTGACGTCCCCTTGGCGTTGCTAGGCACCCCTCCCAGCTGCCGGCATGTAAAGGTCCAGATTTTGACGGTCAACCTATGTCAAGATTTTTACAGCTTCTTTCTCTCAGGCTGGGCCAGGTATGCACCAAAGCTTATTGGCCTCGGAATGTTTGGGACTGAGCTACAGCGCTAAACGTTAACATTGGGGGTCCGTGGCCTGATCTGTCCACTTGTGCCAAAACATGTAATATGTCACTGTGTGCTCAGATTTGGCAGCAGCCTGATAATATTTGGTGGGTACATCTGCGATGTGGTTTGCATTGACATGGAACTTGATTGAGCAGTTTTAAAGCTTTTTAATTCTATATTTTCCCCACATATCCATTTTGTCTAAAAATCGGCTAAAACGCTCTGTGGTCAAGGGTAGTACAGGAGTATAAACAGACTGGAACAAACACAGACAATGTTTCATTGTTCCTGGTTTTTAAAATGTCTCTTTTGGGGCTGACATTTGATAAATAATGCAAAATTTGAGTGCTGCGAGTGAAATTGGAGTATGTGGCTGATAGATAGGGTGGTGTGATTAAGGATGGTCAATAAGGCCTTGCATCACATATAAGGGCCCAGCCTCACACAGGTGGATAAAAACACATCAGCAGATTAATTTACTTGGCTAGAGTAGTAGAGAGGGCCAGTGTGCATTTAATTTACAAACCAAGTCAGGTTCCTCCCATGTGTGCCACCACACACTAGGTAAATGTGCTTCAAATCATCCTGCAGGTCACAAAACATTAAAAACAGGCATCTGTGCTGGAACACTGTCTGCTGTTTTGGGCATAGACTTGAAGTGGACAAGGTAAATTTTCCTCTTTAAACTTAAAAATAAACCACTGTAGGCATGTAGTTTTCATTGCATGTGTATATTCATTCCTCTGACAAGTTACATGTGCACTCACACAGTATGTGTGGCGTTGGAACAAAAATGATCAATTTCAAGTTTCTAGCATACATGTGAGTGTGATCTGTTGGAATATTGCCCTTGTGAAAATGAGTCTCTGCCCCACCAGGTGTCTGTTTTTCCACCAGAACATAGTACGCTGTTCCTGCCATATCTCAAGGAGTTTTTGTTTTAGTATCTGGCCCAGTGTGGCATCCACCTCCCTGGGCAACTGGGATTTTTTTTATGTTTCCAATGTCCTCACACACAAGTTAGAAATTAGACAGCTACATATGTCTTTCACATCCTAGTTTAATACCTATTGAGCTTTTGTCTTGGTTTCCCTCTTTAGATCTTGTCTCCCAAACATGGCGTCAGTGAACTTTGCCTGGTTTATGCATATATTGAACTGGGATCTACCTAGGTGAGTGGGGTCTGCTAGCTGTTCAGCTTCCTCAAAGGCCTGACCATTCGGATGCAGTCTTCCACTCCCTTGGCCGACCTAGAATCCCCGTCATTGGTCCGGTACTACACCATGACACATACCCCTCCAACCCCCCCCCCCCTCAACCGGGGAAACGTCACAGGTTTCTCATATATGTACAGACAGTTTGAATGTCCATTCCTCATGCCCACCCAGGAACACCCAGTGTGGAACCTGATTACGGATGTAATTTCTCACTGATTATTTGAGGATTTCTGTGTTGTTACAGGTTAAAAAGTATAGCTTTTCCCCTCTTCTTGGGTCCCTTCAACATGTCTTGGGAGGGTTGCCTTGCTGACTGTCTGAATGACCAATGTGCATGTATTGTGTGGCTTTATTTTTGTAAGTGGCAAATTCATATTTCTCCCCTCTACTTATCTCTTGTAGATGCCAGTGTCACACTTTGGTGTTTGTTATGTGGAAAGTACTAATTTAGTCTGAGGCAACAACACAGGTGGTGGGATTCTTTTGCACTGTGAGTTGAGGTAAGCCAGCCAACCAATGGCAGCCATGGGGGAGACGGGAAAGGGGGGTAGTGTGTGTGGGGGGGAGTGGGTGATCTTTTAAAGGGTTTTATCATGTGAATCACTATGTAAAAGGGATACTAGTCTTTTCTTTAGCCCTATGCATGGAAACTCTGCCTATGAGCATTTCTATATCAATTTGGATGCATATGTTTACTTTGATGGTGATCAAAATGTACTTTTCTGGAATTTTGAAACTGGGCTTTGCTACCCACCTGTATCACTTTAAGTCAAATTTTGCACAAAGTTGCTAAAAGGTATGTCCTATATTTTGTAAGTGAATTGTCAGATAAATTACCTGTCTTTTGATATATATTTTGACACTTTTGGCCTTTAAGTATTTTCTTAACACTGCTGTAAACAAGAAAATCTACTTGAATATCCATAATTTTTTAAATGTTTGTCAATGGAAAATGTAAAATACTTTGTCATTGGAATTTTTTCATTTTTCTTGCAGATATACATACCAGCTTTCCAAAACATTTGACCTGGTTAAGATATTTTCAACGGTATGTGCACTACAGAGCTTTGAACTTGGTGCTTGAGGACGGACAAACAGACACATTTCCAAGATAGGGGTACCCCAAGTTAAATTCCTCCTACTCAAAAGTTTTTGCATGTATCAAGCTGTAACTTTATGTGTGAGGTTTTGAGGTAGTAAGCATTATGTGGTGCAAAAATTATTGATTTCAAAAAAACTTGGCTGGTGTGATAGGACACAGACCCCCATTGCAACTTGCGTTTTTCAGTAGGGACGATTGTAGTTCTGTGTATTTTAGGGTGTAAAGTCTTTTTTTGCTGCCAGCCTGCCGTTTTTAGTGTACAAGTGCATGCTTGGTATGAAAATGATGGAAATTGTCTAAGCTTTGGGCAGGTATGAGTTTTAATGGTGAAAGTTTGACATTCTGGGCGAGAGGACACAAGGAGACAGGTTTTGATGAGGCGGCGAGTGACGTCCCCTTGGCGTTGCTAAGCACCCCTCCCAGCTGCCGGCATGTAAAGGTCCAGATTTTGACGGTCAACCTATGTCAAGATTTTTACAGCTTCTTTCTCTCAGGCTGGGCCAGGTATGCACCAAAGCTTATTGGCCTCGGAATGTTTGGGACTGAGCTACAGCGCTAAACGTTAACATTGGGGGTCCGTGGCCTGATCTGTCCACTTGTGCCAAAACATGTAACATGTCACTGTGTGCTCAGATTTGGCAGCAGCCTGATAATATTTGGTGGGTACATCTGCGATGTGGTTTGCATTGACATGGAACTTGATTGAGCAGTTTTAAAGCTTTTTAATTCTATATTTTCCCCACATATCCATTTTGTCTAAAAATCGGCTAAAACGCTCTGTGGTCAAGGGTAGTACAGGAGTATAAACAGACTGGAACAAACACAGACAATGTTTCATTGTTCCTGGTTTTTAAAATGTCTCTTTTGGGGCTGACATTTGATAAATAATGCAAAATTTGAGTGCTGCGAGTGAAATTGGAGTATGTGGCTGATAGATAGGGTGGTGTGATTAAGGATGGTCAATAAGGCCTCGCATCACATATAAGGGCCCAGCCTCACACAGGTGGATAAAAACACATCAGCAGATTAATTTACTTGGCTAGAGTAGTAGAGAGGGCCAGTGTGCATTTAATTTACAAACCAAGTCAGGTTCCTCCCATGTGTGCCACACACACTAGGTAAATGTGCTTCAAATCATCCTGCAGGTCACAAAACATTAAAAACAGGCATCTGTGCTGGAACACTGTCTGCTGTTTTGGGCATAGACTTGAAGTGGACAAGGTAAATTTTCCTCTTTAAACTTAAAAATAAACCACTGTAGGCATGTAGTTTTCATTGCATGTGTATATTCATTCCTCTGACAAGTTACATGTGCACTCACACAGTATGTGTGGCGTTGGAACAAAAATGATCAATTTCAAGTTTCTAGCATACATGTGAGTGTGATCTGTTGGAATATTGCCCTTGTGAAAATGAGTCTCTGCCCCACCAGGTGTCTGTTTTTCCACCAGAACATAGTACGCTGTTCCTGCCACATCTCAAGGAGTTTTTGTTTTAGTATCTGGCCCAGTGTGGCATCCACCTCCCTGGGCAACTGGGATTTTTTTTATGTTTCCAATGTCCTCACACACAAGTTAGAAATTAGACAGCTACATATGTCTTTCACATCCTAGTTTAATACCTATTGAGCTTTTGTCTTGGTTTCCCTCTTTAGATCTTGTCTCCCAAACATGGCGTCAGTGAACTTTGCCTGGTTTATGCATATATTGAACTGGGATCTACCTAGGTGAGTGGGGTCTGCTAGCCGTTCAGCTTCCTCAAAGGCCTGACCATTCGGATGCAGTCTTCCGCTCCCTTGGCCGACCTAGAATCCCCGTCATTGGTCCGGTACTACACCATGACACATACCCCTCCAACCCCCCCCCCCCCTCAACCGGGGAAACGTCACAGGTTTCTCATATATGTACGGACAGTTTGAATGTCCATTCCTCATGCCCACCCAGGAACACCCAGTGTGGAACCTGATTACGGATGTAATTTCTCACTGATTATTTGAGGATTTCTGTGTTGTTACAGGTTAAAAAGTATAGCTTTTCCCCTCTTCTTGGGTCCCTTCAACATGTCTTGGGAGGGTTGCCTTGCTGACTGTCTGAATGACCCATGTGCATGTATTGTGTGGCTTTATTTTTGTAAGTGGCAAATTCATATTTCTCCCCTCTACTTATCTCTTGTAGATGCCAGTGTCACACTTTGGTGTTTGTTATGTGGAAAGTACTAATTTAGTCTGAGGCAACAACACAGGTGGTGGGATTCTTTTGCACTGTGAGTTGAGGTAAGCCAGCCAACCAATGGCAGCCATGGGGGAGACGGGAAAGGGGGGTAGTGTGTGTGTGTGTGTGGGGGGGGAGTGGGTGATCTTTTAAAGGGTTTTATCATGTGAATCACTATGTAAAAGGGATACTAGTCTTTTCTTTAGCCCTATCCATGGAAACTCTGCCTATGAGCATTTCTATATCAATTTGGATGCATATGTTTACTTTGATGGTGATCAAAATGTACTTTTCTGGAATTTTGAAACTGGGCTTTGCTACCCACCTGTATCACTTTAAGTCAAATTTTGCACAAAGTTGCTAAAAGGTATGTCCTATATTTTGTAAGTGAATTGTCAGATAAATTACCTGTCTTTTGATATATATTTTGACACTTTTGGCTTTTAAGTATTTTCTTAACACTGCTGTAAACAAGAAAATCTACTTGAATATCCATAATTTTCTAAATGTTTGTCAATGGAAAATGTAAAATACTTTGTCATTAGAATTTTTTCATTTTTCTTGCAGATATACATACCAGCTTTCCAAAACATTTGACCTGGTTAAGATATTTTCAACGGTATGTGCACTACAGAGCTTTGAACTTGGTGCTTGAGGACGGACAAACAGACACATTTCCAAGATAGGGGTACCCCAAGTTAAATTCCTCCTACTGAAAAGTTTTTGCATGTATCAAGCTGTAACTTTATGTGTGAGATTTAGAGGTAGTAAGCATTATGTGGTGCAAAAATCATTGATTTTAAAAAAAGTTGGCTGGTGTGATAGGACACAGACCCCCATTACAACTTGCGTTTTTCAGTAGGGACGATTGTAGTTCTGTGTATTTTAGAGTGTAAAGTCTTTTTTTGCTGCCAGCCTGCCGTTTTTGGTGTACAAGTGCATGCTATGTATGAAAATGATGGAAATTGTCTAAGCTTTGGGCAGGTATGAGTTTTAATGGTGAAAGTTTGAAATTCTGGGCGAGAGGACACAAGGAGACAGGTGGTGATGAGGCTGCGAGTGACGTCCCCTTGGCGTTGCTAAGCACCCCTCCCAGCTGCCGGCATGTAAAGGTCCAGATTTTGACGGTCAACCTATGTCAAGATTTTGACAGCTTCTTTCTCTCAGGCTGGGCCAGGTATGCACCAAAGCTTATTGGCCTCGGAATGTTTGGGACTGAGCTACAGCGCTAAACGTTAACATTGGGGGTCCGTGGCCTGATCTGTCCACTTGTGCCAAAACATGTAACATGTCACTGTGTGCTCAGATTTGGCAGCAGCCTGATAATATTTGGTGGGTACATCTGCGATGTGGTTTGCATTGACATGGAACTTGATTGAGCAGTTTTAAAGCTTTTTAATTCTATATTTTCCCCACATATCCATTTTGTCTAAAAATCGGCTAAAACGCTCTGTGGTCAAGGGTAGTACAGGAGTATAAACAGACTGGAACAAACACAGACAATGTTTCACTGTTCCTGGTTTTTAAAATGTCTCTTTTGGGGCTGACATTTGATAAATAATGCAAAATTTGAGTGCTGCGAGTGAAATTGGAGTATGTGGCTGATAGATAGGGTGGTGTGATTAAGGATGGTCAATAAGGCCTCGCATCACATATAAGGGCCCAGCCTCACACAGGTGGATAAAAACACATCAGCAGATTAATTTACTTGGCTAGAGTAGTAGAGAGGGCCAGTGTGCATTTAATTTACAAACCAAGTCAGGTTCCTCCCATGTGTGCCACCACACACTAGGTAAATGTGCTTCAAATCATCCTGCAGGTCACAAAACATTAAAAACAGGCATCTGTGCTGGAACACTGTCTGCTGTTTTGGGCATAGACTTGAAGTGGACAAGGTAAATTTTCCTCTTTAAACTTAAAAATAAACCACTGTAGGCATGTAGTTTTCATTGCATGTGTATATTCATTCCTCTGACAAGTTACATGTGCACTCACACAGTATGTGTGGCGTTGGAACAAAAATGATCAATTTCAAGTTTCTAGCATACATGTGAGTGTGATCTGTTGGAATATTGCCCTTGTGAAAATGAGTCTCTGCCCCACCAGGTGTCTGTTTTTCCACCAGAACATAGTACGCTGTTCCTGCCACATCTCAAGGAGTTTTTGTTTTAGTATCTGGCCCAGTGTGGCATCCACCTCCCTGGGCAACTGGGATTTTTTTTATGTTTCCAATGTCCTCACACACAAGTTAGAAATTAGACAGCTACATATGTCTTTCACATCCTAGTTTAATACCTATTGAGCTTTTGTCTTGGTTTCCCTCTTTATATCTTGTCTCCCAAACATGGCGTCAGTGAACTTTGCCTGGTTTATGCATATATTGAACTGGGATCTACCTAGGTGAGTGGGGTCTGCTAGCCGTTCAGCTTCCTCAAAGGCCTGACCATTCGGATGCAGTCTTCCACTCCCTTGGCCGACCTAGAATCCCCGTCATTGGTCCGGTACTACACCATGACACTTACCCCTCCAACCCCCCAACCCCCCTTCAACCGGGGAAACATCACAGGTTTCTCATATATGTACGGACAGTTTGAATGTCCATTCCTCATGCCCACCCAGGAACACCCAGTGTGGAACCTGATTACGGATGTAATTTCTCACTGATTATTTGAGGATTTCTGTGTTGTTACAGGTTAAAAAGTATAGCTTTTCCCCTCTTCTTGGGTCCCTTCAACATGTCTTGGGAGGGTTGCCTTGCTGACTGTCTGAATGACCAATGTGCATGTATTGTGTGGCTTTATTTTTGTAAGTGGCAAAGTCATATTTCTCCCCTCTACTTATCTCTTGTAGATGTCAGAGTCACACTTTGGTGTTTGTTATGTGGAAAGTACTAATTTAGTCTGAGGCAACAACACAGGTGGTGGGATTCTTTTGCACTGTGAGTTGAGGTAAGCCAGCCAACCAATGGCAGCCATGGGGGAGACGGGAAAGGGGGGTAGTGTGTGTGTGGGGGGGGGGGGGGGAGTGGGTGATCTTTTAAAGGGTTTTATCATGTGAATCACTATGTAAAAGGGATACTAGCCTTTTCTTTAGCCCTATCCATGGAAACTCTGCCTATGAGCATTTCTATATCAATTTGGATGCATATGTTTACTTTGATGGTGATCAAAATGTACTTTTCTGGAATTTTGAAACTGGGCTTTGCTACCCACCTGTATCACTTTAAGTCAAATTTTGCACAAAGTTGCTAAAAGGTATGTCCTATATTTTGTAAGTGAATTGTCAGATAAATTACCTGTCTTTTGATATATATTTTGACACTTTTGGCCTTTAAGTATTTTCTTAACACTGCTGTAAACAAGAAAATCTACTTGAATATCCATAATTTTCTAAATGTTTGTCAATGGAAAATGTAAAATACTTTGTCATTAGAATTTTTTCATTTTTCTTGCAGATATACATACCAGCTTTCCAAAACATTTGACCTGGTTAAGATATTTTCAACGGTATGTGCACTACAGAGCTTTGAACTTGGTGCTTGAGGACGGACAAACAGACACATTTCCAAGATAGGGGTACCCCAAGTTAAATTCCTCCTACTGAAAAGTTTTTGCATGTATCAAGCTGTAACTTTATGTGTGAGGTTTAGAGGTAGTAAGCATTATGTGGTGCAAAAATTATTGATTTCAAAAAAACTTGGCTGGTGTGATAGGACACAGACCCCCATTGCAACTTGCGTTTTTCAGTAGGGACGATTGTAGTTCTGTGTATTTTAGGGTGTAAAGTCTTTTTTTGCTGCCAGCCTGCCGTTTTTGGTGTACAAGTGCATGCTTGGTATGAAAATGATGGAAATTGTCTAAGCTTTGGGCAGGTATGAGTTTTAATGGTGAAAGTTTGAAATTCTGGGCGAGAGGACACAAGGAGACAGGTGGTGACGAGGCTGCGAGTGACGTCCCCTTGGCGTTGCTAGGCACCCCTCCCAGATGCCGGCATGTAAAGGTCCAGATTTTGATGGTCAACCTATGTCAAGATTTTTACAGCTTCTTTCTCTCAGGCTGGGCCAGGTATGCACCAAAGCTTATTGGCCTCGGAATGTTTGGGACTGAGCTACAGCGCTAAACGTTAACATTGTCGCTTATGGAAAACTAATGGGGGTCTGTGGCCTGATCTGTCCACTTGTGCCAAAACATGTAATATGTCACTGTGTGCTCAGATTTGGCAACAGCCTGATAATATTTGGTGGGTACATCTGCGATGTGGTTTGCATTGACATGGAACTTGATTGAGCAGTTTTAAAGCTTTTTAATTCTATAATTTCCCCACATATCCATTTTGTCTAAAAATGGGCTAAAGCGCTCTGTGGTCAAGGGTAGTACAGGAGTATAAACAGACTGGAACAAACACAGACAATGTTTCATTGTTCCTGGTTTTTAAAATGTCTCTTTTGGGGCTGACATTTGATAAATAATGCAAAATTTGAGTGCTGCGAGTGAAATTGGAGTATGTGGCTGATAGATAGGGTGGTGTGATTAAGGATGGTCAATAAGGCCTTGCATCACATATAAGGGCCCAGCCTCACACAGGTGGATAAAAACACATCAGCAGATTAATTTACTTGGCTAGAGTAGTAGAGAGGGCCAGTGTGCATTTAATTTACAAACCAAGTCAGGTTCCTCCCATGTGTGCCACCACACACTAGGTAAATGTGCTTCAAATCATCCTGCAGGTCACAAAACATGAAAAACAGGCATCTCTGCTGAAACACTGTCTGCTGTTTTTGGGCATAGACTTGAAGTGGACAAGGTAAATTTTCCTCTTTAAACTTAAAAATTAAACCACTGTAGGCATGTAGTTTTCATTGTATGTGTATATTCATTCCTCTGACAAGTTACATGTGCACTCACACAGTATGTGTGGCGTTGGAACAAGAAA